>NW_024719579.1:0-22126 GCF_018991925.1 Homarus americanus
CCTCAGACACTCCCAGGTACACCTCTGACACTCCAGGTACCTCTGACACTCCCAGGTACACCCTGACACTCCCAGGTACACCTCTGACACTCCCAGGTACACCTCTGACACTCCCAGGTACACCTCTGATACTCAGTACACCTCTGACACTCCAAGTGCCTCTGACACTCCCAGGCACACCTCAGACACTCCCAGGTACACCTCTGACCTCCCAGGTACACCTCTGACACTCCAGGTACACCTGACACTCCCAGGTACCTCTGAAACTCCAGGTACACCTCTGGCCTCCCAGGTACACCTCTGACCTCCCAGGTACACCTCTGGCCTCCCAGGTAGCACCTCTCACTGCCAGGTACACCTCTGACACTCCAGGTACACCTCAGACCTCCCAGGTACACCTCTGACACTCCCAGGTATACCTCTGACACTCTAGGTTCACCTCTGACACTGCCACTACTCCACTGACATTCCTGGTACACCTTGACCTCCCAGGTACACCTCTGACCTCCCAGGTACACCTCTGACCTGCCAGGTACACCTGTGACACTCCCAGGTACACCTGTGACACTCCCAGGTACACCTGTGACACTCCCAGCCCTCCGACACTCCAGGCACACCTCCGTGCTCCCAGGCACCTCCGATATTCCCAGGTACACCTTCGATACTCCCAGGTACACACGACACTCCCAGATACACCTCTGACACTCCCAGGTACACCTCTGACACTCCCAGGTACACCTCTGACACTCCCAGGTACACCTCTGACACTCCCAGGTACACCTCTGACACTCCCAGGTACACCTTTGACACTGCCAGGTACACCTCTGACACTCCCAGGTAAACTTGTGATACTCCCAGGTACACCTCCGACACTTCCAGGTACACCTCAGACACTCCCAGGTAAACCTTTGACACTCCCAGGTACACCTCTGATACTCCCAGGTACACCTCTGACACTCCCAGGTACACCTCTGACACTCCCAGGTACACCTCTGACACTCCCAGTTACACCTCCGACACTCCCAGTTACACCTCCGACACTCCCAGGTACATCTCTGATACTCTCAGGTATACCTCTGACACTCCCAGGTACACCGCTGACACTCCCAGGTACACCACTGACACTACCATGGTACCTCTGCACTCCATGTACCTCCCAGACACTGCCAGGCACCTCAGACACTCCCAGGTACACCTGTGACTCTCCCAGGTACACCTCCGACACTCCCATCTCTGTGCTCCCAGGAACACCTCCGAGATTCTCCCGTGCTCCCAGGTACTCACTGACACTCCCGTGCTCACCCCAGCACTCCCAGGTACCTCCTGACCTCCCAGGTACACCTCCAGCACTCCCAGGTACACCTCTGCTCCCAGTGCCTCCTGACCTCCCAGGTACACCTCTGACACTCCCAGGTACCTCTGACCCTCCCAGGTACACCCTCTGACACTCCCAGGTACACCTCTGACACTCCCAAGTGCACCTCTGACACTCCCAGGCACACCTCTGAGCACTCCCAGGTACACCTCAGACCTCCCAGGTACACCGCCGCACCTCCCAGGTACTCACACTGCATTCCAAGGTACACCTCCGACACTGCCAGGTACCTCCGGCCTCCCAGGTAAACCTCTGATACTCCCATGTACACCTCTGACACTGCCAGGTACACCTCTGACACTGCCAGGTACACTCTGACACTCCCAGGTACAGCTCCGACACTTCCGTGCCTCCAGCACTCCCAGTGCACCTCTATGCTCCCAGGTGCACACCTCTCTGGCCTCCCAAGTGCACCTCTGACACTGCCAGGTACACCTCAGACACTCCCAGGTACTCCACTGACACTCCCTGGTACATCTCAGACACTCCCTGGTACACCTGTGACACTCTCAGGTACACCTCCGACACTCCCAGGTACACCTCTGACACTCCCAGGTACACCTCTGTGCCCAGGTACACCTCCGGCACTCCCAGGTACTCACTGACCTCCCTGGTACATCTCAACCTCCCTGGTACACATGTGACACTCCCAGGTACACCACCGACACTCCCAGGTACATCTCTGATCTCCCAGGAACATCTCCGGGTGGTACTCCCACTGTCCCAGTACTCCTGAAACTCCCAGGTACACCTCTCAGCCTCCCAGGTACCTCTGACACTCCCAGGTGCACCTCCCCAGCACTCCCAGGTACACCTCTCACACTGCCAGGTACACCTCCTTGCTCCCAGGCACCTCCGGCCTCCCAGGTACACCCTTGACACTCCCAGGTATGCCTCTGGCACTCCCAGGTACACCCTGACACTCCCAGGTACCTCTGACCTCCCAGGTGCCTCTGACCTCCCAGGTACACCTCAAATGTCCAGGTACCTCTGATGCTCCAGTGCCTCCAATCCCAGGTACCATGACCTCCCAGGTACACCATGGCCTCCCAGGTACACCGCTGACACTGCCAGGTACCTCTGACACTCCTGTGCACCTCAGACAATTCCAGGTACACCTCAGACCTCCCAGGTACACCTCTGACACTCCCAGGTACACCCCCAGCCTCCCAGGTACACCTCTGACACTCCCAGGTACACTCTGACACTCCCAGGTACACCTCTGATGCTCCCAGGTACACCTCTGACCTCCCAAGTGCACCTCTGACACTCCCAGGCACACCTCTGACACTCCCAGGTACACCTCCAGACCTCCCAGGTACACACAGCCTCCCAGGTACTCACTGTCATTCCAAGTACACCTCGGCCTGCCAGGTACACCTCTGACACTCCATGCACCTCAACAATTCAGGTACACCTCAGACCTCCCAGGTGCTCCTCTGAGCCTCCAGGTACACCTCTGACACTCCCAGGTACACCCCCTGACACTCCAGGTACACCTCTGACACTCCCATGCCCTCAGACATTCCAGGTACTCAGACACTCCCAGTGCACCTCTGACATCTCAGGTGCACCTCTGTCTCCCAGTACACCTGGCCTCCCAGTACACCTCTAGCACTCCCAGGTACCTCTGACGCTCCCAGGTACCTCTGATACTCCAGTACACCTCCCAGCCTCCCAAGTGCCTCTGACCTCCCAGGCACCTCCAGGCACTCCCAGGTACACCTCTGACACTCCCAGGTACACCTCTGACACTCCATGTTCACCTCAGACAATTCCCAGGTACACCTCAGACACTCCCAGGTACACCTCTGACCTCCCAGGTACCTCTGACACTCCCAGGTACACCCCTGACCTCCCAGGTACCTCTGAAACTCCCAGGTACACCTCTGACCTCCCAGGTACACCTCCCCAGCCTCCCAGGTACACCTCTGATACTCCCCAGGTACACCTCTCACACTGCAGGTACCTCTGACCTCCAGGTACCTCAGACACTCCCAGGTACACCTCTGAGCACTCCCAGGTATACCTCTGACACTCCTAGGTTCACCTCTGACACTGCCACGTACTCCTGACATTCCTGGTACACCTTGACACTCCCAGGTACACCTCTGACCTCCAGGTACACCTCTGACACTGCCAGGTACACCTGTGACCTCCCAGGTACACCTGTGACACTCCCAGGTACACCTCTGACACTCCCAGCTACCTCCGACACTCCCAGGCACACCTCTGATGCTCCCAGGAACACCTCCGGTATTCCCAGGTACACCTTCGATACTCCCAGGTACACCTTTGACACTCCCAGATACACCTCTGGACACTCCCAGGTACACCTCTGACACTCCCAGGTACCTCTGTGCTCCCAGGTACCTCTGACACTCCCAGGTACACCTCTGACACTCCCAGGTACACCTTTGACACTGCCAGGTACCTCTGACACTCCCAGGTAAACCTGTGATACTCCGGTACACCTCCGACACTTCAGGTACACCTCAGACACTCCCAGGTAAACCTTTGACCTCCCAGGTACCTCTGATGCTCCCAGGTACCTCTGGCACTCCCAGGTCACCTCTGACACTCCCAGGTACCTCTGACACTCCCATTACACCTCCGACACTCCCAGTTACACCTCCGACACTCCCAGGTACATCTCTGATACTCTCAGGTATACCTCTGACACTCCCAGGTACACCGCTGACACTCCCAGGTACACCACTGACACTACCATGGTACACCTCTGACACTCCATGTACACCTCAGACACTGCCATGCACCTCAGACACTCCCAGGTACACCTGTGACTCTCCCAGGTACACCTCCGACACTCCCGGGTACATCTCTGATACTCCCAGGGTACCTCCGAGGTGCCTCCGATCTCCCAGGTACTCACTGACACTCCCAGGTACTCACCTGACACTCCCAGGTACACCTCTGACACTCCCAGGTACACCTCGGCCTCCCAGGTACACCTCTGACACTCCCAGGTACACCTCTGACACTCCCAGGTACACCTCTGACCACTCCCAGGTACACCTCTGACACTCCCAGGTACACCTCTGACACTCCCAGGTACACTTCTGACACTCCCAAGTGCACCTCCTGACACTCCCAGGCACACCTCTGACCTCCCAGGTACACCTCAGACACTCCCAGGTACACCATGACACTCCCAGGTACTCCCTGACATTCCAAGGTTGCACCTCCGACACTCCAGGTACCTCCGACCTCCCAGGTAAACCTCTGATACTCCCATGTACACCTCTGACACTGCCAGGTACACCTCTGACACTGCCAGGTACACCTCTGACACTCCCAGGTACAGCTCCGACACTTCCAGGTACACCTCCAACACTCCCAGGTACACCTCTGATACTCCCAGGTACACCTCTGACACTCCCAAGTGCACCTCTGACACTGCCAGGTACACCTCAGACACTCCCAGGTACTCCACCCCAGCTCCTGGTGTCTCAGACACTCCTGGTACACCTGTGACACTCCCAGGTACACTTCCGGCCTCCCAGGTACACCTCTGACACTCCCAGGTACCTCTGTGCTCCCAGTACCCACCTCAGCCTCCCAGTTACTCCACCTGACACTCCTGGTACATCTGACACTCCCAGGTACACCACCGACACTCCCAGGTACATCTCTGATGCTCCCAGGAACATCTCCGATTCCCCAGGTACACCCCTGACCTCCCAGGTACACCTCTGACACTCCCAGGGTACACCTCTGACACTCCCAGGTACACCTCTGATACTCGAGGTACCTCTGCACTCCCAAGTGCACCTCTGACACTCCCAGGCACACCTCAGACACTCCCAGTGCACCTCTGAGCACTCCCAGGTACACCTCCTGACACTCCATGTGCACCTCAGACAATTCCAGGTACACCTCAGACCTCCCAGGCCTCGCCTCCCGTAGCCTCTGACACTCCCGGTACACCCCTGACACTCCCAGGTACACCTCTGAAACTCCCAGGTACACCTCTGACACTCCCAGGTACACCTCCTGACCTCCCAGTGCACCTCTGACACTCCCAGGTACACCTCTCACACTGCCAGGTACCTCTGACACTCCAGGTACACCTCAGACACTCCCAGGTACACCTCTGACACTCCCAGGTATACCTCTGACACTCCTAGGTTCACCTCTGACACTGCCACGTACTCCACTGACATTCCCTGGTACACCTTTGACACTCCCAGGTACACCTCTGACACTCCCAGGTACACCTCTGACACTGCCAGGTACACCTGTGACACTCCCAGGTACACCTGTGACACTCCCAGGCCTGTGACACTCCCAGCTACACCTCCGACACTCCAGGCACACCTCTGATACTCCCAGGAACACCTCCGATATTCCCAGGTACCCTTCGATACTCCCAGGTACACCTTTGACACTCCCACACCTCTGACACTCCCAGGTACACCTCTGACACTCCCAGGTACACCTCTGACCTCCCAGGTACCTCCTGACACTCCCAGGTACACCTCTGACACTCCCAGGTACCTTTGACACTGCCAGGTACACCTCGCACTCCCAGGTAAACCTGTGATACTCCCAGGTACACCTCCGACACATCCAGGTACCTCAGACACTCCCAGGTAAACCTTTGACACTCCGGTACACCTCTCTGATACTCCCAGGTACACCTCTGACACTCCCAGGTACACCTCTGGCACTCCCAGGTACCTCCTGACACTCCCAGTTACACGACACTCCCAGTTACTCCCGACACCAGGTACATCTCTGATGCTCTCAGGTAACCTCTACACTCCCAGGTACCATGACCTCCCAGTTTACTGACACTACCTGGTACACCTCTGACACTCCATGTTCTCTCCAGACACTGCCAGGTACACCTCAGACACTCCCAGGTACACCTGTGACTCTCCCAGGTGCACCTCCGGCTCTCCCGGTACATCTCTGATGCTCCCAGGAACACCTCGAGATTTTCCGATGCTCCCAGGTGCTCCACTGGCCTCCCAGGTACTCCACCTGACACTCCCAGGTACACCTCTGCCTCCCAGTGCCCCCTCTGACCTCCCAGGTACCTCTGACACTCCCAGGTACCTCTGCACTCCCAGGCCTCTGACACTCCAGGTACCTCTGACACTCCAGTACACCTCTGACCTCCCAGGTACACCTCTCTGACACTCCCAGGTGCACCCTCTGACACTCCCAGTGCCTCTGCCTCAGGCACCTCTGACACTCGGTACCTCAGACACTCCCAGGTACACCGCCCCAGCCTCCCAGGTGCTCCACTGACATTCAAGGGTACCTCCGACCTCCCAGGTACCTCAGACCTCCCAGGTTAAACCTCTGCCTCCCATGCCCTCTGGCACTGCCAGGTACACCTCTGACACTGCCAGGTACACCTCCTGATACTCCCAGGTACAGCTCCAACACTTCAGGTACACCTCCAGCACTCCCAGTGCCTCTGATGCTCCCAGGTACATCTCTGACCTCCCAGTGCCTCTGACACTGCCAGGTACACCTCAGACACTCCCAGGTGCTCACTGACCTCCTGGTACATCTCAGACACTCCCTGGTACACCTGTGACCTCCTCAGGTACACGCACTCCAGTGCCTCGACCTCGGTGCCTCTAATGCTCCCAGGTACACCTCTGACACTCCCAGGTGCTCACTGACCTCCTGGTACATCTCAGGCACTCCTATAACTGTGACACTCCCAGGTGCAGCACTCCAGGTACATCTGATACTCCCAGGACATCTCCGAGATTCCCAGGTGCTCCACCTGACCTCCCAGGTGCTCACGAGCTCCCAGGTACACCTCTGACCTCCCAGGTGCCACCTCTGGCCTCCCAGGCACTCTGACCTCCCAGGTACCTCTCACACTGCCAGGTACCTCTGACCTCCAGTGCCTCGACACTCCAGGTACACCTTGAGCACTCCCAGGTATACCTCTGGCACTCCCAGGTGCACCCCTGAGCTCCCAGGTGCCTCTGGCCTCCCAGGCCTCTGACACTCCCAGGTGCACCTCAAATGCTCCCAGGTACCTCCCGTGCTCCCAGGTATACCTCTGACAATCCCAGGTACACCGCTGACCTCCCGTGCCACTGTCATTCCAGGTACCTCGACACTGCCAGGTACACCTCTGACCTCCATGTACACCTCAGACAATTCAGGTACACCTCAGACACTCCCAGGTACACCTCTGACACTCCCAGGTACACCTCTGGCCTCCCAGGTACACCCCTGGCCTCCCAGGTACCTCCCCATGCTACACCTCAGACATTCCAGGTACCTCAGACACTCCCAGGTGCACCTCTGACACTCCCAGGTACACCTCTGACCTCCCAGGTACACCCCTGACACTCAGGTACACCTCCTGACCTCCCAGGTACACCTCTGGCCTCCCAGGTGCACCTCTGATGCTCGAGGTACACCTCTGACCTCCCAAGTGCACCTCTTGACACTCCCAGGCACCCTCAGACACTCCCAGGTACACCTCTGACCTCCCAGTGCACCTCTGACACTCCATGTGCACCTCAGACAATTCCAGGTACACCTCAGACACTCCCGGTACACCTCTGGCCTCCCACCTCTGACACTCCCAGGTACACCCCTGACACTTCAGGTACACCTCTACACTCCCAGGTACCTCTGCTTCCAGGTACACCTCTGAGCACTCCCATGTGCCCACCTCTGACTTTCCCAGGTACACCTCTCCACCTGTGGGGCACCTCCCCACCTCCCAGGTACACCTCAGACACTCCAGGTACACCTCTGACCTCCCAGGTATCCTCTGACACTCCTGGGTTCACCTCTGACCTGCCTGCATGCTCCACTGACATTCCCTGGTACACAGTTGCACTCCCAGGTACCTCCCAGCACTCCCAGTCACCTCTGACACTGCCAGGTACACCTGTGACACTCCCAGGTGCCTGTGACACTCCCAGGTACCTGTGACACTCCCAGCTACACCTCCGACACTCCCAGGCACACCTCTGATGCTCCCAGGAACACCTCCGATATTCCCAGGTTACCTTCGATAATCCCAGGTACACCTTTGACACTCCCAGATACACCTCTGACACTCCAGGTACACCTCTGACACTCCCAGGTACACCTCTGGCCTCCCAGGCCTCTGACACTCCCACCTCTGGCCTCCCGGTTTTGACACTGCCAGGTACCTCTGACACTCCAGGGTAACCTGTGCTCAGGTACCTCCGACCCTTCCAGGTACCTCAACACTCCCCAGGTAAACCTTTGACACTCCCAGGTGCACCTCTGATGCTCCCAGGTACACCTCTGACCTCCCAGGTGCCTCTGACACTCCCAGGTGCCTCTGTCGCTCCCAGTTACCTCGACACTCCCAGTTACACCTCCGACACTCCCAGGTATCTCCTGGTGCCTGCAACTCCCAGGTACCATGACCTCCGGTACCACTGACACTACCATGGTACCACCTCTGACCTCCTGCACACCTCAGGCACCTTACGTCACACCTCAGACACTCCCAGGTACCTGTTGACTCTCCCAGGTACCTCTCCGGCCTCCCGGGTACATCTCTGATGACTCCCAGGAACACCTCCGAGATTCTCCGTGCTCCCAGGTGCTCCTGACACTCCCAAGTACTCCTGACCTTCGGTACACCTCGGCCTCCCAGGTGCACCTCAGGCACTCCCAGGTTCCTCTGACCTCCTAGGTACCTCTGACACCCCAGGTACACCTCTGACCTCCCAGGTACCTCTGACCTCCCAGGTGCACCTCTGACACTCTGGGTACACCTCTGACACTCCAAGTGCACCTCTGACCTCCAGGCACACCTCTGACACTCCCAGGTCACCCTTGAACACTCCCAGGTACACCTTGTTGCTCCAGGCCTTCCTGGTTCAAGGTACACTCCGACACTCCCAGGTGCACCTCCGCCTCCCCAGTAAACCTCTGATACTCCCATGTATGCACCTCTGACACCTCTGAGCCTGCGGTGCCTCCCCACTCCCAGGTACAGCTCAGACCTTCCAGGTACCTCCAACACTCCCAGGTACCTCTGATGCTCCCAGGTGCCTCTGACACTCCCAAGTGCACCTCCTGACACTGCCAGGTACACCTCAGACCTCCCAGGTACTCCACTGGCCTCCTGGTACATCTCAGACACTCCTGGTGCCTGTGACCTCTCAGGTACACCTCCGACACTCCCGTTCACCTCTGACCTCCCAGGTACCTCTGTCCTCCCAGGTGCACCTCCTGACCTCCCAGTTACTCCTGACCTCCTGGTGCATCTGGCCTCCCTGGTACATGTGACACTCCCAGGTACACACCGACACTCCCAGGTACATCTCTGATCCTCCCAGGAACATCCTCCGAGATTCCCAGGTACACCTGACCTCCCAGGTACCTCGACACTCCCAGGTCCCTCCTGCACTCCCAGGTACCTCTGATGCTCCGGGGTACACCTCTGACACTCCCAAGTGCACCTCTGACCTCCCAGGCACACCTCCAGACCTCCCAGGTACACCTCTGACACTCCCGGGTACACCTCTGACCTCCATGTGCCCTCAGCAATTCAGGTACCTCAGACACTCCCAGGTACACCTCTGACACTCCCAGGTACACCCTCTGGCCTCCCAGGTACACCTAGCCTCCCAGGTACCTCTAAACTCCAGGTACACCTCCTCAGGCTGCTCAAGTGCCTCTGGCACTCCCAGGTACCTCCGGCCTCCCAGGTACACCTCACCTGCCAGGTACACCTCTGACACTCCCAGGTACACCTCAGACACTCCCAGGTGCACACCTCCCACTCTCCCAGGCCACCACCTCGACCTCCTAGGTTCCTCTGACCTGCCCGTCCTCCTGGCATTCCCTGGTACACCTTTGGCCTCCAGGTCACCTCTGGCCTCCCAGGTACATCTCTGGCCTTTCACCACCTGTTTGACCTCCCAGTACACTGTGACCTCCCAGGTACACCTGTGGCCTCCCAGCTACACCTCCGGCCTCCCAGGCACACCTCTGGTACTCCCGGAACACCTCCGGTATTCCCAGGTACACAGTGCCCCAGGTACACCTTTGACTTTCTCAGATGCACCTCTGGCCTCCCGGTACCTCTGACATCCCAGGTACACCTCTGACACTCCCAGGTACCTCTGACACTCCCAGGTACACCTCTGACCTCCCAGTGCACCTTTGACCTGCAGGTACACCTCTGACAGCTCCCAGGTAAACCTGTGATGCTCCAGGTACACCTCCGGACATCAGGTACACCTCAGACACTCCCAGTGTGAACTGGCACTCCCAGGTACACCTCTGGTCTCCCGGTACCTCTGTGACTCTCCAGTTACACCTCTGACCTCCCAGGTACACCTCTGGCCTCCAGTTACACCTCCGGCCTCCCAGTTACCTCCGGCCTCCAGGTACATCTCTGATACTCTCTGGTGCCTCTGACCTCCCAGGTACCGCCAGCCTCTTGGTACACCACCTGACTACCATGTTTCACCTCTGACCTCCATGTGCACCTCCAACACTGGGTGCACCTCAGACCTCCCAGGTGCACCTGTGACTCTCCCAGGTACACCTCCGACACTCCCTGGTGCATCTCTGATACTCCCAGGACACCTCGGAGATTCTCCGATACTCCCAGGTACTCACAGCCTCCCAAGTGCTCCTGGCCTCCCAGGTACCTCTGGCACTCCAGGTACCTCTGGCCTCCCAGGTACACCTCTGACACTCCCAGGTACACCTCTGACACTCCCAGGTACACCTCTGACACTCCCAGGTACACCTCTGACCTCCCAGGAACCCTCTGACACTCCCAGGTGCCTCGACACTCCCAGGTACCTCTTACAGCCTCCCAGTTGCCTCTGACACTCCCAGGCACACCTCTGGCCTCCCAGGTGCCTCAGACACTCCAGGTACCACAGGCCTCCCAGGTGCTCACTGACATTCAAGGTGCACCTCCGACCTCCCAGGCCTCAGGTACTCCCAGGTAAACCTCTGATGCTCCATGTGCCTCTGACCTGCCAGTGCCTCTGACACTGGGTGCCTCTGACACTCCCGGTACAGCTCCGACACTTCAGGTACCTCCAACACTCCAGGTACCTCTGATCTCCCAGGTACACCTCCTGACTCCAGTTACCTCTGACACTGGGTACACCCTCTAGACACTCCCAGGTACTCACACTGACACTCCCATCTCAGACACTCCCTGTGGTACACCTTGACACTCTCAGGGTACCTCCGGCACTCCCAGGTACCTCCTGGCCTCCCAGGTACACCTCTAATCTCCCAGGTCCTCTGACCTCCCAGGGTACTCCTGACCTCCCTGGTACATCTCAGACCTCCTGTGGTACCTGTGAGCCTCCCAGGTACACCACCGACACTCCCAGGTACATCTCTGATGCTCCCAGGGACATCTCGATTCCCAGGTACTCCACCTGGCCTCCCAGGTGCTCACAGGCTCAGGTACACCTCTGGCTCTCCCAGGTGCCTCGGCCGCTCCCAGGTGCACCTCCCAGGCCTCCCACCTCTCACACTGCTTGGTGACCTCTGACTCCCAGGTACCTCAGAGCCTCCAGGTACACCCTTGAGCCTCCCAGGTATGCCTCTGACTGCCTGGGTTCACCTCTGACACTGCCACGTACTCACTGACATTCCTGGTGCACCTTTGACACTCCCAGGTGCACCTCTGACACTCCCCAGTTTCACCTCTGGCTTTTCTGGAGTACACCTGTGTGGCCTCCCAGGTGCACCTGTGACACTCCCAGGTACCTGTTGGCCTCCAGCTACACCTCCGACACTCCAGGCAGCACACCTCTGATACTCCCAGGAACACCTCCGATGTTCCCAGGTACACCTTTGATACTCCAGGTGCACCTTTGACACTCCCAGATACCTCTGACCTCCCACCTCAGACACTGCCAGTGCCTCAGACCTCCCAGGTGCCTGTGACTCTCCAGGTACACCTCCAAGACTCCCTTGGTTGCACATCTGGTCTCCCAGGTACACCTCCAGTTATAGACCTGCCAGGTGCTTCATGACCTCCCCAGGTGCTCCACTGACACTCCTGGTACATCTCAGCACTCCCTGGTACACCTGTGGCCTCTCAGGTACACCTCAAAGCACTCCAGGTACACCTCTGACACTCCCAGGATAATGTTGAAGTATATATGAAGACTCACAACCATAGGTTGAAAAACAAAATGCTTTTTTATTTATTTATTTATTTATTTACTAGCACTACCAGATACACCTATGACACTCCCAGGTACACCCTGACACTCCCAGTTACACCCCTGACACTCCCAGGTACCTCTCCAACAGTCCAGGTACACCTCAGGCACTCCAGGTACACCTCTGACACTTCCAGGTACACCCCTGACACTTCCAGGTACACCCCTGACACTTCCAGGTACACCTCTGACACTTCCAGATACCTCTGACACTCCCAGGTACACCAATCACTCCCAAGTACAACTCTGACACTTCCAGGTACCACTGACACTGGTACACCTCTGACACTCCCAGGCACACCTCTGACACTCCCAGGTACACCTCTGACACTCAGGTACACCTCAGACACTCCCAAGTACACCTCAGGCACACGCAGGTACACCTCTGACACTTCAGTTACACCCCTGACACTTCCAGGTACACCCCAAGCACTTTCAGGTACACCTCTGACCTCCAGGTACACCAATGACACTCCCAGGTACACCACTGACACTCCCTGTGCCTCTGACACTCCCAGGTACCTGTGGCCTCCCAGGTACACCTCTGACACTTCCAGGTACACCTCTGACACTCCCAGGTACACCTCTGACAATCCCTGGTACCTCTGCACTCTCAGGAACACCTCAACCTCCCAGGTGCCTCTGAACCTCCCAGGTACACCTCTGAGCACTCCAGGTACACCTCCGACACTCCCAGGTACACCTGATACTCCGGGTATACCTCTGACCTCCCAGGTATACCTCTGACACTCCAGGTACCTCTGACACTCCTAGGTACACCGATGACGCTGCACGGCCTCCCAGTTACACCCCTGGCCTCCCACCTCTCAGCACTCCCATGTACCTCTGACCTCCCAGGTACCTCTAGCACTCACCCTGTCACTCCCTGATACACCTCCCTCCCAGGTGCACGCTGACTCTCCCGTACACTGACACCAGATACACCTCAGACACTGCCAGGTACACCTCAGACACTGCAGGTGGGCCTCAGACACTCCCAGGTACACCTCTCCAGCCTCCCAGTTACACCAGACACTCCCAGGTACACCTCTGGCCTCCCAGGTACATCTGTCTCCCAAGGTACACCTCTTTCTCACTCCCAGGTACTCCACTAACATTTCCTGGTACACCTCTGACCTCCTAGGTACACGTCCGACACTCCCAGGTACACCTCCTGGTGCTCCCAGGTACACCTCCTCACTCCCAGGTTGCCTCTGACCTCCTAGGTACTCCTCTGTCACTCCTGATCACTCACTCTCCCAGGTGCACGCTGGCCTCCCCGTGCACCGTGACACTGCCAGTTACCAGACACTCCCAGGTACACCTCCAACCTCCCAGGTACCTCTGACCTCCCTGGTACACCTCTGACCTCCCAGGTACACCTCTGGCCTCCCAGGTGCACCTCGGCCTCCCAGGTGACACCTCTGACCTCCCAGGTACTCCAATGACATTCCGTGGTAGGCTCTGACACTCCCAGGCGTCCGACCTTCCAGATACACCTCCTGACACTCCCAGGTACACCTCTGACACTCCCAGGACACCTCAGACACTCCTGGTGCCCTCAGACACTCCCAGGTACACCTCTGACCTCCCAAGTACACCTCTGAGCCTCCCAGGTGCACCTCCGACACTCCCAGGTTACACCATAGGCCTCCCAGTGCACCTTCTCACACTCCCAGGTACACTCTCCGACCTCCCAGGTTACACCTCTGTCACTCCCAGGTCACGTCCGGCACTCCCAGGTACACCTCCGACACTCCCAGTGCACCTCTGACCTCCTAGGTGCCTCCGATATTCCCAGGTTACACCTCCGATATTCCCAGGTACACCTCCGATACTCAGGTACACCTTTGAGACTCCCAGGTACTCACTGACCTCCTGGTGCACCTCATTCCTCAGTTACACCTCCGACCTCCCAGTTACCCCTGACCTCCCAGTTTACCTCACAGGCTTCCCATGTACCTCTGGCCTCCCAGGTACACCTCTGGCACTCCTGGGTGCTCCTCTGTCACTCCTGATGCACCTCCTGCTCCCAGGTGCACCTCCCGACTCTCCCATACACCTCTGACACTCCCAGTTACACCTCCAGACACTCCCAGGTACACCTCAGACACTGCCAGGTGCCTCCAGACACTCCCAGGTCACACCTCCCAGGCCTCCCAGGTACACCTGACACTCAGGTACACCTCTGGCCTCCCAGGTGCTCTCTGATCTCCAGGTGCACCTCTTTCACTCCCAGGTGCTCCTCTACTTTCCTGGTACACCTCTGACCTCCTAGGTACGTCCGACCTCCCAGGTACACCTCTGTTGCTCCCAGGTACACCTCTGACCTCCAGGTACACCTCTGACCTTCCCTGGGTGCTCTCTGTCACTCCTGATACCTCACTCTCCCAGGTGCACCATGGCCTCCGCATTACACTGCTGACACACCCCAGACACTCCCAGGTGCACCTCCGACACTCCTGGTGCACCTCCTAGCGCTCCCTGGTGCACCTCAGGCCTCCCAGGTACACCTCAGTTGCACCTCCTGACTCCCAGGTGCACCTCTGACACTCCCAGGTGCTCCAGTGACATTCCGTGGTGGGAGGCTCACTCCAGGTTCGATCAGTCGCTGAGATACACCTCTGACACTCCCAGGTACCTCTGGGCACTCCCAGGACACCTCAGACCTCCCTGGTGCCCTCAGACACTCTCGGTGCACCTCAGACCTCCCAAGTACACCTCTGACAGGCTCCCGGGTGCCTCCGGCCTCCCAGGTGCCGAGCACTCCCAGGGTGCTTTCTCTGCGTCCAGTTTTGTCCTCAGCCTCCCAGGTACATTGTCACTCCAGGTGCGATCGTGCTTTAGATGCCTTTGTGCTCTCAGGTGCCTCTGACCTCCTAATGCACCTCTGACCTCCAGGTGTTATCGGACACTGGTGTCTGGCATCTCAGTGCACTCTGCCTCCCAGGTGCCTCATTGCTCCTGGGTACACTTGGCTTCTGGGTGCCTTCTCACGCCGGGTTTTCCTCCGACCTCCCAGGTACGCTGTCCTCCCAGGTACCTCTGTGGCTGTTGCCTCCTGCTCCCAGGTACATCTGACTCTCAGGTACACTGTCCCAGGTGCCTCGGCCTCCAGGTGCACCTGTGGCCTCCCAGGTTACTCCTGGCATTTCTGGGTCCTCTGTGCTCCTATTTATCGTCTGTGCTCCAGGTGCCTCCTATGCTCCCAGGTGCCTCTGGCTCCCAGGTGCACCTGTGCTCCTGGGTGCTCCTTTGTCCTTCCTATTACCTCCTTTGCTCCCAGGTTGCGCCGCTATTTATCACGTTACGCTTGGCCTGCCATTTACACCCCAGACACTCCCAGGTTGCAGTTAGGCCTCCAGGTGCACCTCTGCACTCCTGGTGCCTCTGTCTCCAGGTGCCTCTTGCTCCCAGGTGCCTCTGGCTCAGGTGCCTCTGGCTCCCAGGTGCCACTCTGAGGCTCCCAGCTACTCCAGTGACATTCCTTGGGTGGCTCTGTGCTCCCAGGTTACCGTCTGCTTTAGATGCACCTCTGCTCCCGTTTTACCTCTGTGCTCAGGGCCTCAGACCTTGGTTTTGATGCTCTGGGTACACCTAGACACTCTGGGTTTGCCTCTGCCTCCCAGGTGCACCTCTGTGCTCCTGTTTCCTCGACCTCCCACGTGCGCCTCTGGCAAGTCAGGGTGCCTGGCGGTTTCCAGGTGCCTCCCAGGTTGCTCCGCTGCATTCCTTGGTGCAGTCTGAGCCGTCCCAGGGTACCGTCCGGATGCTTGAATTACCTCTGGTGCTCCGGTGCCTCGTTTCAGGTACCTCGTGTTGGGTGCCTCAAGCTCTGCTGACGCTCCAGGTGCTCACTGGTTCCTGGTGCCTGCACTCCCAGGTGTTTGCTGCTTTGGGCTCCCAGGTGTTGCCAGGTGCCTTCTGACGCTTCTGGGTGCTCATCTGTCTGCTCCTGATGCCTCTATTGCTCCCATGTGACACTCCCCATGCAGTCTTGGATTTCAGGCACTGCCAGTGCACCTCCAGACACTGCCAGGTTTACACCTCAGGCCTCCCGACACCTCGTCTCCCAGGTGCTTCTCTGCTCCCAGGTGCACTCCGACACTTGGGACATCTGATGCTCCTGGTTTTACCTCTGTATTCACTCGTTACTGCGTTCCTGTTTGCACCTCTGACCTCCCTGGTGCAGTCCACGCTTCTCCCATTGGCACACCTCTGATGCTCAGGTACCGTCTGACAGGCTCCCAGGGTGCCTACTGGCGTCCAGGTACGCCTCTGGGCCTCCTGGGTGCACGCTCTACACGTCCTAGGTGCTCCTCTGTCACTTCTGATGCACCTCTAGCATTCCCAGGTGCCTGTGCTCCCACGTGCACATGACACTGCCAGTTACACCTCAGACACTGCCAGGTGCCTCCAGGCCTGCCAGTTACCTCTGGGCTTCTCCAGGTGCCTCCTGGCCTCCTGGGCACCTCTGGCTCCGACCTCAGACCTCCCAGGTGCGCTGGCCTTTGTGCTCACCTCTGATGCTCCCAAGTACACCTCTGGCTCTGGTTACCTCCATTTCCTGGGTGCACATCTCTCCCAGTGCCTCTGCCCACTCCAGGTGCTCTGCTCGGTGCGGCATTCCAGGTGCACATCTGGCCTCCCAGGTGCCCTCTGACACTTGGGTGCGCTTGAGCTCTCAGGTGCACCTCAAAGACTCCCAGTTTGTTACACCTCTACTTGCTCCAGGGTGCCTCTGACCTCCCAGGTGCACACCTCAGCACTCCCAGGTTTTGACCTCCCAGGTGCATCTCTGGCCTCCCAGGTGCCTTTCGATATTCCCAGGTACCTCCGATGCCAGTACACCTCTGGTCCTCCCAGGTACACCTTTGAGACTCCCAGGTACTCGACTGACACTCCTGGTACACCTCTGACATTCCCATTTACACCTCCAGGGCTCCCAGTTACACCCCTGACCTCCAGTGCCTCCTGACCTCCAGGTGCACCTCTGATGCTCCCAGGTGCACCTCTGAGCATCCCAGGTACCTCCAGTGCCCCAGGCCTCCGATGCTCCCAGGTGCATCTCGAGCCTCCCAGGTGCTCCTCTGAGCCTCCTGGTTTCACCTCCTCTGAGCCTCCCAGTTACACCCTATCCATTATCCCAGGTTGCCTTAGGGGCTCCCAGGTGCTACTACTGGCCTCCTGGGTTGCCTCTGACATTCCCAGGTACACCTCTGGGCCTCCCAGGTACACCTTTGATGTTCTGGGTACCTCTGGCCTCCCAGGTGCATCTCTGATGCTCCCAGGTACCTCTGACCTGCAGGTATTCCTCTGAGTCCTCCTTGGTGCTCCTAGAGACTCCCATGTGCATCTGGACACTGCCAGGTTACACCTCTGACAGTCCCGTTGCTCCACTGACCTCCCAGATACACCTCTGGACTCCCAGGCATCTCTAGGACTCCCGAGAACCTCTGGCTCTCCCAATTTACCTCAGGCCTCCCGGTGCACCTCCTGGCCTCCCAATTTTGCTGGTACCTCTGCCTCCCAGGTTGCACTCCGATGACTGCCAGTTACCTCAGGAAACTTTCCAGGTACCCTCAGAACCTCTTTCTCCAGGTGCACCTCTGAGCTCTCACAGTTTCTGGCCTCCTCAACCTCAGGCTTCCAGGTTTTGAGTGCTGTCGTGTACACCCACTTCACGTACACCTCCTGACACTCCCAGGTACACCTCTGACACTCCCTGGTTACACCTCCTGACCTCCCATGCACCTCCCCAGCCTCCCAGGTACCTCTCCATTCCAAGGTTCACCTCTGGCCTCCTGGGTGCCTCCTGAATTCCCTGGGCAGCTCTGTCCTCCTGGTACCTCCGATATTCCCAGGTACCTCCGATATTCAGGGTACCTCTGGCCTCCCAGGTGCCTTTGACCTCCCAGGTACTCCATTTCCTGGTTGCTCCTCTGGCCTCCGGGGTACACAGTTGACACTGCCAGGTACACCTACGACACTCCCAGGTACACCTCCGCTCTCCCAGGTACACTTCTCACAATCCCAGGTACCTCCGGCTCTCCCAGGTACACCTCTGACACTCCCAGGTGCACCTCTGACACTCCAAGGTGCACCTCTGACACTGAGTGCACACCTCTGACAGTCTCCAGGTGCCTCCTGTGGCCTCCCAGGTACACCTCCGACGCTCCAGGTACCTCTGACCTCCATGGACTTTTCCGATATTCCAATTGCCTCAGTCTTCCCGGGTACGCCTCTGATCTCAGGTGCCTTTGAGACTCCCAGGTACTCACTTGGCCTCCTGTGCACCTCTGACATTCTAGTTACCTCCGGCACTCCCAGTTTACACCTGACCTCCCAGGTGCCTCTGAGCCTCCCATTTTGCTCACACCTCCCCGCCTCCCAGGTACACCTCGGCTCGTGGGTCTCCTCTGTCACTCCTGATGCCTGCTGCTCCCAGGTGCACGCTGACTCTCCCATGCACCGCCCCATCACCCACTTGGGTTACACCTCAGACACTGCCAGGTACCTCAGACACTGCCAGGTGAGCCTCAGGCACTCCCAGGTTACACCTCTGACTCTCCCAGTTACACCTGACACGCTCCCGTGCCTCACAGCACTCCCAGTTACATCCTCACTGTACTCCCCAGGGCACACCTCTTTTCCATCCCAGGTACTCCCTAACAGTTTTCCTGGTTACCTCAGGGCACTCCCTGGGTACATCCGACGCTCCACAGGTGCCTCCCAGTGTATGCCACCCTCCTGGCCTCCCCAGGCCACCTCTGAGCCTCCTAAGTGCTCCTCTGTGTCGCTCCCTGATACCTCCTCCTGCTCCTCCCAGGTGCACCGCTGACGCTCCCACGTTCACTGCCCCAGCCCCGCTGCCCAGTTACACTGAACCCCGCTCCCAGTTCACCCTCCGACCTCCAGGTACACCTCTGGCCTCCCATGGTGCCTCTGACACTCTCAGCCTCCCACCCAGCTCTCCCCAGGTACCCCTCGAGGCCTCCCCAGGTTGCCTCTGGCCTCCCAGTTACACCCCTGAGCCTCCCAGTTTTACCTCAGCCTCCCAGGTACATCTCTGATACTCCCGGGTGCGCCTTTCTTCGGTGCTCACTAACATTTCTGGTACACCTCTGACACTCCTAGTGCATCCGACCTCCCAGGTACACCTCTGATCTCCCAGGTCACTCCTGACCTCCCAGGTACACCTCTGACACCTAGGTACTCCTCTGTCCACTCCCTAATACACCCTCTAACTCTCCCGAGTGCACCCCAGACCTCCGTGCACCGCTGACACTGCCAGTTACACCCCAGACACTCCCAGGTACACCTCCGACCTCCCAGGTACACCTCTGACCTCCCTGGTACACCTCTGACCTCCCAGGTACACCTCTGGCCTCCCAGGCACCTCTGACACTCCCAGGTACACCTCTTTCACTCCCAGGTACTCCACTAACATTTCTGGTGCACCTCTGGCCTCCTAGGTACGTGAGCACTCCAGGTACACCTCTGATACTCCCAGGTACACCTCTGACACTCCAGGTACACCTCTGACCTCCTAGGTACTCCTCTGTCACTTCCTGATACACCTCTAACTCCCAGGTGCACGCTGACACTCCCATTGCACCGCTGGCCTGCCAGTTACACCTCAGACACTGCCAGGTACACCTCAGACACTGCCAGTTACCTCAGACACTCCCAGGTACACCTCTGCACTCCCTGGGCACCTCTGACACTCCCAGGTACCTCAGACACTCCCAGGTACACCGCCTTGCCTCCCAGGTACACCTCTGATACTCCCAAGTACACCTCTGACCTCCCAGGTGCACCTCCGGCCTCCCAGGTACACCTGACACTCCCTGGTACACCCTGACCTCCCAAGTAGCACCTGACACTCCCAGTGCACACCTCTGATGTCCCTCCTGACCTCCCAGGTACACCTCCGATGCTCCCAGGTACACCTCCGATACTCCCAGGTACATCTCTGACCTCCCAGGTACTCCTCTGACACTCCTGGTTCACCTCTGAGACTCCCAGTTACACTATCGATGCTCCCAGGTACACCGGAGACTCCCAGGTACTTCACTGACACTCCTGGGTTGCCTCTGACATTCCCAGGTACACCTCGGCCTCCCAGGTACACCTTTGATATTCGCAGGTACACCTCTGACACTCCCAGGTACATCTCTGATGCTCCCAGGTACACCCTCTGACATCCCTGGGTGATTCTCTGAGCCCTCCTTGGTATCCTCTAAGACTCCCATGTACACATCTGACACTGCCAGGTACACCTCTGACAATCCCAGGTACTCCACACACTTCCCAGATACACCTCTGACACTCCCAGGTGCATCTCTGGCCTCAGAACCTCTGCTCCCAGGTGCCTCTGGCCTCCCAGGTGAACCTCTGCACTCCAAGGTACCCTATGACCTCCCGGTGCACCTCTGCTTGCTCAGGGTGCACCATGACACTCCAGGTACCGCTGACTGCCAGTTACACCTCAGACACTGAGTACACCTCAGACCTGCAGTACACCTCTGACACTCCCAAGTGCACCTCGGCACTCCTAGGCACAACTCTGACTCCCAGGTACACCTCAGACACTCCCAGGTACACCCAGATACTGTCAGGTACCCCAGACACTTCCGCATCACCTCTGACCTCCCAGTGCACCTCTGGCACTCTGGTACACCTCTGGCCTCCCACTGCACCTCCTGACCTCCCAGGTACATCTGACATTCCCAGGTACACCTCTGACACTCCTAGGTGCTCACTGAAATTCCTGGGTACAGCTCTGAGCCTCCCTGGTACCTCCGATATTCCAGGTACACCTCCGATATTCCCAGGTGCACCTCTGGCCTCCCAGGTGCCTGCCTTGACACTCTCAGGTACTCACTGACATTCCTGGTACACCTCTGGACTTCCGGGTACACAGTTGACACTGCCAGGTACACCTCATTCCAGGTACACCTCCGGCTCCCAGGTGCCCTCTCACAATCCAGGTACCTCCGACTCTCCCAGGTACACCTCTGGCCTCCCAGGTACACCTCCGGCACTCCAGGGTACACCTCTGACACTGCCAGGTACCCCTCACAGCAATCCCGAGGCTCCTGTGACACTCCCAGGTACACCTCCGACAGCTCCCAGGTACACCTCCCGACACTCATAAATTGCCTCCGTATTCAGATTACACCTCCGTGTTCCCAGGTACACCTCCGATACTCCCAGGTACACCTTTGAGACTCCCAGGTACTCAACTGACACTCCCTGTTATCTCTCTGGCATTCTCAGTTACACCGACCTCCCAGTTCACCCCTGGCCTCCCAGGTACACCTCTGACACTCCCAGGTACACCTCTGACACTCCCAGGTACACCTCTGACACTCATGGAGGTGCTCTCTGTCCTCCTGTGATGCACCTCTAACACTCCCAGGTACACCTCCGACACTCCCAGGTACCTCTGACACTCCTGGTGCACTCTGACCTCCCAGGTACACCTCTGACACTCCCAGGTACACCTCTGGCCTCCCAGGTACACCTCTGACACTCCCAGGTACTC
>NW_024719580.1:0-16894 GCF_018991925.1 Homarus americanus
TGTTATATGTGAAGCTTTAACCCTGTACTGTACTAATTTATATTATACAGTACTGTACTGTATTGTATTGTACTGTATGTCAGTTGCAGCATTAATGAGGGACTACTGTACTGTTCTGTTCTGTACTGTACTGTACTGTTCTGTACTGTACTGGACTGTTCTGTTCTGTACTGTACTGTTCTGTTCTGTTCTGTACTGTTCTGTACTGTACTGTTCTGTTCTGTGCTGATCCATATTATACTGTACTGTTCTGCACTTGGGGGTTAATATTCAGGTTCTATCTTCACACAGTCAAGGATGTAGTTTTGGAATGTGTGGCCATATGTCTGGCCACACACTTCACATTTAGTGTTGTTCACATCTGCCTGAGAGACATACTGCCAGAGTGTGTGGCCATATGTCTGGCCACACACTTCACATTTAGTGTTGTTCACATCTGCCTGGGGGACATACTGCCAGAGTGTGTGGCCATATGTCTGGCCACACACTTCATATAGTGTTGTTCACATCTGCTTGAGGAACATACTGCCAGAGGTACTTATATCCTAACCTTAGTCTATCAGTTACAACATCTTATAATGTAGTGATGTTGTTACTTGCTCCATATACTTGTTTCACTTGATACACCTCATCATGGTAAACTATGGATCGACTAATGCCTGTTAGCACTCATCTGCTGCATTCATAAGAACACTGAACAAAGTGGCACTTTAAGCTAAGGTTTCTTTGCTCATAATTAATTTCAGATCAATTAGATCAATATTAAGGGAGATATGTAGACTTTACCTTTCAATTTATAGAAATAAATGGAGCTGTAATGCCATTATTAATGGTACATCTGATGTACAGTACAGTACAGATGTCCATCATTAATACTACAACTGATGTACAGTACAGATGTCTCTCATTAATGCTACAACTGATGTACAGTACAGTATAGATGTCCATCACTAATACTACAACTGATGTACAGTATAGATGTCTCTCATTAATGCTACAACTGATGTACGGTACAGTACAGATGTCCATCATTAATACTACAACTGATGTACAGTACAGATGTCTCTCATTAATGCTACAATTCATTTACAGTTCAGTACAGATGTCTCATTAATGCTACAACTGATGTACAGTACAGATGTCTCTCATTAATGCTACAACTGATGTACAGTACAGATGTCTCTCATTAATGCTCTAACTGATGTACAGTACAGATGTCTCATTAATGCTACAACTGATGTACAGTACAGATGTCTCTCATTAATGCTACAACTGATGTACAGTACAGTATAGCACAGTACAGAACAGTACAGTACAGATGTCTCTCATTAATGCTACAACTGATGTACAGTACAGATGTCTCTCATTAATGCTCTAACTGATGTACAGTACAGATGTCTCATTAATGCTACAACTGATGTACAGTACAGATGTCTCTCATTAATGCTACAACTGATGTACAGTACAGTATAGCACAGTACAGAACAGTACAGTACAGATGTCTCTCATTAATGCTACAACTGATGTACAGTACAGATGTCTCTCATTAATGCTACAACTGATGTACAGTACAGATGTCTCTCATTAATGCTACAACTGATGTACAGTACAGTATAGCACAGTACAGAACAGTACAGTACAGATGTCTCTCATTAATGCTACAACTGATGTACAGTACAGATGTCTCATTAATGCTACAACTGATGTACGGTACAGATGTCTCTCATTAATGCATCAACTGATGTACAGTACAGTATAGCACAGTACAGAACAGTACAGTACAGATGTCTCATTAATGCTACAACTGATGTACAGTACAGTATAGCACAGTACAGAACAGTACAGTACAGATGTCTCATTAATGCTACAACTGATGTACAGTACAGTATAGCACAGTACAGAATAGTACAGTACAGATGTCCATCATTAATACTGCAACTGATGTACAGTACAGATGTCTCATTAATGCTACAACTGATGTACAGTACAGTATAGCACAGTACAGAACAGTACAGTACAGATGTCTCTCATTAATACTACAACTGATGTACAGTACAGATGTCTCATTAATGCTACAATTGATGTACAGTACAGTACAGATGTCCATCATTAATACTACAACTGATGTACAGTATAGATGTCTCTCATTAATGCTACAATTGATGTACAGTATAGCACAGTACAGAACAGTACAGTACAGTACAGTATAGATGTCCCTCATTAATGTTACAACTGATGTACAGTATAGTACAGTACAATACAGATGTCTTTCATTAATGCTACAACTGATGTACAGTATAGCACAGTACAATACAAAACAGTTCAGAAAAGTACAGTACAGTATAGTACAGTACGGTACACTACAGTATAGTACAGTTCAGTACAGAATAGTACAGTACAGCACAGCACAGTACAAATGAGTACAGTACAGTTCAGTACAGAACAGTACAGTACAGATGTCTCTCATTAATGTTACAACTGAAGTATAGTACAGTACAAATGTCCCTCATTAATGTTACAACTGATGTACAGTACAGTACAAATGTCCCTCATTAATGTTACAACTGATGTACAGTCCAGTACAGTACATTTCAGTACAGTACAGTACAGATGTCCCTCATTAATGTTACAACTGATGTACAGTACAGTACAGTACAGATGTCCCTCATTAATTTTACAACTGATGTACAGTACAGTACAGTACAGATGTCTCTCATTAATGTTACAACTGAAGTACAGTACAGTACAGATGTCTCTCATTAATGTTACAACTGAAGTACAGTACAGTACAGATGTCCCTCATTAATGTTACAGCTGATGTACAGTACAGTACAGATGTCCCTCATTAATGTTACAGCTGAAGTACAGTACAGATATCTCTCATTAATGTTACAACTGATGTACAGTACAGTACAGTACAGTACAGATGTCCCTCATTAATGTTACAACTGATGTACAGTACAGTACAGATGTCCCTCATTAATGTTACAACTGATGTACAGTACAGTACAGATGTCCCTCATTAATGTTACAACTGATGTTAATAAATGTAGCTTTAACAGGGTGAGTTAAAAGTCAGTTATAATAGGAGAAAGTTATTTATTTCCTTGTTTACAACGACTGATTTAACTGAGAACTCTTTACGTGAATGTGTTGTGATGTAGTCACTGAAGAGCGGCGACGTACAGTACAGTGTCTGTAAAAAAAGAAAAGTTTCCACTGAGAAGGTATATTAATACACCCTGTACCTGGACCCTAGTGGCAGGAATGTGGACTGAGGACCACCATATGTACGGTAATAACACAGTAAATATAGTTTATACCTTTAGAATAACTCAAGAGGCACTAGAGTGTGAAGTAACAAGACGATCTGTGACCAAGAGGAGAGAGTAAAATAAACTTAACAAGACTTAACATAGTTTCCCTTACCAAAGTGACTCTCTCTTAAATATTAAATCCTTATACAATTTATTTAAATAATTGAGTGAACAATTGGTAAATTTTTATTTATTTTTAACTAGTAATTAGGAAATACAAAATAAACTAAATAAATAAATAAAAAAAGAAATATATGCAGAAATAAAGGAGAAATAACAAAAATATCCAATATTACCAAAACTATAATAAAAACCCACAATAAAAACTAGAAACAAAAAAGATGGGGATCATCCTTCTAGTGACACAAGGGTCATGGAGGGACTCCCCTAACATATAAAGGCCCAAGAAAACATGAAATAGAATAACTTGGCCTGACTGAGACCGGCCTGGTACTGCACCCTCAGAGCTAATGGTTCATCTCTATATCACCAACCAACCCAACTACTTCAATACTGTTGTCGACAGTGAAGGACAGACCAAGACTGTCAAGATATAAACAAATTTAATAGAAAAATTATCTATGAGGTCAATATTTAATATATTGGCTGCGACTGAACACTGATTAAATATAATAGTTACCCCTGCTCCGTTATGTGTGATTAAATATAATAGTTACCCCTCCATTTTGTGATTAAATATAATAGTTACCCCTCCATTTTGTGATTAAATATAATAGTTACCCCTCCATTTTGTGATTAAATATAATAGTTACCCCTCCGTTTTGTGATTAAATATAATAGTTACTCCTCCTCCGTTTTCTATGATTAAATATCTGCTCCGTTTTCTGTGATTAAATATAATAGTTACTCCAAAAACTGCCGCTCACAGAGCCGTTTTGCTTTGTTTTTGCTTTTCTTTTCCTTCTGGGACACTGTTTTCGTTGTATTATTCCCTTAAAGTTAATGAAAAGTGAAATCGGGCCACAAATTTGACGTTTTTACGTATTTTAACGTATATACAAGTTCGAAGCTTCAAATGCTGCAATGAAGCAAAAAAATGATTCAGTGAAGCTTCGTGACGTCAGTGTGAACCTTGACATATAAGGCCTCGACTAACTCGCCTTCGTCTCTTTCCTCACCGACCACTCGCCACTCACTGACTGCAGCTGACAGGCAGGTAAGCGCCGCTCCTCTAGTCTCCTTTATATACGTGTACATTTTTTGCCCGACTGCCTACAGTCCAAATGGCCAAGAGAAATGGTTATTCTTTTGGGTAGTGTTTAATATACTTAATTATGGCGTAATAAATGCTGATTTAAGTCCAAAACTTGCCGGCCGGTTGTTACAGTTCATAGAGTCGTATCCCCAAGTTTCACTGGGCTCTAAGGCCCATGGTACCTACTGTGCAGCTTAAACAAATACATTAGTATTATATTAAGTGGCTCTCTAACGTCTAACCAGTAATTTCTTAATGTTTTAGTCAAATATACCGCCAAATGAGTCATGACAAACGAGCCTAAACTATGAGCCGGTAGTGAGTAACGAGCGTAAACCGTTCATCAGTATTTAGGTAATAATTAACCAGTAAGTGAGTACAATGACCAGATTGGGTTAGATTACCGTTTTATTTATTTTTTATTTCTTGCTTCGAAGCCCAACACACTTATGGGGGAGCCGGGTGGTCATAACTCAACAACTGCGCAGTTCATCACCACCACTGTATTCACCATTGACAACTGCGCCGCATTCACTAGATTTAACACAAATAGAAGTATTTTTGGCGGAATCAAGATGTATTTTTACTGGCTAGTTCTTTGCTTACTCTTTAGCTACGATTTCTGGGAGTTGAAACAATTTATTAAGGGTTCTAGCCGGGCGGGGTGAGGCGAGGGAGGGAGGGAGCCGGGCGGGGTGGGAGGCAAGGAGGAGGGAGCCGGGCGGGGTGAGGCACGAGGGAGGGAGCCGGTAAGGAGGCAGGGGGTGAGGAGGTAGGAGCCGGGGTGGAGGAGGTAGGGAGCCGGGCTTGGTGTGAGGAGGTAGGGAGCCGGGCGAGGCGAGGAAGGGGCGAGGGAAGGAGCGGAAGCGGGGCGAGGCGGAGGTGAGGTAGGGAGCCGGGCAAGGAGGTGAGGCAGGGAGCCGGGCGGGCGGGGGGGTGAGGCGAAGCGAGGTGAGGGAGTCTGGGGGGAGGAAGGAAGGAGGGAGGGAGGGAGGGAGGGAGCAAGGAAGGAGGGAGGGAGGATGAGGGAGCCGAGCCAAATGGTCTGGGTAAGGCGATAGCGAGGCAAGGGAGGGAGCCGGGCGAGGCGAGGGATGGAGCGAGCCGGGCGGGGGAGGTGAGGTAGGAGCCGGGTGAGGTGAGGTAGGAGCCGGGCGAGGCGAGGAGGGAAGGGCGGGGCGGGGGCGAGGCGAGGCGAGGCGAGGCGAGGTGGAGGTAGAGAGCCGGGCAAGGTAAGGTGAGGTAGGAGCCGGGCGGGCGGGGCTGGGCTGGGCTGGCTGGGCTAGGGCTAGGCTAGGCGAGGCTAGGCTAGAGGGCGAGACGTTTCAGAATACAGTATATATTAAATCCCGTAACATTAAGGTTCCTGGTAATTTTTTAAAAGTGGACAACCATGGATTTTACAATCGGAAAAACCCATTGGTCAACAACCAAAAAGCACCATAACTAACCTAACAACGTAACGTAACGTAACCTGGAGGTTCCTTGGTTGTCTCCTGGTGACAAAAGGTCCATTTGTATGTTCACACAACAATTAGAAAGTAAAACAAAATAATATTAGCGTATTTGTGTTTAGATCGGTTATGACCTCCATTTCCGTCGGAAATTGGTCGTTTTTTATAGTTTTTTTGGTGAGGCGTTTCCCGAAAAAAATATTGACTCAGCGAATGAAAAAAAACCTATAAAAACATAAACCGGACCTAATCTAACCGACTCTCACCATATGTTGGAATCCCTTATTTCTTACCTTATTGGCCTGGTTCTCGTTGGAGTTACCACATGTGTTGGTCTTGACGACACTTACATTCGTTCTTGCATTAATGACACTTTACGGAGGTCGGGACAACACCATGAGATCTAAAAATGCTATAGTTTTAGTGTGGAGGTAATGGTTTATGTAAACAGTTGGGGACTGTGAGTACACGTGGTGTAGTGGTAGATGGAAGTTGCAAGTTTAATTTTCATTCTACGTAAATTACAACTTTAAGCATGTTGCAGGTGACAGCTGGTGTACTTGAAGGCCAATGGAGAAGTGACAGAACCTTGAGCAAGACTTAACACCCAGCATGTTACTTCAGCCTCATCAGTTAAGTTAGTTATATATTATCTTAGCTATTATGGTCAGCCCATAAACCACTCAACACTGTGCTCCTACACTGGGCAGTGGAGGGTGTGTGTGTGGGACCTGGCTGACTGTGAATGTTGGAGGGCTCTGGAGGACTGTGTGTGTGTTGGAGGGCTCTGGAGAAGTGTGTGTGTGTGTGTGAGACTGACTGTGTGACTGACTGTGTGTGTGTTGGAGGACTGTGTGTGTGTGAGTGAGTGTTTTGGAGGTCTGTGTGTGTGTGAGTGTTTTGGAGGACTGTGTGTGTTTTGGAGGAGTGTGTGTGTGTTGGAGGACTGTGTGTGTGGGGGTTGGTGGGGGTGTGTGTGTGTTGGAGGACTGTGTGTGTGTGTTGGAGGACTGTGTGTGTGTGTTGGAGGTGTGTGTGTGTTGGAGGACTGTGTGTGTGTGTGTGTTGGAGGACTGTGTGTGTGTGTGTTGGAGGACTGTGTGTGTGTGTGTTGGAGGACTGTGTGTGTGTGTTGGAGGACTGTGTGTGTGGGTGGGGGGGGTGTGTGTGTGTGTTGGAGGACTGTGTGTGTGTTGGAGGACTGTGTGTGTGTTGGAGGACTGTGTGTGTGTGTTGGAGTACTGTGTGTGTGTTGGAGGACTGTGTGTGTGTGTGTGTGTGTGTTGGAGGACTGTGTGTGTGTTGGAGGGCTCGGTATTATTGCAGTTTCGGCCAGTACACGCCTGACTTTTAACCATCCCCAACCTTTAGATCACCTTATTGGAGTATTTCTAACACCATTTTGACCAGGGAGCAAAGAATGTCAGAAAGGAGTTTTAAAGATTTCCATGCTTTTTTTGGGGGGGGGGGGGATATAATTCTAAAGAGGGTGCTTTCTCCTGGAAATAAAGGCCACATTTCATTGAATCGACCCAAAATACACAGGATAAACGAATTTCTAAACTACGAGGGCATATTCGACGAAACTGCAATTTTACCATGGGCTCTGGAGAGCTGTGTGGACTGTCTAGATAAACTGAGCTGGGAGTCAAATTAAGATTAGCTGTAGAGATTTGGGAAAGCTTAATAAAGTGTTATAAAAATGTACAGGACTAAATGCCAATTAGTTACAGTATTAGTGAGCATTAGTAGTAGTAATGTGATTAATAGTAAGTAAAGCTGGTTGTTAGTAGGTGGGTTTTAACTAACAAATTAACTAACCTAATCAGCCTAACATAGATTAAATGTAACTAATCTAGACTAACCCAAATTAATATTAAGTTACCTATTATATAGTTTATATATTGGATAACAAATATATTAAAGAATGTAACTTAAAATTTGCCACAAGTTAACTGATCATGAATTCAGAAAGTTAAGCTAAAAAAATTTCACTTGTTTAAATTATTAAAAATCAATAGCTTGCGTACTTTGCAGTTTCCTTTTCAAAATCTAATCGTGTACTGTACTGACTTTCTCCTCAGGTTAAGCTGGCCAGAAGTAACATCATACTGAACCTAAGGAGAAATAACTTAAAATGCCAGAACAGGTAAAGTCAACTTACTGAGTTTTATTTAGGCAAGGGAAGCTTGTGGGACTTGTGAAATCATTAAACATTGTGTGGGTGTGGCTTGTTGTAATTAGGTTGGGGGGGGACAATATGGCTTGTGTATTGGCATATGGGGTGAGCAGGTGTGTTGGTAAAGTTTTTCATTCAAGCTAAATGTGACCAAGTTGTCAAGGGGAATACCTAAGGGGGCTTGAGGGGTGGGAGGAAGGGAGGGAGGATTCAGTAAGTGAACAGTGGTAAACTGTTGTGTATGAAGCAGTGTGGAGAGATTTAGTAGTGTAGCAGTATTGGTGATGAAGGCTTGTTATGATTGGCTATACTATTGTTGTGCTAAATGTTAGTTGTTGAGGTATCAAGAAAACTAAAACACTAATGCAACTTAAAATAAGATCTTTTGTAGATAAGGTATTTAAATAAACAATTGGGGATAGTATAAGTACATATAGTCTGGTGGTAGATGGAAATTGTATGTTTAATCTTCATTGTACATAAATTACAACTTTAAACATGTTGCAGGTGACAGCTGACGTACGTGAATGCCAATGTAGAGGAAGTGACCGACACCTTGAGCAAGATGTAACACCCAGCATGTTACTTAAGCCTTCTTAGGTAAATTACTTATGTACCTTAGTATGGCCATCCCCAAAAACTAATGGAAGTAAGACTCGAGAGGAGGAACTTACTTTGTGTGAAGGGTAGGAAAGGAGGAGCATTGGGCGGTGGAGGGGCGCTCGTACAGTGCAGGGGCGCTCGTACAATGGGGGTGGGGCCTCGTGCAGTGGGGGTGGGGGCCTCGTATAGTGGACGGGCGCTCGTACAGTGGGGGTGGGTGCCTCGTATAGTGGACGGGCGCTCGTACAGTGGGGGCGCTCATGCATGGATGGTGGTGTGCTCAAGCAATGGTGAATGGAGTGCATGTTAAAAATGTGATGCAAAAAATAGCATGTACTATGAAGGCATGTGGGGGATGATGCCTAGATGAAGACTGCTGCAGCCAAAAGGGAGAAGGACAATGCTCCTGTGTAAGGTGATATAGGAGGGTGTTTGAGTGTATGGATATATCACATATATATAAGAATGCAAGTTTAGATTCCAAGAAATTCTGGAGTAAATGTTGTGTATTGGTAGTAATACATTAAGGCTAATTAAGATTGATCTAAATCCAAACCATGTTGCAGGTGGTTGGTGTACAAGATAGATGGATCAGACACAACAAGGTGACCAAGACTGTCTAGCATCCCACACCTTGATGACTACCACCTTACTAAGAAAGAACAGAATTGGTGTTCTGTACACTACTGTAAGAATAGTGTACTGCAATGTAAAAGTTAAGTATTACTGAAACCTTTTTTATATAATTTAGCAAAACTTGATATATTACTTAAAATAGTGCATTTAAGAACATACAGTACAAGTTAACCTCAATATTGTGTATTGGTTGTGTTATAAAATAGCTTAATTAATTCAGATGTAGAGTATCTAAAAACAAATATAATCATGTTGCAGGTGGTTGGTGTACAAGATAGATGGACCAGACACAACAAGGTGACCACGACTGTCTAGCATCCCACACCTTGAGGACTACCACCTTACTAAGAAAGAACAGAATTGGTGTTCTGTACACTACTGTAAGAATAGTGTAATGTGAAAGTTAAGTATTACCGAAATATTTTTGTTATAATTTAGCAAAACTTGAGAAAATACTTAAAGTACTGTACTAATGCATTCAAGACTGTAGGAGTGAACCTTGATTAAAGCCACAAAGTATTAAAAATAGCAAGATACTTTATGTACAGTAGCATTATTAACTATCGTGGTAGTCACAGTTTTGTTGTGGTTGCAAAAAATTTCCTTTTTCTAATATATTTTTCGTCCACAGGTGAAGTATCAGCAAGGTGTTCAACGTGATACACGGACATCAATCAAACGGATTGTGAGAGGTTTGAATATCTTGCACGGATCCATTTCTCTTAGTGGTTTGTAAAATTAAGTGTAATATGTAATTGTTCAGTGTGGGAAGGCCTCTGGTGGCTTGAGGGATGGCGTTTGTACCGGGGGAGGCGTTTGTACCGGGGGAGGCGTTTGTACCGGGGGAGGCGTTTGTACCGGGGGAGGCGTTTGTAGTGGTAGAGGCACTTGCACTGGTAAAGGCACTTGCACTGGTAAAGGCACTTGCACTAGGAGGTGTTTGTAATGGTTTGTACTCCTACAATGTCTGTGTATAACAATAAATAAATAAATAAATATTGAATAAACTTTACATTTCATATTCCGAAGTTGAATGATAATGATCTAAATAAACCACAAGTACAGTAGAACTGTAAACTATACCTGAAACATGAACTAAAGTGATCAACTTGGATACACCCACATGATGGCTTCTGGGTAACTTAGAACATGATATATACATTAATTACATATAATTATCACCAATTGACATCAAAGTGCCATTCATTGTACGTACAACTGTTACAAACTAATGCCCATGTGATGCCCTATTGGGTACATGTAATCAAAACTACTAGATACCCACAGATGGCACAAATAATGCATTTAAGTTACCGACGCATCCGACAAAGGATTTTGACAACCTTACCGAGAGAAAGGGCGTCGTGTTCATTTTGAAATTCATCGGCCATGACCGTAAAGAACATTTTTGATTGCATACATACTATTAATTTGAAAGTATTGTATATATACAGTAAATGAAAGTAAAGTATAGTAAGAATTTTACTTACTAAATGTTGACAATCTGGACACTGCACACCAATTGCTGAATGGAAGTGTTTTACCTGAAAATATAGAAGAAAAAAATCTTGTAAAATTGTAATAAACAACTTATGAACCCCCCACCACCCCACCCCGCCCCCTAAAGACTTGGTAACGGATAAATTTAGAAATATATCTGTACTGTGCCTGGCCAAAATTATTCACAAAGTACAAGACTTCCATTATTATCTAAAGCTAAATTTTGTGTAGGACCAAAACCTGACAAGATACTTTATAAAACCTTGAGGTCTAGTGAAATAAACTCACCTTATGTGGAGTCTGCAATATAAAGGTTGAATTGAGAAATCCACAACCGCTGGTAATGTGACGGCCTCACCATCACTGATGTATCTGCCGAGAAATAATAATGGTAGTGGTACTGTAATGTGATTTCGCGGGACACGGGAGAAAGATATCGAGTGATGTTGCCAATCATTACAAGTTTTCTGATTTTCTTCTGTGCTAATATTTGGTAATGTAGGTTTAAGAACATAAGACTGCAGGAATGGCCAGTAAATTGATATATATACTGTACCTAGACAGTGCAGGTATAAAACCAGGCTATATGACCAAGGATATTTTGTATTTCTGTATCAGCTTCTGGACTGTTATTGTATATTGCAATAAATGTGTAGTGTATACATATGAAAATAAAAAATATACTGTATATTCAATTCTTTATTTCGTATTACCTATCTACAAAGATGTAAAAACATAGTACATATGTAATTTTTTTCTCTGTTGCTGACAGAACATATTACCTTTTTCAGAACAATTTATAATGTAAGTTTGTTAGGTGGCGATGGTAGATACAACACTGCAGTAGCCCTCCTCCTTTATCCGGGCTTGGGACCGGCATGTTCGACTGAACAAGGCGGAGTTACTACTGTGCGTTCTACGTCTAACTACGGTGCTGTTAGTGCTATCAACTATAACTTGAAAAACTTTACCTTTATTACCTCCAAGAAGCACCTTGTAGTAGGTCCAGTCAGCCACACAAACAAACCTGGAATACAAAAAACTTTAAAACATAACATTCATAAATACTTGCATATAGACATTATATATTGTCAAGACTTACTCCAGCTTGAGGAGTTCGACCAGCTGATGCCCACCCTGAAAGTATAATCTGGTGCAAAATGAGAAACCCAGTCCCATCCACATTAAAAGGGAGGACCTCCCACACACACCCTCACTCCCATCCATACACTCACCCTCTCTCACACCTTTCATTATACCCAACACTCCCTCCCAAACACCCCACCCACCCACCAACCCCCCCTCCCTCCCACCCAACCCTCCTCCTACACCACCTCCCCTCCAACCCAACTCACATACCTACCCATCCCAACTCCCTTCCCATCCACCCAACCTTTTGGGTGTGTGGATGGGAGGTAGTGTTTGTGGATGGGAGGATGTGGATGGGAGAAAGAGGATGTGCATGGGAGGAAGAGGGAGTGGTTAGGAGGAAGAGTGTGTGGTTGGGAAGAAGGGTGTGGTGTGCCATGCCCTCCTCCATGCAAACACAGCATCGAAAAATATTCTGAAGAAAATTGGTTTGTATTGGTGTAATATTGTATTGTGAGGACTCATTTGTGTTTTAGTGTGAATGATAAGTGTGCAGGGATTATGGTGGTGTAAGAGAGAGAGAGCCTTATAATAGTTGTGAGGAGGTAAGAGACTTGCTGTGTAGGCACGGCTTATAGCACTATTTTACCCTCACTTATATATCATATTATTGTATGCCAATAATTATTATTCAATATATTTAGCAATGGTTTTACTGTATCAATTTGACTAACAAATTATAAATATAATATAATATCTTGAAGGTTCTAAGGTTGTTGTGGCCCCAGAACATACTACATATTATTTTATTGATAACTTTAAACTATTGTAACACAGTAGAGATAGGAACACGTAAAGGAAGATAGAACATGATTAAATTAACCAACAGCTCAACGTTTAACAGTTATGATACAGTTTAGGTATAGACTAAAAAATGTTTATCTAACCTAACCCAATTCAACCTACATCATTATATGTCCATAAGAGAAGTGGGACATCTTGGAGTATCACAAAGGAGATAATGATTAAGCATTTATTATGTAATGACTAGTGTAATAATGCCCACAGCCATCCTGTCAACAATCCCATTAAAATCATAGACAATCTCCGCAGCTAACGGTCAAATACCTTTTGGATATTTGCCCAGCCAGCACAGTCAAATAACACCTTCATAACTTGTACTGAGCCATTATTGGGTAGTGGTGGTGGAGTCCCTTAGTACCGCAGTACTGTGTTTATATTTGATTCATATTATCCACAGTTGTTCTGTGGATGATGTAGTATTAATGGTAAAATTTCACTTGTTACCACCAAGCATTTGGAAGTTGAAATTATACTTGATGGATGTAAGATGTTGTATAGATTTGATTCTATTGTTTGAAATTTTTTGGTACAAATTTATAAATTAAAAAGTTTTGATTTTAGGGGAAAATTTGACATTTCCTACGAACATATAGGACAAGAGTGTACAGTGTATGTAATTAATTTGCATTAGTATATAAGTATACTGTATTGATTGCACCAGTATAGAATATATAACCTAATCTAAACCATACTAGCCTAACAGATGGACTATGCCAAGATCTGATTGGTTAACAAACCAGCAACTAAAATGTAAAATATCTCACTTATACAGAACTTAATTTGTGACAGAAATGCCATAGAAGAAAAGTGTTTTAGAATGATCAAAACTACTGATTGCAACCATAAAATTATCAAAAAATTTTGGGTGGCAACAAATGACATAATATCATATTAACTAATAAAAATTAACACAACTATTTATTTTAATTATAAATACCAGTATTTTTTTATATCTTCTCTATGAACATAAATCACCTGTAATGGGCAGGACATGAAAGATGACGGAGAGTACGGGGTAAAACACGGTGAAGAACTGATCATGTGACACTAAAATGATGTCTCCACGCTCTTTGACACAGAGAAATTAACTATTTACTGTAAACAATCTACCAAAAAATATGACGTGGCAGCCTGTGTTGTTGTCCGCTCTTAAACCAATAAACACTGACTCCGGTAATACTGTACTTAACTTGTCAATAAATGACAGACCCTCACATTGGTGGTTTTATTACCATATACCGGTATATAAAATTGATTGTGTTTTTTTCTTTTAGGCTTTACTATCCAGATTCATGAGTCTATTATCTCCACAAATCCCTTATTTATTTTTTCGTTTGGTTAAGTAGGATCTTAAACCTATTCTATGCACATTATAAATTATGAGAATTATATTGTTGGAATCAAATCCCATAATAATGAGTTTAAATACATTTCCAATTTCTTTTGAGTAATATTGGTTAATGAGTGAAACTTATGTTCTTATATTTCATTTTCCCTCCCTAGTTATGACTTCTTGTTGGCGTTGCTGTTTATCAAAACGTAAATTATCTGCAAGACCCATTGTCAGATTTATACCCGAGTGGGGGGGGGCCTGTTCAACGACGAAGAGGGCCAAGATTATTTATTAACGACTCTGCCATATATGACATTATTAGGTGTAATTTCTATAATGAAACCATTTGGAAATAAAACCAATTATACAACAGAATACTAACTTTATTTATGACAACTAATGAGTCGGCTCACAACATTTTATGTATACTGTATATAAATTCATAAATTATTAAACTACACACACATATATGTAATGATAGTTTAAGTATATAACATTTACAGGAAAGAATTATATAAACTGAAGTACAGCAACGAACAACTGAATGTAAATTAATTTTTCTCAAATAACCAACAAGACAATAATGAAAACTGATGATGTTTATGAAAAAATGACAACAGAGAAATAATGAGAAAATATTCCTTCCATTAATAACATCCATATACACAGTAATTGCAAAGGCGTGGCGCTGGAGTATGAGTGTCTGCATACCAAATGAGGCAGCCCATGCTTGTGCAGCGACATCCACTTTAAAGATATTCAAATTTCACCAATGTTTTTGAGAAAATCTTCAATGTTACGACATTCACTTACCAGAAGAGACGACTCAGTGTCGACACCTATGAGTTTAGCCAATGGGACAAGATTTTCCGGAAGTAATAAATAAGTCTTGGATTCTGGCCAACGAATAGAAATGACTGTAAGTAGTCTAATATTATGCTCACCAAACTCAGCATTGAGTTCACCAAGGCAGTTATCTAAAATATTGTAGTACAGTTGATGATGTAAATCAGCTTCACTATCAAAACCATGAACATTAGAATGTCTTACAGTTGTTTCAGTCACTGTTAAGTATTGGAGCAGTTTGTGTTTACACCAACAGACCCAAAGGCAGTCCTGGTGGATCAAGTTTCCAATCTAGATCATTGGAACAACTCATTGGTAGGGGTACCCGCTCTATGGCAGTTCCCAGGAATATAAAAACATTTTCACTCTCCACATTTTTTTACAGCATATTGAGATAGAATATATTCAAAACTTATGAAATGACTTTGTTGATAAAAGTCTTGTTTCCATATAAATTAAGACCGTCAGTTATTTACAAATGTGATCATGAGCACACAGCCATGCATCAGCCAACACAGTCCCACCAATACTGGAGTCTCGAGTACAGCAGACAGTGTTTTAGAGAAGAAACAACAGCATATACTTATAGAAAACCTCTACAAGTAGATGGTGCCTGTACTGTATTGATAGAGATAACACCAGAGAGAGAAAAAAGGAAGGTTTACATCTGTATTCCTTTACTTTGCTGGAGACAAACTGGGTCATGATAAAAAAGGAAGTGGCTACTTAACCAGGAGTTCCTGGCTGGTCACACTGGAGGTTATGTGAGAGGTGTTATGCCTCCCAGTCATTGCTGACTTCTTAGAAGTGCCACACAGTCCTCAGCCTCCCTCACCTTCGGTGACTGGAGACAGGCTAAACAACTTAGCAACGTTTAATGTCATCGATGACGGCCCCGTGAAGGTATGGGAAGCTATTTCCCACGCCAAAGTATAACATATGAACAAGAATGATATTAAAGAACTCATAGAAGAAGAAATAGATGCGCAGAGAGAAATTAAGAGACCCGACGGAAAATCCACCTCGGCTCTAGTTGGATTTTTCCACAAACTTCCAGAGACGGTCACACTGGGATGGGACATCGTCTGAGTGAGATCTTACGTGCCATGACAGACCAGATGCTTCAAGTGTCAGCGGTACAGTCACCCACCCAAAAAATGCAAGGCCCCAGAAGATGTGTGCTTCAGATGTGTGTCTTCTGGACACCAGGCGGTCGAATGTCTGGGTGGTCGGAGGTCGTAAGTCGGGGAGGAGCTGTAATCTATATGATGAAGAAAAAGACCCCACCACTAACACCAATGGTAGGAGACTTATCTCACTTTTCAGTGCAAATGAAGATGTTAGGTTATGATCAACCTAATGGAAATGTAACTGAGAAAGGAATTAGAATTAACAAGTGGGCATCCATTCTACAAACAGAATTAGTTGCCATACTTTCAGCCATTAAATTTATTTAAATCACCATCACCGATAGTCTCGTCATCACTGACTCTCTATCCTGCTTGCTCTTAACTTAAGTTGTCACGCATTTGTCTGTGAAGCCAGACACAAATGTGGACCTTGTTGATGGAGGTGTCAAGATCAAACTGTTGTTGATCCCTTCTCACACAGGCCTCAAAGAACATGACAGAGTTGATGCCCTCGCCAAACTAGCGTCTAACAAAGACACTGTTAAACACAATTGGGTCTGTCAAAAAGAACCCTTAAAACTGTTACTAGGAAAGAACAGATTGATGAATTTGATGCAAGCAGACAAGTGCAAACAGGCATTAGTCAATACAGTGTTTACCATGATGAGAAGTATCAAGTGAAACATGTATATGGAGCAGGGAACTAGATCACTAGATTACAAGATAA
>NW_024719581.1:0-17491 GCF_018991925.1 Homarus americanus
TATACTCGAACATGAGACCTTGTAATACTCGATCAGGGCCATTTTTAAGCTCGACCAGGGGGGTTTGATATACGCGATCAGGGGACTTTGTTATACTCGATTAGGGGGCTTTGTTATAATCGACCAGGGTGCTTTGTTATGCTCGATCAGTGGCCTTTGTTATACTCGATCAGGGGGCTTTGTAATATTCGATTGAGGGACTTTGTTATACTCTACCAGGGGCCTTTGTTATGGTCAACCAGGGGACTTTGTTATACTCGATCATGGGACTTTGTTATACCTGATTTGGGGACTTTGTAATATTCGATGAGGGGGGGCTTTGTTATACTCGACCAGGGGTCTTTGTTATGCTCGATAAGGGGACATTGTTATACTCGATCAGGGGATATTTTATACTCGATCAGGGGATGTGTTATACTTGATCAGGGGAATTTGTATTATTCGATCAGGGGGGCTTTGTTATGCTCGACCAGGGGCCTTTGTTATGACCAAAGCCTTCTGATCGAGTATAACAAAGTCCCCTGAACGAGTATAACACATCCCCTGATCGAGTATAACATATCCCCTGATCGTATATAACAAAGTCCTCTGGTCGAGATAGTAATGTCCCATAATCGAGTATAACAAAGCCCCCTCATCGAGTATGACAAAGGCCCCTGATGGAGTATAACAAAGACAGCTGATGGAGTATAACAAAGTCCCCTGGTCGAGTATAACAAAGGTCCCTGATCGAGTATCACAATCCCCCTCATCGAGAATAATATAGTCCCCTGATCGAGTATAACAAAGCCCCCTCATCGAGTATAACAAAGCCCCCTGATCGAATATTACAAAGTCCCTAATCGAGTATAACAAATTCCCCAGATCGAGTATAACAAAGTCCCCTGGTCGAGTATAACAAAAGCCCCTATTCGAGTTTAACAAAGTCTCCTGATCGAGTATAACAAAGTCCCCTGATCGAGTATAACAAAGTCCCCTGATCGATTATAACAAAGACCCCTGGTCGAGTATAACAAAGCCCCTGAAGGAGTATGACAAACTCCCCTGAACAAGTATAACAAAGTCCCCTGATCGAGTAAAACAAAGTCCCCCGGTCAAGTATAACAAAGTCCCCTGATCGAGTATAACAAAGCCCCCTGATCGAGTAAAACAAAGTCCAATGATCGAGTATAATAAAGTCCCCTGGACGAGTATAACAAATTCCCCTGATCGAGTATAACAAAGTCCTCTAATCGAGTATAACAAAGCCCAATCATCGAGTATAACAAAGTCCCATGATCGAGTATAACAAAAGCCCCTGATGGAGTATAACAAATTTCCTTGGGCGAGAAAAGCAAAGTCCCCTAATCGAGTATAACAAAGCCCAATCATCGAGTTTAACAAAGTCCCCTGATCGAGTATAACAAAGCCCCCTGATCGAGAATAACAAAGTCCCCACATCGAGTATAAAAAAGTCCCCTGGTCAAGTATAACAAAGTATAACAAAGCCCCCTCATCGAGTATAACAAAGTCCCCTAATCGAGTATAACAAAGACCCCTGGTCGACTATAACAAAGTCCCCTGGTCGAGTATTACAAAGTCCCCTAATCGAGTATAACAAAGTCCCCTAATCGAGTATATCAAAGCCCCCTCATCGAGTATAACAAAGTCTCCTAATCGAGTATAACAAAGACCCCTGGTCGACTATAACAAAGTCCCCTGGTCGAGTATTACAAAGTCCCCTGATCGAGTATAACAAAGTCCCCCTGGTTGAATATAACAATGGCTCATGACCGAGTATAACAAAGGCCTCTCATCGAGTATAACAAAGGCCCCTCATCGAGTCTAAGAAGTCCCCTGATCGATTATGACAAAGGTCCTTAATCGAGTATAACAAAGCCCCCTGAAAAAGTATAACAAAGTCCCCTGATTGAGTATAACAAAGTCCCCTGGTTGACCATAACAAAGGCCCCTGGTCGAGTAAAACAAAGTCCCCTAATCGAATATAACAAAGCCCTCTGATCGAGTATAACAAAGGCCACTGGTCGAGCATAACAAAGGACCCTGGTCGAGTTTAACAAAGTCCCCTAATCGAGTATAACAAAGTCCCCTGATCAAGTATAACAAAGTCCTCTGATCGAGCATAACAAAGGCCCCTGATCGAGTATAACAAAGTCCCCTCATCGAGTATAACAAAGTACCCTGGTCGAGTAAAACAAAGTCCCCTGATCGAGAATAACAATGGCCCCTGATCGAGTATAACAAAGTCCCCTTATCGAGCATAACAAAGGCCCCTGGTCGAGTATAACAAAGCCACCCTGATCGAATATTACAAAGGCCAGTGATCAAGTATAACAAAGTCCCCTGATCGAGTATAACAAAGTCCCCTGGTCGACTATAACAAAAGCCCCTGATGGAGTATAACAAAGACCCTGATGGAGTATAACAAAGACCCATGGTCAAGGAAAACAAAGCCCCCTAATAGAGTATAACAAAGTCCCCTCATCGAGTATAACACACCCCCGGAACGAGTATAACATATCTCCTGTTCGTGTATAACAAAGTTCCCTGGTCGAGTATAGTAATGTCTCCTAATCGAGTATAACAAAGGCCCCTGATCGAGTATAACAAAGTCCCCTCATCGAGCATAACAAAGGCCTCTGGTCGAGAATAACAAAGCCCCCCTGATCGAATATTACAAAGTCCCTTGATCAAGTATAACAAAGTCCCCTGATTGAGTATAACAAAGTCCCCTGGTCGAGTATAACAAAAGCCCCTGATGGAGTATAACAAAGACCATGATGGAGTATAACAAAGTCCCCTGATCGAGGAAAACACAGCCCCCTGATCGAGTATAACAAAGTTCCCTAATCGAGTATAACAAAGCACCCTGGTCGGGTATAACAAAGCACCCTGATCGAGTATAACAAAGGCCCCTGATCGAGTATAACAAAGTCCCCTGATTGAGTATAATAAAGCCCCCTTACCGAGTATAACAAAATCCCCTGATCGAGTATATCAAACCCCCCTGGTCGAGTATAATAAAGGACCTGATCGAGTATAACAAAGTCTCATGATCGAGTATAACAAATTCCCCTGGTTCGAGTATAACAAAAGCCCCTCATATAGTATAACAAAGGCCTCTGATCGAGCATAACAAAGGCCCCTGGTCGAGTATAACAAAGCCCCCAGATCAGGTATAACAAAGTCCCCTGTTCGAGAATAACAAAGGCTCCTAATCGAGTCTAACAAAGTCCCCTGATCGAGTTTAGCAAAGGCCCTTGATCGAGTATAACAAATGTCCCTCATCGAGTATAACAAAGTCCCCTAATCGAATATAACAAAGCCCCATGATCGAGTATAACAAAGTCCCCTGGTTGAATATAACAATGGCCCATGATTGAGTATAACAAAGGCCCCTCATCGAGTATAACAAAGGCCCCTCATCGAGTCTAACAAAGTCCCCTGATCGAGTATAACAAAGTCACCTGGTCGAGTATATCAAAGCCCCCTGATCGAGTATAACAAAGTCCCCTGATCGAGTATAACAAAGTCCCCTGGTCGAGTAAAACAAAGTCCCCTGATCGAGTATAACAAAGTCCCCTTATCGAGCATAACAAAGGCTTCTGGTCGAGTATAACAAAGCCCCCCTGATCGAGTATAACAAAGGCCCCTCATGCAGTATAACAAAGACCCTGATGGAGTATAACAAAGTCCCCGGTCAAGGAAAACAAAGCCCCCTGATCGAGTATAACAAAATTCCCTGATCGAGTATAACAAAGTCCATTGATCGAGTATAACACATCCCCTGATCAAGTATAACATATCCCCTGATCGTGTATAACAAAGTTCCCTAGTCGAGTATAGTAATGTCCCTTGATCGAGTATAACAAAGCCTCCTGATCGAGTATAACAAAGTCCCCTGGTCGAGTATAACAAAGTCCCTGATCGAGTATAACAAAGTCCTCTGATCGTGTATAACAAAGTCCCCCGATCGAATATAACAAAGGCCCCTGATCGAGTATAACAAAGTCCCCTGGTCGAGTATAACAAAGTCCCCTTATCGAGTATAACAAAGTCCCCTTGTCAAGTATTACAAATTCCCCTGATCGAGTAAAACAAAGTCCCCTGGTCGAGTATAACCAAGGCCCCTGATCGAGAATAAGAAAGTCCTCTGATCGAATATAACAAAGTCCCCTTATCGAGCATAACAAAGGTCCCTGGTCGAGCATAACAAAGCCCCTCAGATCAAATAATACTAAATCCCCTGATCAAGTATAACAAAGTCCCCTGATCGAGTATAACAAAATCCCCTGGTCGAGTATAACAAAGGCCCCTAATGGAGCATAACAAAGTCCCTGATGGAGTATAACAAAGTCCCCTGATCGAGGAAAACAAGGCCCCTGATCGAGTATTACAAAGGCCCTTCATCGAGTATAACAAGGGCCCCTGATCGAGTATAACAAAGTCCCCTCATCGAGTTTAACAAAGGCCCCCGGTTGAGTGTAACAAAGTCTCCTGATCGAGTATAACAAAGTCCCCTGATCGAGTATAACACATCCCCTGATCGAGTATAACATATCCCCTGATCGTATATAACAAAGTCCCCTGGTCGAGATAGTAATGTCCCATGATCGAGTATAACAAAGCCCCCTCATCGAGTATGACAAAGGCCCTGGATGGAGTATAACAAAGACAGCTGATGGAGTATAACAAAGTCCCCTGGTCGAGTATAACAAAGGCCCCTCATCGAGTATAAGAAAGCCCCCTCATCGGATATTACAAAGTCCCTCATCAAGTATAACAAAGTCCCCAGATCGAGTATAACAAAGTCCCCTGGTCGAGTATAACAAAGTCCCCTGATCGAGTATAACAAAGGCCCCCGGTTGAGTGTAACAAAGTCTCCTGATCGAGTATAACAAAGTCTCCTCATGGAGTAAAAAAAAGTCCAATGATCGAGTATAACAAAGTCCCCTGGTCGAGTATAACAAATTCCCGTGATCGAGCATAACAAAGCCGCCTGATCGAGTATAAAAAAGTCCCCTGATCGAGTACAACAAAGTCACCTGATCGAGCATAAAAAAGTCCCCTGATCGAGTACAACAAAGTCTCCTGATCGAGTATAACAAAGGCCCCCGTTTGAGTATAATAAAGTCTCCTGATCGAGTATAACAAAGTCCCCTGATCGAGTATGAAACATCCCCTAATCGAGTATAAGAAAGCCCAATCATCGAGTATAACAAAGTCCCCTGAATGAGTATAACAAAGTCCCCTGATCGAGTATGAAACATCCCCTAATCGAGTATAAGAAAGCCCAATCATCGAGTATAACAAAGTCCCCTGAATGAGTATAACAAAGTCCCCTGATCGAGTATAACAAAGTCCCCTGATCGAGTAAAACAAAGTCCCCTGGTCAAGTATAACAATGTCCCCTGGTCGAGTATAACAAATGCCCGTGATCGAGCATAACAAAGCCGCCGGATCGAGTATAAAAAAGTCCCCTGATCGAGTACAACAAAGTCCCCTGATCGAGTTTAACAAAGGCCCCCGGTTGAGTGTAACAAAGTCTCCTGATCGAGTATAACAAAGTCCCCTGATCGAGTATAACACATCCCCTGATCGAGTATAACATATCCCCTGATCGTATATAACAAAGTCCCCTGGTCGAGATAGTAATGTCCCATGATCGAGTATAACAAAGCCCCCTCATCGAGTATGACAAAGGCCCCTGATGGAGTATAACAAAGACAGCTGATGGAGTATAACAAAGTCCCCTGTCGAGTATAACAATGGCCCCTCATCGAGTATAAGAAAGCCCCCTGATCGGATATTACAAAGTCCCTGATCTAGTATAACAAAGTCCCCAGATCGAGTATAACAAAGTCCCCTGGTCGAGTATAAAAAAGACTCCTATTCGAGTATAACAAAGTCTCCTGATCGAGTATAACTATGTCCCCTGATCGAGTATAACAAAGTCCCCTGATCGAGTATAACAAAGACCCTGATCGAGTATAACAAAGTCCCCTGATCGAGTAAAACAAAGTCCCCTGGTCGAGTATAACAAAGTCCCCTGATCGAGTATAACAAAGTCCCCTGATCGAGTATAATAAAACCCCCTGACCGAGTATAAGAAAGTCCCCTGATCGAGTATATCAAACTCCGCTGGTCGAGTATAATAAAGGCCCTGATCGAGTATAACAAAGTCTCATGATCGAGTATAACAAATTCCCCTGGTTCGAGTATAACAAAAGCCCCTGATATAGTATAACAAAGGCCCCTGATTGAGCATAACAAAGCCCCCTGATCAGGTTTAACAAAGTCCCCTGATCGAGTATAGCAAAGGCCCTTCATCGAGTATAACAAATGCCCCTCATCGAGTATAACAAAGTCCCCTCATCGATTATAACAAAGCCCCCTGATCGAGTATAACAAATTCCCCTGTTTGAATATAACAATGGCCCATGATTGAGTATAACAAAGGCCCCTCATCGATTATAAGAAAGGCCCCTCATCGAGTCTAACAAAGTCCCCTAATCGATTATGAAAAGGCCCTTGATCGAGTATAACAAAGCCCAATCATCGAGTATAACAAAGTCCCATAATCGAGTATAACAAAGTCCTCTGGTCGAGGAAAACAATGCCCCCTAATCAAGTATAACAAAGTCCCCTGATTAAGTATAACAAAGTCCCCTGGTTGACCATAACAAAGGCCCCTGGTCGAGTATAACAAAGTCCCCTAATCGAATATAACAAAGCCCCCTGAACGAGTATAACAAAGGCCACTGGTCGAGCATAAAAAAGGACCCTGGTCGAGTATAACAAAGTCCCCTGATCGAGTATAACAAAGCCCAATCATCGAGAATAACTAAGTCCCCTGATCGAGTATAGCAAAGTCCCCTGGTCGAGCATAACAAAGTCCCCTGATCGAGTATAACAAAGCCCAATCATCGGGTATAACAAAGGACCCAGGTCGAGTATAACAAAGTCCCCTGATCGAGTATAACAAAGCCCAATCATCGAGTAGAACAAAGTCCCCTGAAGGAGTATAACAAAGTCCTCTGATCGAGTATAACAAAGTCCCCTGATCGAGTAAAACAAAGTCCCCTGGTCAAGTATAACAAAGTCCCCTGATCGAGTATAACAAAGTCCCCTTATCGAGTATAACAAAGCCCAATCATCGAGTATAACAAAGTCCCCTGATCGAGTATAACAAATTCCCCTGATCAAGTATAACAAAGTCCCCTGATCAATTATGACAAAGGCCCTTGATCGAGTATAACAAAGGCCCCTAATCAAGTATAACAAAGCCCTTTCATCAGGTATAACAAAGTCCCCTCATCGAGTATAACAAAGTCCCCTGATCTAGTATAACAAAGTCCCCTGATCTAGTATAACAAAGTCCCCTGGTCGAGTATAACAAATTCCCCTCATCGAGTATAACAAAGTCCCCTGATCTAGTATAACAAAGTCCCCTGGTCGAGTATAACAAAGTCCCCTGATCGAGTATAACAAAGTCTCCCTCATCGAGTATAACAAAGTCCCCTGATCTAGTATAACAAAGTCCCCTGGTCGAGTATAACAAATTCCCCTGATCCAGTATAACAAAGGCCCTGATCGAGTATAACAAAGTCCCCTGGTCGTGTATAACAAAGTCCCCTGGTCGAGTACAACAAAGTCTCCTGATCGAGTATAACATATCCCCTGATCGTGTATTACAAAGTTCCCTGGTCGAGTATAGTAATGTCCCCTGATCGAGTATAACAAAGCCCCCTCATCGAGTATAACAAAGTCTCCTGGTCGAGTATAACAAAGTCCCCTGATCAAGTATAACAAAGTCCTCTGATCAAGTATAACAAAGTCCCCTGATCGAGTATAACAAAGGCCCTTGATCGAGTATAAAAAAGTTCCCTGATCGAATATAAGAAAGTCCCCTGATCGAGTAAAACAATGTCCCCTAGTCGAGTATAACAAAGTCCCCTGATCAAGTATAACAAAGTCCTCTGATCAAGTATAACAAAGTCCCCTGATCGAGTATAACAAAGGCCCTTGATCGAGTATAAAAAAGTTCCCTGATCGAATATAAGAAAGTCTCCTGATCGAGTAAAACAATGTCCCCTAGTCGAGTATAACAAAGTCCCCTGATCGAGTATAACAAAGCCCCCTGATCGAGTGTAACAAAGTCTCCCGATCGAGTATAACAAAGTCCTCTGATCGAGCATAACAAAGACCCCTGGTCGAGTATAACAAAGCCCCCTCATCGAGTATAACAAAGTCCCCTGGTCGAGTATAACAAAGTCCCCTGGTCGAGCACAACAAAGTCTCCTGATCGAGTATAACATATCCCCTGATCGTGTATTACAAAGTTCCCTGGTCGAGTATAGTAATGTCCCCTGATCGAGTATAACAAATCCCCCTCATCGAGTATAACAAAGTCTCCTGGTCGAGTGTAACAAAGTCCCCTTATCAAGTATAACAAAGTCCTCTGATCAAGTATAACAAAGTCCCCTGATCGAGTATAACAAAGGCCCTTGATCGAGTATAATAAAGTTCCCTGATCGAATATAAGAAAGTCCCCTGATCGAGTAAAACAAAGTCCCCTAGTCGAGTATAACAAAGTCCCCTCATCGAGTATAATAAAGGCCCCTGATCGAGTATAACAAAGGCCCCTATTCGAGTATAACAAAGTATCCTGATCGAGTAAACAAAAGATGAGATTATCTCATGTGACTGTGCTTTCATGACTAATTTCATATTAATGAATATTAATTGGATGTTTCATTCTACCATCAGACCTACTTTCTTAAAGAATAAAAAAATAGTAAATATAGTAACATTATCGCGTCATGCAAGATACAATTTTAAACCTATCACAGATAAGCTCATATAAAATTGTACCAAAGAACATAAGTTCAAATCCTTTATAATGACAAAATATAAAGTTCTAAAAGTGCTTCTGAACTTTACTCTTTCCCTTGTACAGCTTGCTCTCTTCTCGTTGCAGTGTCCAGCAATAGTCGCCCATCATGTTAGGACTGAATTGTCCCTGATATCTGCTCTCCATTATTGCGATATCTTGATGAAATCTTTCGCCGTGTTCATCACTAACGTCTCCAAGGTTACCTGGGAAAAATTCAATATGAGAGTGGAAAAAATGCAATTTCAAGGACATCCTTGCTCCCAATGCATGATAATTCTGAAGCATGGTTGGTACGATTTCTTTGTAGTTGTCAGCACGATAGTTTCCAAGAAAATTCTTTGACACATTGACAAATGATTCCCATTCTTTTTTCTCCAGTGGGTTCAATGTTTTGGTGAATTCGCTATCATTAACTAGTATACGAATTTGTGGTCCATTCAAGACACCTGCTTTCAACTTGGCTTCGGAAACCACACCACCTAGTTTCTGAGATAAGTATAGAGTCCCAGCACCGAATTGATCCATAGCTTTGATGAAATTTTTAGCCAAACCGAGCTTTAGATGCAGTGGAGGCAAAAATATCTTTTCTGGATCTACAAGCGGATTGTGAGCACAGTTAAACCTTTCAGGCGCATCTCTTGGTCTTGTCGGCCAATCCTTTCTCACATAGTGCTCTGCATCAGCTCTGCTGTTCCACAAGCACAAAAAGCACATGTGCTTTGTGTAGCCACTCTGAAGGCCCAGTAGTAAACTGATGACTTTGAGATCGCCACATATCTTCCACTGGTGTTTCTCATACTCTATAGCGGCCAACAGAATTTTCATTGTTTCATAGCTCTCAGTCATTTTTGTTGCGTGTGCTATTGGGACAGATGGAAGCCGATTGCCATTGTGTAAAAGAACAGCTTTCAGAGAGTCTTTTCCTGAGTCTATAAACAGCCTCCAATCCTCTGTCTTGTATGTTTCAGACTTGCAGAGTTGTTGCATGAGAGATACTGCGTCCTCGCAATAACAAAGGTTGTTTGCCATCTTGAAAAATGCAGACAGCTGTCTATGTCGGTAACGCGCTGTAGTGATATGCACTCCATCTTCTAGCAAGTTACGCTTCTTTAGTCTGGATCCCAAAACTTCAGCCTTTTCTTTTGACAAGTTTAGGTCCCTGATGAGATCATGAAGCGCTTCTTGAGTAAATAGTTTAGGCCTGGTATTTTCAGAGTCATCCTGGTAGTCGTTTTCCATTGAGGTAGAGGTAGAATCGGAATCACTCAATTCTTGTTCAGTCGGTCGATTTGGGACTGGAAGTTCAGCACTGTGCGGTACTGATTTTTATTCCCTTAATATTTGTGAGACAGAAGTAGCAGTCAGTACTGTGGTCTTTAGGTTCACGCCATACCATTGGTACAGCAAACGGCATTCCTGAACTTCGTTTACCACACATCCACTCTCTCAGGTGGTTAACACAAGACTTACAGGCTACATGAGGTGCCCATTTCTTGTCTTGGTCACCCAAATGACATTTGAAGTAACTTTTGTAGTTCAGTCGAACAGCTTTTGTGATTGGTTTCTTGAGGCTACCAGGAGTGAAGGCACCACATATGTAGCAAAAACTGTCAGCACCGTTCACACACTTGCGACGTTCCATGTTTTGTTAATTTCAGAGTAATTACAAATCATGCAGGTGTAGATATGCAATAGGGTGTGTCATAGGAGGGAAGATCAGCTAAAACTAATGGCCCATCACTTTTTGGGTAGATTTTAATGTATATAAACAGAAAATAATTTCAGTTTCAATATTTTGCAACCTTTTGCTAGGTAAATTTTAGTGTGAAATTTATCGAAAATCTAACGTACAGCTGCATTAGTGCATTACAATTAAATAGTGAACATTGCTTTCTGACTTCATTCTTTAACAACCCAACTAACAATATTTTTTCTGTTTCAGATTCTGATGCATTTATAAGTTGATAATATTTGCGATGGCTGCTTGTGTCAGGACGAGGAACCAAAAATCCAGCCATCTCAGTCACTATCTTGGGTCTGGGAGAGAGCTCCTGAAGTCGGAGTTGCCTACATTGAGAGATGCTTTGAGATACAGTGTTTTAATCAGGCAAATCAGTGAAAAGAACCAAAGAACTTACACAAACAAAGACATTGCCAGTGATATGACCACAGCGCTGTCTTGGCACAGTACCTCTGGCTAACGCTCAGTTCAAGCCTCCAGTCATAACAGAATTAGAAGAAGATTGGTAAAGGAGACTGCTAGCCAGTTGGGAAAGGCAAGAGATATCTCTTTCAGGAGGAAAACTTTTGATTAAGGCCAACTTTGCCAAGCAACTGGACCGGATTATTTGACATAATTACTTGCAAGTGCCCAATTGTTCTCTGTCCTGAGTTTGGATGCGATCGTGAGCTATGGAAATCCGAGGGCCCATCTCCTGTATTTGCATGCGTGAACTGAAGATTCCTGTGATCGAACTGGCATTTGTCAAAGCACAGAGAGAGAAGACTGGCAGTATAGGGGCTCTCGCGGTTCTAGCCAAGATATTCCGGGTCCAAAGAGACAGGGAGGCTACCCACAGAGAACCAGAAGAGAAGAGTTGCCAGGGAAAAAAGCTTGTGAGAAGGCCCAGGGTGAGGGTGAAAAAGGCCGATGATTGGAGTCAAGCTGATTCCGAGTTTAATGACTTCCCCATGGCTGATCCGAGTGCTGACCAGGAGAATGGTGACTTTGTCCCTAACCCAGAAAATAATGATCCCAAACCTTCCAGGCATAAGATTCGAAATAGGAAAGATATCCCGAGCATAGCTCTGGCCAGCATGCGACACCACACTGGTCTCAGAGAAACTGCAGAGATAGCAACAGCTGCCTGGATTGACGGTCGTTTGATAACACCTGATGATGTTCACCTGGTGATAGATCATAACAAAGTAAGAGAGAGCTCAGGAGAAACTTGTCAGTAACCTAGAAGAGGTTTGATAAAGGGATAAGAGAAAATGGAATCAATTGTTTTGTTCTTTGATGCAGGAGAAGGATGACACTAAAAGATGTTTATGAAGGTTGGAGATTCCACAATAGAGTTGTTCCTACCTTAGTGAAGGAGGAACACTACTCCTGCTGCAGTGAACCAGGAGGGAAGTATTTGTGGCATTTTACTCCAGAGAAAGATGACATCAGGAAACCAGCTGAGATAGTGGCAGATAACATTGTGAACTGGCTCAGAGAGAGGAAAGTAGACCAGACCCTGCAGGCCATTGGAGGGGACAGCACCAACACGAACACAGGGTGGCAAGGGGGTGTCATACAGTGGATAGAGCGGAAGATTGGGAGGAAGCTGGTCTGGATTGTTTGTGACCTCCACACCAACGAGTTGCCACTCAGACATCTGATCCAGGAGCTGGATGGCAAGACTCTTTCAAAACAACAGATGGTCTGGTCCTCTTGGCAAGATGCTGGACTCTGCCACTGAGTTAAAAGTCGTCAAAACTTTGAAAAAAATCACAGTTGGCCTCAATCGTTGAGCTTGCATACTGTCATTGACGACCCATGAGTACTGAGCCAAATTGCACTATGGTTTACATGATTTGCAGTGCCATCAAACTGGGGTCGTACTGATAGACTTGCTTACCTGCAAATCGGTCAGTCTCATTCACGAACAGCTCTGGCAGCTCTCAGGTTCTACAGAATTTGGTCGCTCATCTCACTTAAACTGAAAGAGACCAGCTTCACAACCTGAGACTATTTGTCCAATTCATCGTGAGTGTCTACTTGCCAAATTGGTTCAACACCAAGGTCAAGTCATCGTTTTCCGAAGGTCCGAGGCATGTTCTCTTCCAGCTTGAGCTCCTGAGGAGTCAGCCAAGTAAGGTTGTTCAGATTGTGGAGCAGACTGTGAGGAGATCTTCCTGGTATGCTCATCCCGAGGCAGTTCTGCAGACAATGCTCTGCAGTAAGGATGAGGAGGAGAGAAGAGTGGCAGTCAAAAAGATCTTGGATATGAGACTTATAAGAGGATCTGGGCATGACGAATCAGTTGGTCAGGAAGACTCCTGAAGTCAATCTAGGTGCCAAGACCCTCACTGATCTCATAGATCTGGATAACATCCAGGCTGGCAGTGAGCCCCCTCTTACCTGCAGCCTCAACAATGTTCAAGTCAGAGCTTTCCTGGACAACCCCATGCATGTCGCTGCCTGGCCCTCGCACACCCAGAGTATAAAGCGTTGTGTACAGCAAGTGAGCGAGGCCAGCAGTCACGTGTACAGCCAGGAGAGGAGGGAAGGCTACATCCGAGCTCAGGTGGTCAGCAGGGAGGTGATGAGTAGAAACAGAAGCAAGAAAGACATGTTCTCTGTGGTGTGCAGCAACACCGGGTCGAGTAGTAAAACCGGTTTTTGTATTTGATGATTTTGTTTTCTAAAGGAATATTAAATTTAATAAATGTGTCAAGATCATTCGTTTCACTATTCTGGATCATTTTCATCTAATAAATTAACCTGATACATTTACTTTACTTTAAATAAGCTATTTAGTGGTGTTTGTAAAAGGGTGGGAATACTGAATTTTCATAAGATTTCAAGTTAAAATTACCTAGCAAAAAATGAAAACTTTTCAAATCTGAAGATAACGCATGATTCTGCACATAGAACTACATCATTAATACCATGGGCCGATTTTTCAAACTCAAAAAAAAAAAATTCGCCTCCGTATGACACACCCTAATATGCAATATCATGAATCAGCAAACTAAAACAAACAAAAAAGCCCCTGATCGAGTATAATAAAGGCCCCTCATCGAGTATAACAAAGTCCTCTGATCGAATATAAAAAAGTCCCCTGATCGAGTAAAACAAAGTCCCCTGATCGTGTATAACAAAGTCCTATAATCGAGTATAACAAAGTCCCCTGGTCGAGTATAACAAAGTCCCCTAATCAGGTATAACAAAGGCCCCTGATCGAGTATAACAAAGTCCCCTTATCGAGCATAACAAAGGCCCCTGGTCGAGTATAACAAAGCCCCCCTGATCGAATATTACAAAGTCCACTGATCAAGTATAACAATGTCCCCTGAACGAGTATAAAAAAGTCCCCTGGTCGAGTATAACAAAGGCCCCTGATGGAGTATAACAAAGACCCTGATGGAGTATAACAAAGTCCATTGATCGAGGAAAACAAAGCCCCATCAACGAGTATAATAAAGTCCCCTGATCGAGTATAACAAAGTCCCTCGATCGAGTATAACAAAGGCCCCTGATCGAATATAACAAAGGCCCCCGGTTGAGTATAACCAAGCATCGTGATCGTGTATAACAATGTCCCCTGATCGTGTATAACACATCCCCCTGATCGAGTATAACATATCCCCTGATCGTGTATAACAAAGTTCCCTGGTCGAGTATAACAAAGTCCCCTGATCGAGTATAACAAAGTCCTCAGATCGAGTATAACAAAGTCCCCTGGTCGAGTATAACAATGTCCTCAGATCTAGTATAACAAAGCCCCCTGGTCGAGTATAACAAAAGATCCCTGGTTGGGTAACAAAGTCCTGATCGAGTATAACAAGAGCACCTTGATTGAGTATAACAAAGGCCCTTGATTGAGAATAATAAAGACCCCTGATCGAGGTATCAAAGTCCCTGATCAGGAGATATAACAAAGTCCCACCGTCCCGAGTATAACAAAGTCACCTCATCCAGAGTATAACAAGGCCCGCTTGATTGAGTATAATAAAGGCCTGATCGAAGATATAACAAGTCCCTGGTCGAGTATAACAAAAGCCCCTGATTAAAGGTATAACAAGGGCCCTTGATTGAGACCTAATAAGAGTCCCTGAGGGTCGAGTATAATGTCCCTCGTCGTGTATAATAAAGTTGCCTCATCGAGTATAACAAAGGCCCTTGATTGAGGATAATAAAGGCCCCTGATCGAGTATAACAAAGTCCCCTGGTCGAGTATAACAAAGTCACCTGATCGAGTATAACAAAGGCCCTGATTGAGTATAATAAAGACCCCTGATCGAGTATATCAAAGTCCCCTGATCGAGTATAACAAAGTCCCATGGTCGAGTATAACAAAGTCACCTCATCGAGTATAACAAAGGCCCATGATCGAGTATAACAAACGCCCCCGGTTGAGTATAACACACCCCCTGATCGAGTATAACATATCCCCTGATCGAGTATAACAAAGACCCCTCATCGAGTATAACAAAGATCCCTTAATCGAGTTTAACAAAGTCCCTGATCGAGTATAACAAAGACCATGATGGAGTATAACAAAGTCCCCTGATCGAGGAAAACAAAGCCCCCTGATCAAGTATGTCAAAGTCCCCTCATCGAGTATAACAAAGTCGCCTAATCGAGTATAACAAAGTTCCCTGATCTAGTATAACAAAATCCCCTGATCGAGTATAGTAAAGGCCCTTGATCGAGTATAACAAATGCCCCTCTTCGAGTATAACAAAGTCCCCTAATCGAATATAACAAAGCCCCCTAATCGGGTATATCAAAGCCCCCCTCATCGAGTATAACAAAATCCCCTAATCGAGTATAACAAAGTCCCCTGATCGAATATAATAAAGGCCCCTCATCGAGTATAACAAAGTCCCCTCATCTAGTATAACAAATTCCTCTGATCGAGCATAACAAAGGACCCTGGTCGAGTATAACAAAGCCCCTAATCGAGTATATCAAAGTCCCCTCATCTAGTATAACAAAATCCCCTGATCGAGTATAACATATCACCTAATTGTGAATAACAAAGTTCCCTGGTCTAGTATAGTAATGTCCCCTGATCAAGTATAACAAAGTCCTCTAATCGAGTATAACAAAGTCCCCTGATCGATTATAACAAAGGCTCTTGATCGAGTATAATAAAGGCACCTGATCGAGTATAACAAAGTCCCATGATCGAATATAAAAAAGTCCCCTCATCGAGTAAATCAAAGTCCCCTGGTCGAGTATAACAAAGTCCCCTGATTGCGTATAACAAAGTCCCCTGGTCGAGTATAACAAATTCCCCTGATCGAGTATAGCAAAGTCCCCTAGTCGAGTACAACAAATTCCCCTGATCGAGTATAACAAAGTCCCCTGGTTGAGTATAACAAAGGCCCATGATTGAGTATTAAAAAGGCCCCTCATCGACTATAACAAAGACCCCTCATCGAGTCTAACAAAGTCCTCTGATCGAGTATGACAAAGGCCCTTGATCGAGTATAACAAAGGCCCCTAATCGAGTATAACAAAGCCCCCTGATCGAGTATAACAAAGTCCCCTTATCGAGTATATCAAAGTCCCCTGGTCGAGTATAACAAATTCCCTTGCTCGAGTATAACTAAGTCCCCTGGTCGAGTATAACCAAGGCCCCTCATCGAGTATAACAAAGGCCCCCGGTTGAGTATAACAAAGCCTCCAGATCGAGTATAACAAAGTCCAGTTATCGAGCATAACAAAGGCCCCTGGTCGAGCATATCAAAGCCCCCGTGATCGAATTATACAAAGTCCCCTGATCAAATATAACAAAGTCCCCTAATCGAGTAAAACAAAGTCCCCTGTTTGAGTATAACAAAGGCCCCTAATGGAGCATAACAAAGACCCTGATGGAGTATAACAAAGGCCCCTAATGGAGAATAACAAATTCCCTGATGGAGTATAACAAAGTCCCCTGATCGAAGAAAACAAAGCCCCCTGATCGAGTATAACAAAGTCTCCTAATCGATTATAACAAAGACCCCTCATCGAGTATAACACATATCCTGATCGAGTATAACATATCCCTGATCGTGTATAACAAAGTTCCCTGGTCGAGTATAGTAATGTCCCCTAATCGAGTATAACAAAGGCCCCTGATCAAGTATAACAAAGTCCCTGATCGAGTATAACAAAGTGCCCTTGTCGAGTATAACAAAGGCCTCTGAAGGAGTATAACAAAGACCATGATGGAGTATAACAAAGTCCCCTGATCGAGGAAAAAAAAGCCCCTTGATCGAGTATAACAAAGTCCCTTGATCGAGTATAACAACGCACCCTGGTCGAGTATAACAAAGCCCCCTGATCGAGTATAGCAAAGTCCCCTGATCGAGTATAACAAAGTCCCCTGATCGAGTATAATAAAGCCCCCATACCGAATATAACAAAGTAACCTGATCGAGTATATCAAACCCCCCTGGTCGAGTATAATAAAGGCCCTGATCAAGTATAACTAAGTCTCATGATCGAGTATAACAAATTCCCTTGGTTCGAGTATAACAAAAGCCCCTGATAGAGTATAACAAAGGCCCCTCATCGAGCATAACAAAGTCCCCTAATCGATCATAACAAAGGCACCAGGTCGAGTATAACAAAGTCCACTCATCGAGTATAACAAAGTCCCCTAATCGAATATAACAAAGCCCCCTGATCGAGCATAACAAAGTCCCCTGGTTGAATATAACAATGTCTCATGATTGAGTACAACAAAGGCCTCTCATCGAGTATAACAAAGGCCCCTCATCGAGTCTAACAAAGTCCACTGGTCGAGTATAACAAAGTCCCCTGGTCGAGTAAAACAAAGCCCACTTATCGAGTATAACAAAGTCCCCTGATTGAGTATAACAAAGTCC
>NW_024719582.1:0-5961 GCF_018991925.1 Homarus americanus
TGCGGCCACCAAAGAAATGATTCGGGAGATGACTTTCTTCATGACCGATTACACTCAGGACCACTTCCTCGCCCCCCTAGCTCTTCAAATACTGGCAATAATACCACATCTATTTTGTCAGAGGACACACACAAAGGCTAAGCACAAAGAAAATGTGGCAGCAATGAAGAGAAGATCGACAATGTGGCGGACTGGGGCCCTAGATGATCTCCTATGTGAAGAACACTGCAGGAGAGACTAAAATCTACGGGTGAAGGAAAGCAAAACACCGATGACGTGGCAAGACAATTTGGAAACAAAATGCGTGTGGGAAAAGTGTCTCTCGCGGTAAGATCTCTCACACATGAATCCTCCGGTGGAGTGATGCCAATAAACAGAGCGACATTAAAACTATTGAAAGAGAAACATCCCCCTGCAAGCGAAGATGAAGGCATCAGGCTCCAGGGTGCTTATATCCCACCAAACGCTGTCCTGTTCGAGAAAATAACAGGAGAGATGGTGTGGAAAAAGGCACTGAAGACTCGAGGCGGAGCCGGCCCTTCAGGTCTGGACGCAAACGGTTGGAGAGTCATCCTCAGCACAAACAAGTTTGGCCCTGTAGCAAGCGATCTCTGCACTGCCATTGCCACCCTTGCAAGAAAGCTTGCATCCTCTTGCTGCCATCACCTCCAGGCTCTGACGGCCTGCCGCCTTATTCCTCTGGAAAAGAAACCAGGATGTAGACCTATAGGGGTGGGGGAAGTGCTGAGGCGGATCATCGGAAAGTGTATAATGGAGGTGGTAAAGGATGATGTCAGGGCAGCAGCAGGGAACCTACAAGTGTGTGCTGGCCACCAGGCTGGTGGGGAGGCGGCCATTCACGCCATGAGATTGATATTTGAGCAGCGTGATTGTGAGGCCGTTCTCCTGGTGGATGCTTCAAACGCATTCAACATACTTAACCGCAAGGCGGCACTGCACAACATCAAGATCAAGTGTCCTAGCTTTGCGATGTATGTTGAAAATTCGTATAGGAATCCTTCAGACCTCTACGTAGTAAACAACAAGGCTCTACGAGGTGATACCATCCTACAGTCGACCGAGGGAACAACACAGGGAGACCCCGTTGCAATGGCAATGTATGCAATAGGCCTATCAGTGCTCCAACAAGAAATAAAGTATGAAACAACTGAGGTCAAACAAGTGGCATATGCTGATGACCTCACAGGAGCAGGAAAAGTGGAGGACATCAAAAAGTGGTGGGACCTGTTAACATCGCGAGGTCCACAAATAGGGTACCACCCAAACGCCAGCAAATCCTTCCTCATCGTGAAGCCAGATCATTATGATCGGGCTGTGGAGGTTTTCGGCGAAAGTGAGGTCAAAATAACTAAGGACGCCAAAGACATCTAGGCGCAGTAATTGGCACTACGGACTTCAAGACCCAGTACGTAGCGGGAAAGGTGAATGAGTGGGTTAGCGAAATCCATGCTCTATCGGAGATTGCTAACACAGAGCCACATGCGGCCTTTGCAGCATTCACACATGGAGTCAAGCATCGTTGGAACTACCTGATGCGTACCATCCCTGAGATCCGACCCCCCCTCCTCCACCCTTTGGAAGAAGCAATCAGTGTCAAGTTCATTCCCAAACTAGTGAAACACCACGACTTAACCCCAGTAGAAAGAACACTTCTTGCACTTCCACCAAGACTGGGAGGGAAGGGACTAACTAATCCAGAGGAGATTGCTGACTCTGAACATCAAAATTCACTTAAGCTCACGGCAGCCCTCACTGACCACATAATAGCCCAGAATGCAACAGGGGAAGTGGACACCAGCGAAGTTAATAAGATCCGTAGATCCATTACAACAGATCGGCAGCACTGCCAAAATGACATGTTGCACCAACTATTGCTGCAGGTTCCAGAAAATTTGACAAAAAAAGTAGCTATAGCGCAGGAGGTGGGCGCCTCGAACTGGTTAACTCCGTTACCGATAAGGGCAAATGGTTTCAGCCTTAACAAACAAGAATTTACAGATGCCATTGCTCTAAGGTACGGTTGGCCAGTAGATGGTTTGCCCTCCCAATGCGTGTGTGGCTATTCCTATGATGGCGATCACGCCATGGTTTGCAAGAAGGGGGCTTCATATGCATGAGGCATGACGAGGTAAGGGATCTCACAGCAAATATGTTGAAGGAAACCTGCCGGGACGTCATGGTAGAACCGACCCTCCTTCCACTGGATGGCGAGATCCTCCAACACAGGACTTCAAACACATCTAACGAAGCCCGTGTGGACGTCAGTGCTCGAGGATTCTGGACGCGGGGACAGCGAGCCTTCTTCGACATCAGGATCTTTGATCCCATGGCCGTTTGTCACCGTAACCTAGCTCTCGATGCTGCACATAGGAGGAACGAGAACGACAAGAGAAGGGCATATGGGGGGAGAATTCAAAATGTCGATCAAGGCAGCTTCACTCCGCTAGTGTTCACAACCTCTGGTGGGATGGGCCCAAGCGCAAGATGTTTCTACGCCAGACTCGCGGAGCTGATCTCCGAACAGAAGCAGCAGCCCAGAAGTTATGTCACAGCCTGGATGAGATGTCGACTGTCCTTCTCTCTCCTTCGGTCGGCTTTGCTCTGCCTCAGGGGAACGAGAGCTTCTGCCCCTACTCAGTCAACTGCTGCAGATATCGACTATGAGGCTACAGTCACCGAATGCCGCATGGATCTGCGGCTCAACTAATTCAACACAGATAGGATAGTTGCTTATGTATTAGGATACTTAATATTAAGGTAAATAAATGGTGGCGAAGGTGTGGCTATTGGGGGAGGCTGGGCCGTTAAAAAAAAAATGAAAGTAGTAGTAGTAGTAGTAGTAGTAGTAGTAGTAGTAGTAGTAGTAGTAGTAGTAGTAGTAGTAGTAGTAGTATGTGTGTGTGTGTGTGTGTGTGTATGAGAAAGTGAGAATGACTGAGAAATACAATAGTGAGAGGAACAACATGGAACTATATGATAAAAAAAATGAGACGAGGATGTAGCGAACTGGGGGAGTGGAAGAGAGAGGAAACGGGAAGCAGCGAGAATAAAAGAAAGAATAGAGAGAGAAGACTTAAAGAGGAACTAGAAATGTTTGAGAGAAGAAGAAGAGAGAGAGAGTTAAGCCAACAGCAATATATCACCTGCACATTGACAGGCAAGAGGGCAATGAATGAGGTAGGAGGAGGGGGGCACAGGTGTTACGAGCAAAGACACTCTAATTGTACATAGATTATCGGGTCTTAGCCATCACTGTGTTATGGTTGTGTTATGGTTGTGTTATGGTTGTGTTATGGTTGTGTTATGGTTGTGTTATGATTGTGTTATGATTGTGTTATGGTTGTGTTATGATTTTGTTATGGTTGTTACAGTTGTGTTATGATGTGTTATGGGTGTGTTATGGTTCTGTTATGGGTGTGTTATGGTTGTGTTATAGTTGTGTTATGGGTGTGTTATGGTTATGGGTGTGTTATGGTTGTGTTATGGGTGTGTTATGGTTTGTGTTATGGGTGTTATGTTCTGTTATGGGTGTGTTATAGGTGTGTTATGTGTGTTATGGGTGTGTTATGGTTATGGGTGTGTTATGGTTATGGGGTGTGTTATGGTGTGTGTTATTGTGTTATGGGTGTGTTATGTGTTATGGGTGTGTTATGGTTGGGTGTGTTATGGTTATGGGTGTGTTATGTTATGGTGTGTTATGGGTGTGTTATAGGTGTGTTATGGGTGTGTTATGTGTGTTATGGTGTTATGGGTGTGTTATGGTGTTATGGGTGTGTTGTTATGGGTGTGTTATGGTTATGGGTGTGTTATGGTTATGGGTGTGTTATGGTTATTGTGTGTTATGGTGTTATGGGTGTGTTATGTGTTATGGGTGTGTTATGGGTGTTATGGGTGTGTGTGTTATGGTTGTGTTATGGGTGTGTTATGGTTATGTGTTATGGGTGTGTGGTTATGGTTATGGTTATGGGTGTGTGTTATGTGTTATGGTTGTGTTATGGTGTTATGTGTTATGGTGTTGTGGTTATGGGTGTTATGGTGTTATGGTGTTATGGGTGTGTTATGGTTATGGGTGTGTTATGGGTGTGTTGGGTGTGTTATGGTGTGTGTTATGGGTTATGGGTGTGTTATGGTTATGGGTGTGTGGTTATGGGTGTGTTGTGGTTATGGTGTGTTATGTTATGGGTGTGTTATGGTGTTATGGGTGTGTTGTGTGTTATGTGTTATTGTTATGGGTGTGTTATGGGTTATGGGTGTGTTATGGTTATGGGTGTGTTATGGGTGTGTTATGTGGTGTGTGTTATGGTGTTATGGGTGTGTTATGGTGTTATGGGTGTGTTATGGTTATGGGTGTGTTATGGGTGTGTATGGTGTTATGGGTGTGTGTTATGGTGTTATGGGTGTGTTATGGGTGTGTTATGGGTGTGTTATGGGTGTGTTATGGGTGTGTTATGGGTGTGTTATGGTTATGGGTGTGTTATGGGTGTGTATGGTGTTATGGGTGTGTTATGTTATGGGTGTGTTATGGGTGTGTTATGGGTGTGTGTTATGGTTATGGGTGTTTTATGGTTGTGTTATGGGTGTGTTATGGTGTTATGGTGTTATGTGTTATGGTGTTATGGTTGTGTTATGGGTGTGTTATGGGTGTGTTATGGGGTGTGGTTATGGGTGTGTTATGGTTATGGGTGTGTTATGTTATGTTATGGGTGTGTTATGGTTATGGTTATGGGTGTGTTATGGTTATGGGTGTGTTATGTGGTGTGTTATGGTGTTATGGGTGTGTTATGACTCTGTTATGGGTGTTATGGTTATGGGTGTGTTATGGGTGTGTTATGGTTATGGGTGTGTTATGGGTGTGTTATGGTGTTATGGGTGTGTTATGACTCTGTTATGGGTGTGTTATGGTTATGGGTGTGTTATGGTGTTATGGGTGTGTTATGGTGTTATGGGTGTGTTATGGTTATGGGTGTGTTATGGGTGTGTTATGGTGTTATGGGTGTATTATGACTCTGTTATGGGTGTGTTATGGTTATGGGTGTGTTATGGGTTATGGGTGTGTTATGGTGTTATGGGTGTGTTATGGTTATGGGTGTGTTATGGGTGTGTTATGGTTATGGGTGTGTTATGGGTGTGTTATGGTGTTATGGGTGTGTTATGACTCTGTTATAGGTGTGTTATGGTTATGGGTGTGTTATGGTGTTATGGGTGTGTTATGGTGTTATGGGTGTGTTATGGTTATGGGTGTGTTATGGGTGTGTTATGGTGTTATGGGTGTATTATGACTCTGTTATAGGTGTGTTCAGGATGTGCTATGGCTCTGTTATGGCTCTATTATGGCTGTTATGGTTATGTTATGGCTCTGTTAAGGTTGTGTTATGGCTGTGTTATGGTGCTAAGGTTGTGTCATAGTTGTGTTAAGGTGTGTTAGGGATGTGTTATGATGTGATATGGTTAAGGTGTGCTATTGTTGTGTTAAGGTGTGTTAGGGATGTGTTATGATGTGATATGGTTAAGTTAAGGTGTACTATGGTTGTGTTAAGGTGTGTTAGGGGTGTGTTATGATGTGATATGGTTAAGTTAGGGTGTGCTATAGTTGTGTTAAGGTGTGTTAGGGATGTGTTATGATGTGATATGGTTAAGTTAGGGTGTGCTATGGTTGTGTTAAGGTGTGTTAGGGATGTGTTATGATGTGATATGGTTAAGTTAGGGTGTGCTATAGTTGTGTTAAGGTGTGTTAGGGATGTGTTATGATGTGATGTGGTTAAGTTAGGGTGTGCTATGGTTGCTTTAAGGCGTGTGTAGGATGTGTTATGGCTCTGTTATGGTTGTGTTATGAGTGTGTTATGAGTGTGTTATGTGTGTGTTAAGGGTGTGTAATGGGTGTGTTATGTGTGTGTTAAGGGTGTGTTATGGGTGTGTTATGTGTGTGTTAAGGGTGTGTTA
>NW_024719583.1:0-15556 GCF_018991925.1 Homarus americanus
GTATATGTTCTTGGTACACCCATAGTTTACAACACGAACTGCGGGTTGATGAAGCTTGCGCGCACACACACACACACACACACACACACACACACACACACACACACACACATATATATATATATTATACCGGCCTAAGACATACGATGGTGTTGTATGAGCGTTCAGTAGACCGAGAAACAGTCTTATTGGGCCATGATCCAACTCTACACCACCCCAGACTTACTCTGTGACGATCTATGTATCTAAAACAATGTTACGAGTCAGCTGGTGTATAGGGCCGGAATCTTGGGCACCTTAAGGGTTTATAAGATAATACCACAAACATTAGAAACAAAAGAATACCAAGAGACCTGATCCTCTCCCACCATCATCCAGCAGCTGGTTATAACACACTTTTTCCTTCGCTGTTTGTTCTCTTCCCTCTAAAACTGTCTGATGTGTTTTTTTTTATCTGGCAATTTTATTCAACCTTTACACAATGTTTTTTTGTTTACTCTTTTTTTCTCTCATTCATGTTAGCATTTTTTATTTAATTTTTATGTCCTTTATGTTTACCTTCATAGACTTCAATTTTTTTCCTCTCATACCTCGGTTTTCTTTAGTGCACTTAACCTCTTTTAAAATTTTCTCTCCTTTTCCTCATTCACATTTTTGTTACATGATTTTTATCTCATAAATTTTTCTCTTTATAAATATCCCCTCTCTCCTCTCGCTTCCAACCCCTCTCAGTGACCTCTCTAGCAGCAGTATATTTCTCACATAATTTCTGGCAAATCTTCCTCACTGGTCGTCTACAAGTGTTGTTTTATCAAGACCTTCATTACCGGTACTTTTCATCACCTTGTTTATATATCAGGTGTAAGATGTGGGATTTGTGTCATTGTCTTAGATATTCCTCTTATGGGAGCAATAAACACGACGTAAAGATCCTTCTCATAGCTCCCACCCTCTACACTGTGTTCTATATTCTAACTTAAACCTGATTACTAATGTTATTGTCTGTTTCACCCTGTATCCACCAACAGCAAATTATAGATATAGTTTTTCTGGGATATATTTTAACAATGAACATTATCATGATAGGTGTTTTCTAACCAGCTCAAACCGTGATAGATAAATGAGAATTTATCCCCTTTCAATAAAATTAGTGAATTGTGGATCTACCTAATGACAGTCTCACCACATTTCCAGTTCTCACTTTAAACATCACAAAGATCATGCAGATACAAACTTCTCTTTGGCTTTCTATGATAGTCGCCATTTATTCTACACTCAGACAGCTACACAAATACCAATCATTGTATATAAAAAAAATATTGTTCTCTTATTTACACTGAAACATTTCTCTGTTTTAGAAGTCAAATCGATGGAAATTATAGTACCGTTTTACACAGAGTACCGCGTTTTGTGGAGTGTTTTATTTACTTTATTTATGGCTCTTGATTTTTCTTTAATTTCCATAAATTTAGTTTGTTTCATGTAATATAGAACACCACTTCTGGTCGTAATTTTGGGGCACAGAGCTTCAGGGACGAACGTACAGCACGAGAAAGAATAAAACAGCGATTCTTTCATTCTGTAATGTTTGTTGTCTTCTCGTACCATACCCGTATTATTGTAACTAATGTATATATTAGCATATTGTAATAATCAAAGTTTATTGATATTTTATTAAGAACTAAAGATTGTGGATATTCTTCCTCCCATGAATACGCCAGACTCCCCGTGTTGTTGTGGCAGTAGTACAGTAGTAGTTGTAGTTCTGTTATTATTATTATTTGATTCTGAACGATAAGTAATATGGTTTTCCTGTTCCGTATACAGTATTGATAGTACAAAGCGTGTACGGTTATTTCCCACATTAATCTTGTCTTTCCTGGAACTCTATAAACACTTTTGCTTCCCCTCCTCATTTGCATATCTACTAAACTTTCATGCAGTACTTTCACTCAACAGATTACATCGCTCTCTTCACATTATTATTTTGTATATTGTCACAAGATATACTAAATAAAGTAAGACCAAAAATGTCGCGTCAATTCCTCTCACACATTAAAGAAAAAAAAAAGAAAAGGAGAAACTGGGACATTAATTCTTATATCTTTTTGATAAGTTTTTGATACGGCAATTAATAAGAAGCGATGGAAAGGGCATTACAGTCTGAAGTTGCAGTAATCAATCACCCGGGAGAAGGAGGGAGGACCCAGGGCCAATATTAATGATCCTTGCATTATCAATTCTATCTCTGCCTCTACTGATATCCCATTTACATATTCCAGCAACTTCATTCTCCCGGAGTGAAAAATAATACAAGTTTCCGATAAGCTATCACAATAAATCATGGCTTTTAAAAAGGAACTCGTGAAAAATAGCGCAACTCCCATTTATTTGTTTCCAATATTTTCTGTATTATAAAATTCTCTTGCGTTTGTACAGTGTTTTCCGGTGTTTATTTCGTTCAACTGGATTCTGTAGCGAATGACTGTGAGGCTTCTGTGATGTTACTCTCCCCACCTCTCCTCTCTCTGTAGGGTTAACACACAGGTCGGTGACGCAGAGATGTAGCATCATTTATTTTCTATTCAACTTTTTATTAGATCATTAAAATTTTCCCTTCCAATTTATCTTCCACTGGTGCGCCTCACTTATGAGTACATCATACAGGTGCTCTACTGACTAATGAGCTTCTTCCGTGCCTCTAGTGCCAGTTCTTCGCCCTGGCTTAGGTCTTTATTGTCCACTGTTCTGTAGGCTGGGGTGGGATGGGTTGGGTTAAATTAGGTTTGGTAGGGTTAGGTTAGGTTATGTTAGACTGGGTTGGGTTGGGTTGGGTTAGGTTAGGTTAGACAATTTGATTAATGAACCCCTTAAGAGATTATGTGGTTTAAGGAAGAAGACGCACAGCGCATCCTCCTTATTTATAGCTAAAAAAAATCAATGATCATTTTGACACAATATGTTAGACACGTCCCCACCTTGACGCTGCCAATGCCCTTACCCACTGAATTGGTACAAGTGTTTGAAGTCACCAGGCGAATAGGTCTTTATGATTGAATACTTAATCCCATTGACCTTCCAGTGAAGCTCTACAAGAATATCTCCCTGAACTAGCTATACTTCTCTGCCCCTTCATTAATACTTCCCTCCAGTACCGAAGTCACAAAGTCTACAATCATTCAACGAGTTACGGCCATCCACCACCATCCTGATCTTCTAAGTTGCAAGAGTTTTATATTTGACTCGGTTTATTACGGACTGTTCAGGTTTCATAGACCATCAGTAATTCAACAATACAAAGGCCTCCTCCACCATAAACTGTCTTGTCAACTTCCTAGTCTTCATTATAACAACCTACAAATGCATATGCCCCCTGTAGTTCTCACCTTCTTAAACTACACCAACACGTTTGATTTAGTCAGTCGCGATACAAGTACTAACAAAGCCATCAACGTTGGAATCGGTAACAGCCTCAATTACCTCCGAGAAGCTGTTTTCACTTTTCAGCTGCAGCCTCCTCGGAGTACAACTATAGTACTCTGAAGAAGGATACTCCTGTATTAGCGCCCTACACTCTCTAGAAATAGACCACCTCCAACAATATCACCATCAACCATACCAAGACCAGGGTTATACACATTATATACATTTACCATACCCTGGCTGGTGTCACTCTACCTCAGGGTGATGCAGCCTGACAGGATAGTATGACTTTTTTGCGGAGTATATTTTACGAATGGCTCTGTTACGAAGGGCCTTGTAGAGATTAGTGTTGCAGAGGTGATAACCGTGGGAACATTATGATATGTTCTTACTACCACCATGTTGCGTGTACTATTCCAGATGATGCTAAATATTACATAATACTTCCTTGAGATAAATGATCAGTGCCTTCAAGAGAACTCAGGCTCTCAACTGGCTCAGCCGTTTCAATATTGTTATTATTATCGACTCTGTGTCTTTATTTTCCTGGCTAAATAAACTGTTTCAATATCAAGGTAGAAGGCCCTGCTGCTGCTAGGGTTGTGATCCAGAGCAGGTCAACTGGGTGTAACATGACAAACCTTTTTAGGGGAAATGTATTGATGGTGTTGATGTGGATTATTCATTTTGGTATCCACGTCATCCAGGGATATCGAGCAATCCACTATCCACAACACTGACAGGTGTGTGTGTGTGGGGGAGGGGGGTGTAGGTATAGCTTTTTCAATCCTCTTGTAGTTCAATTTCTGATTCCCCGTAAGGTCATAATTAGCCCGAGGAAAATTATAGGATATGAGTGAAAACGATGATGAAATTTTTGGTTTATGAAACGACCTAAAATTTATCATATTAAAATATCATCATCATCTTCCGTCATCTTTCGTCATCTTCATCATCATCTTCCGTCATCTTAACTCTCTCTCTCTCTCTCTCTCTCTCTCTCTCTCTCTTAACGTTTAAAATAAACTAACACGATTATTCTTCTTTCTTTCATCGATAATTGTAAAAAAAAATATATTTCCCTCGTTCATTCGTCTCGGTGCTTAATTGTAAGGAATAAAATTATTTGATGGGGCATGAAGCTTAATGGCAGAAGCGTTGACTTAAAAGAAGTGACTCATATACGAAGAGTGAAGACAAATGACTCATACAGGAAATGCTGTATATATTACTTTAAGTGTGCTCAGTAAAAATAATGGCAACGATGGAAATTACTGAAGCTCCTGCCTTCCTCAGTATCCGCGGAGCACGACAACTTCCCCAAGTGAACAGGAAGAAGTAATTTCAAATTTTTTTCTTGATTCACCACAACTTTTTACCTCCCGCTTCCTTGCATTACGTATACTGTACAACATTTTATGATATCTGCCACAACTGGTCCTCACGGGACTAAAATTTGTTTTTTTACTAAATACAGTATTATGCATTAGGTCGCTTGTGTAGCTTGTCTTATCGTAATTTAGCACTCATTTCCCCATTAATACTTCAATTACCATAAAAGTTAACAGCTTTTGTTCTGGCTGCAAGCTACTACTTAGTGACTGTAACACCTAGTTATATCTCTTGATTATTATATATATATATAAATCGTAGTTTTCCGGTGAGACTTGCAGGTTACAATGTGTGAGTGAGAAGGGTGAACTGATCCTCAGTAGCTGGTGTAAGATATACTGTAGTTGTTGAGGCTGGTCTTCCTCCTCACTGATGAAACTTCCTGAAAATGGAACAGTTTTTTTTAGGCGGGTAATTAACAACTATATATTGTTCACTTAGGCAAGAATATTGTATGGCTGAGTCATATTAAATACTAGTTACATGGTGAGGAATATGTGTGTGTGTGTGTGGAGGCAGGCGGTCGACCTCGGGGAGAAGCATGGCCGGAAGTGGCTTGCTTCCTGTCAAGCTCCTTAATTGTCTTCGTGCATGACTTATTACACCACCATCTGTGTGTTTAGTGTTACTGTTGCTGTGTGTGTGTGTGTGTGTGTGTGTGTGTGTGTGTGTGTGTGTGCATTTGTGTTTCTCATATTTTTACATTATAGTTATTCAGATGAGTTCCATATTTTAAAGTAAAAAAAAATACAGTTTCAGCATCATCTGTGTTTTAATTAACTTGTAGTATAAATCACCCATAGTACCAATGACTGCAGGTGTTAGAATAACTTGTATCGACTAATCTCTACACACACACACACACAGACACACACACACACACACACAGGCATCCCAAGCTACGGTCACAATTATTGGTTGGTTGTTGGTGACCAAATGATTTACTTATCAACCAGGAACGAAGATCTCCCTAATTGGGCGGAGCTTAGGTAATAGGTCAACTGATGTTAGGTATTTGATGAAACGGTACACAGGTAATGGCGCGTACAGCTAATGTAGTGGCGCTCAGTTTATGGGTGTGGTTCTTGTAGTAAGGTATCCATTCTCAGGTGGTGATACGGTGTGGTGTTGACTTGCTACACACACACAATCGGTAGTAATAAAAGGCAGGTATATTTATTGGGTTATATTACACTTCTGGACATACAGGATCGGAAGGAGTTGGGAAGTCTGCCAAAGAACTGGTTTCACACCATAAGGAAATAAATTAAAATAAAGATATACTTTTCTGGATATTTTTTTATGAAAGACAAGTGTGAGAGGTGTTAGGCAAGATTCTAAATGGCTATACTAAATCAGAGGAAATAAATTAGAGCCGTTTTTAGAAGTCATTTATACTTCCTCCGTATAAAAAAAGACTCGAGAGTTAGGTAAGATATCAAGGGACTGGTTTATATCTCATAGGAAAATAAATACAGTAGAGGGAATTATTATTTTGCCTCACGAGGACATGATATTCAATATGAATTTTCTTCACTAAGAAAAGAAAGAGTAAAGACATTCTTAATTTGTCTCGAGAGAAAGGAAGAGAAAACACTTAAAATACATCATATTATGTCTCTTAAGGAACTCGCATATAATCCAGACATTCTTTCACAAGAAAAAATGTACCAAAAACTTTATTATCTTGTCTCTTCAGGAACTATAACTTTTTAAAACTTTCCTTATTTTGTTGCATGAACAAATAAAATACATTAAAGACACAATTATTGTGTTATTAATGGATGTAACTTAGAATAAAGACATTTTTATTTACTTGCCTAAGGAAATACGACTTTGAAAACGGATTATTAGTTTGTCTCATATAAGAAAGTTAAAATAAACTAAGCGCATCATTATTTCGTGTTTTTATTGTCGAGGATTCAAAATACTCAGACGACTCCCGTGATTGGGCAAAGGCTGTTATTCTTCACCATAAAGAAATAAAAGTTTAAGCAGAAGCAAACAAGTGGTTATTTTGGTTGAGCATTTTACCAGGTAAGTGTGACGAGGTAAGTGATTGAGGCCACGGCCGGCTTTTCAGTTATCTTGTACACTTAGCAGGGAAAGAATATTTAGATCAAACTGGAGTAGTAAAAGAGAAGGGAGCTCACCATTGTTATACCCTCACGCCACCAGTGTTCTCAGGAAGCGAGGTTTAGTCCTTCTGATGCATTAAGTACATTTACGTTAGTGTATTATTCACTTCAGGATTACATAGTGTAGGAGAGCTGCCTCACACTAGCGTTAAGTGAAGTACTGTTATAACATAACTGAAATGATACACACACACACGCACACACACATTCCTCTTCTTTTTACTCAAGAATGAAAGCAATTTGCACTCATGAGTTAATTTTTCCCCTTACTGACGTCAGCTTGTCGACATCTGTGAGCCGTCCCGTTTGTTCGCTAGTTTTATAATGACTGCCGTGTAAGTTTTACAGCCTATTCACGTTGCTTGTGTGTGTGTGTGTGTGTGTGTGTGTGTGTGTGTGTGTGTGTGTGTGTGTGTGGTGCTCCTACTTCTTACGTCTATAAAATTACTTGAACATGTCCACCTAAGAGCAGCCACCTGCAAGTCACCTCTACAACTGAGACAACACGCGCCGCCCCTCTCCCCACACCTTACCACCCCAGTCTCCACACTCCACTCCCCACACCTCACCACCCCACTCCCCACACTCCACTCCCCACACCTCACCACCCCACTCCCCACACTCCACTCCCCACACCTTACCACCCCTCTCCCTACACCTTGCCGCCGCTTACCACTCCTTTATTTAATTCCTCTTTCTCTACTTTTCTTTTTCTCTTTCTGATGCTCCTCATATATTTATTTCCCTCCTCTATTTACCTTCTTCCACTTCCTCTTCAATCGCTCTTCCTGTTTCCACTTCTACTTTTTCTCCTCCATTCTTGCCCCCCCCCACCTTCATTACTTCCCCTCAGTCAGACCATCTTTATCCCCTCGTTTCCTCTCCTCTTCCACTCCATCCTAAATTCCTGTCCTCTCTTTTCCTCCTCATTTCTTTGTTCTGTAATTCCTCATCACCTTCTGTGTCTCCTTACTTACCCCTTCCTCCCTCCAACCCTCCCAGGTGACGTCAGTGGTATATAGGAAACGAGGCTGGGTGGTAGCAAAAGGTCAGGTGTGTACAGGTTGTCACAGGTGAGGTCGTTCCCTCCTTCAGGTGAGTCAGCGTGACGGACAATAGTGCCTGGGTTCATCAAGCAAAAGGTCGTTGGGCCAACACCTGCACGCATTTGGGGCTCGTGTCACCCTCGAGGTCTCAACGTTGGCGAACATTGACATTTTTCTGGTGATTTTGTGGTTCATGGCATTATCATTTACGACTTTTGGATCGAATGGCATTGTCACGTAGGAGTTTTGGATTAGTCATTCGAAACTCTTTGCTTTCGTGTGTCAAGAAGTTACCTGCGAGTTTTGTGCTCCTTATCATTTGCTTGGTGGAAAATTTAACTTGTTCGAAAGTTTAGGTTCGCGTTGGAGACTGGCAAGTTTTTTGTTTTTTTTTGCATCTATTAGAATTAATTGCAGGAGGTGATTTTTATGGTCAAGTCACCGCCAAATTTAGAGGCGATACCTGCAGTTGTTCGGCAACTTTGCCCTGAAATTCACTGTTAACATTTTGCGTTTCTTATAATTTATGTATAATACCATGTGTTTATCATGTCTGGGGCGCTGTTTGGTGTCTCCTTCCAGGTAGTATGAGGAAAAAAAACCACCTGCCAACACTTGCATGGTCCAAGAACTTATCAAACCTTAGTGTGGTGGCGTGAGGTGGTGTGACAGTTGCTCCCTTGTTCTACCACACTTGCTGATATCAACAAACATGTTACTCCACCCCACCTTTGGCTGCGTATACAATAAATGTGACATATGAAAGGTCGACAGGTAAGGTTTATTTTTTTTACAGTTTTCCGAATCTTTCATTACTTGGGAAATAGTTGTACGCTGGCAACTTTAACTATCACTTTTGGAGAGTGTGAGGTAGACCTACACTTCCTGATGTTTCTGATAACAGGGTGAGTTATAGATCTGTTTAATACGGTAACTTACCAATAAGACTGGTTCGACCCTTTACCACAATACTATAAGAACAATGTTAAGACCACCAACGTGTCCCCAACATCATTTACTGAGGCTTTTATGTTTGCTACGATTAAACATATACTTTTAAGAGTCGTTGAACTGTTTACTAATATTTTCACTGAGAATTAAGTGTGACAACCATAAGCCATATTTGTTGTTCACCAGGGCTTGTGTCTGATGGTATTTGGCTGTTACTCTTATTTTACACAGACACTAGATATTGGCTTCTCTGAGTGTCACACAAGATGCTGTAGGCCCATTTACCAACCCTTCCATTACTTAGTACCAACATACACACTTGAGTGGCTGAATATTGGTCTGCCTGCACTCCTCTGTACTGTTCCAACCTCCTTGTTACTTGTTTACATACATATTTAACTGCCTTGCTTGCTTAATTACCTGCCACCCAACCTACCTACCTATTAATGGAGGTTCAGTCTCTTAAGAAGGTGTGCTGTGGTCGAGTGGATACAAAGTACACTATGACACGTGCACATCCAAAACCTAGGAACTCAGAACAACCCATTTGTCCACACTGGCAGGCATGCACATACATACTGTATAATTCTCTCCTCCCCGTCACGTGTTATTGGCACTGCATTTATAGGTGACACTGTAGATCCAGCGCCTCGATACACCCAGCTATTATCTCCGCTGTAAGCTATATTCTGGAACATCAATGTCATCTTCGACACAACTGCACCATTATGTCCGCTATACGCCGCTGGCCAGTGTGTGCTCTCCAGTCCAGTGTGACAGTGCAGCGTAATGCAGGCACAGAGAGGGGTGGTATTATGAGGGGGGCGAATATGATTGGACGGTATGATAGTCTGGGAACATGTGATTGGTCAGTATGATAGTCTACGAGAATGTGATTGGCCAGAATGATGATCTGGGGAAATTTAATTGATTAATATGATAGTCCGGGCGAATATGATTTGGTCAATATGATTCATAGTCTGGGTGAATATGATTGATCAGTACAATAGTCTTGGTGTGTATTTCCACTATCTGATACAACCATTTCTAAAGGGTCTCGTGTGACATAACATCATAAGCAAAGAAGTCCAAATGGTATATTAGCATCAAGTGATAAAGTTTAATCCATTAGAGTTAGACCAAAGCTGAGAGAAAAAAACCTGACCCTGAATCTCAAATGTTTGTAAGGCAAATTTTACTCGTAAATGGTGATGTAAAAAGGCATGTTGATAAATAACAAAGAATAAGGCACTAAAATAACTTCCCAAATGATGCCAGGTTAGGTTAGGTTAGATCTGTTTCGTTAAATTATCGTCAGGTCAGGACAGTTTTGATCAGGTTAAATAATAAATGGCATCAAGTTAATAGACCTTTGCTAGAATTTATACAACTACTCGATTAGTACCTCACTGGGCGCTGATAAACACAATGCAACACTGAGCTCTTGAATAGTTCTTACATTAAAACGAATAATTGTAACATGGAGATGATGTGTATGTAACCTTTGAGAGACAGACAGACAGAAAGACATAAACAGGCAGACAGAAAGACATAAACAGGCAGACAGAGAGAGAGAGAGAGAGAGAGAGAGAGAGAGAGAAAGAGAGAGAGGTGGCTTGTTTAACATGTAACAAGTATTTGGCTCTATCTTTATACACGAAAATTCCATCATATTTTCATCACCATAAATCCTGTGGTCTGGTCTTGTGTCATGTAAGCTTCCACTAAACCATTGCCAGTGTTCCATGATAAATTAAGTGGTAAATCTTCACATCTGTCACTCCTCAAAAGAGACTATCATTACAGAATATATAAATAAATTAATAGAATAAATACAACATTATATATACACGGATAAAGGAATAGTTAGGAATAAGGAGACGTTTTATTAATATTCAAAGGGACCGCGAATTTGCTATGTTCATCGTCTATAGATAACAAAGTTGATGCGATAATCCAGGCTAGTGTGACCCCGACGTTGTGTTAGTCAGTGAGGGAGAGACACCAACTTGGATATGTTATCTACGTAATGGCTACGACCTCACACCTTCACCTGAGCTCGAATTCTCAAAGTTTAATATATTGTTTGTTTTTTCTCGTATTTGGCGATGGAAAAACGGACATTAATGGTTAAAGTGTAATGATTTGGGTATTATTTTGTCTGGTGATTTTCTGTTGTGTATCGTCTGCCAGCATCATTTTTAATATAAATTCCCGTAAGAGTCTTTTGAGATTCCGAGACTTGGTGGGTAAGTGTTGGTGCTTTACCTTCTTTTTTTTCTCGGATTATTTTTCTCTCTTCCTCTTATACGTCATCCCCAGTCTCATTTGTATTCTTATTCCCGGGATATAAATACCCAAAGAGTCACAACGTGCATTGACATCCAGCTGAGGGATCAACAAGAATGTGTGCGTCACTCAAGTTGATTTATACAGCCATTCACCTATCACACGGGCGGCTTAAGTGACTTCTTCCTCTGGCTGATGGCTGCTGCTCCACCACCATGTCAACGGGACCAGATTTTTCCCACATACGTTTTTGAGAATCGTCTTAAACGCGATGATAAATATTTGTTTACGTAAAAATTTCTCGATATAAACTGCTTCTCAGATGACGTTAATAGTTTAAGCATTGTACATCGGAATTTCTTTTTTATATATATTTTTCTTGCATTTTTGTCTATTTTGAAAAAGAAAAGACCGATTCCCTTCTCTCCTTGAATCTATTATGTGTGTATTCAATTTCTTCCATCATGGGGGAATTCCTTGCGCCTTACCCTGTAATGATGTGATGTATTATTAACTCATTTAAATAATTTTCACGTATGAGTAACCTTCTGTTGTGTATACTTCCTCCTCGTCTTCACACTCAACCCTACCAGAAGTAAGCAGTCAAAAAAAAATGTATTCTCTCTGAGGATTATTTAAAGTCAGGGTACAATTATGTCATCAGCCAGGGCCACCAGGGAGACACAGTAGGGGCCTTGACCCCCCCCTGACCTCGACCCCACTTCCCCCCTGAGTGACAGAGATGATGGATTTGCAGTCATGTATAAATTTACCATTTCTTTAAGTCTTTAGGCTCAATTGACGTCACGAGCTCCTAGAGGTTCCATTTTCTTTGATGAGTGAGTCGACCTTGTAGTCTATAGTCCTTACATTACTTTACGTTGTTCCTTTCTTCGTTGCTCCTTTTTTTTTCTTCATTTCTGCTGTTTCTTGTCCAATATCGTTAATTGTTTATTATTATCATGTACTGCTCTTGTTCCTGTTATCATTATTTTTTTCCTGTTTTCGTGGTATTCTTTCCTCCGCTTCGTTATATTTATTCTTAACTTTCTCATATTTGTTTATTTTTAATGATTTATTTTGTCTAATTTGTCTTCTATTATTTCACACTAATGAATTGTCTTGTTATTGTATTGATTATTTTTTGTATGATATAACTTGTTTTTGTTTTTTTCATTGTTTTTTTGTTTAATATAGTGTTATTTCTTGTCTTATTTCCTTGATTATGTCATCTCTTGTCTTCTCGATGTTGATTTTTTTATGACTTTTACTTAAGATGTTTGTGTTTTTTATGGTCTATGTTCTTTACTCACGTGTTTATTTATTGTGTTTACTTGACTCATCAGTGTTTATTTTGTGTTACATTTGTCTTTTAATTTTCATTCGTTATTATTTGTTACCTCAATGTTGCCTTATACCTTCTTCTTCTTCTTCTTCTTCTTCTTCTCCTCCTGTTATTTTTCTTTCTTGTTATTCCTCTTCATCATAACCCTTCCTTCCACTTCTCCTTCTTCATATCTTAGCTTCCCTCTTCTTCACATTCCTCTTCCTTCTTCCCACCTAATGGCCCAGGTTGTGTTTCCTCTCCCCATCTTTACACACACACACACACACACACACACACACACACCCACTTCTCCAGGTCTTGTATCTTTTCCTTCACCATCTGCTGCTTCTGGAGTAATATTGTTGCTGGCCAGATGTTGCTCCTGTTGCTGCTACTGGAGGGTGCTTCTGTAGGTGCTTCTGTTTGTTTTGGTGGTGGTGTTTCTGTTGGTGTTATTGGTGATGCTTTTGTTGGTGTTGGTGTTGGTGGTTCTGCTGGTGGTGCTACTGCTGGTGCTGTTACTACTGACTGTGATGCTGTTGCTGGGCACGGGGGGTGGATGGTAGTGGTGGCTGAAGGTAGTGGCAGCGGCTAAGGGTTGTGGTACAGTAGGTGGGGGAGGCAGCAGTAGCGAGGTGGGTGATGGATGACCACTGTGGGTTCCTCAACTCCATGCCTAAATCTACATAATACCCAGACTTGAGACGTTTTTCCTCACATCTTAGAACTGTGGAATCCTCTCTCTCTCTCTCTCTCTCTCTCTCTCTCTCTCTCTCTCTCTCTCTCTCTCTCTCTCTCTCTCTCTCAACACCTACTTAAGTGATGATAATGTCCTCTTCCATTAATCGTCTTGAGAATCAGGTTTTCAGTACAAGATATTTAATGGTGTCGTTGTCCACAGTCATTAGGTCACACGCTAAGGGACTGTTAACCCTTGATCTCTTCCACTAAATTATTTAAACACTCCATTATGGCAAAGATTGTGTGGCACAAATTTGGAACATATCGGTGTAGTAATTGTTCGGATATTGTCTGCTAACGAATGGAATTTGAGAAAAAAAAAGAAGAAGAAGAAGAAGAAGAAGAAGAAGAAGAAGAAGAAGAAGAAGAAGAAGAAGAAGAAGAAGAAGAAGAAGAAGAAGAAGAAGAAGAAGAAGAATTATTATTATTATTATTATTATTATTATTATTATTATTATTTCCAGGACATAATAAACAAGAACTAATTCACTATCAAAATAATAGACACCCGGAAGATACTTGAACAGATTTTCCCATCTACCTGTAGGTTATCACACTTACTGTACACCACCACCCTCGAGGTACTCTCCGTCAGCCAAGTCTTATTGAGGCGATGATACACGTCTGCTGCAGCGGTCACGCCCACACACTACATCACAGTCGGTGGTGAGTACTAATTGAGTGAATGGAAGCATCAACTTTCTGATTCATGACTTGTAAACCTGTCTCTTCCTAAGTGATTCTTCGACTGAACTATACAATTTCGTTACTAACTTATGAGATCTGTTGTGGTTTCAGATTCTTCAAGCAGTGACTTCCTGAATCTTAACACAAAGGCGACCTTACAACCCAGAGCCAAGGGGCATTAATGCAGACCATCTAAGTTATGTAATGCAATAGCTACATATTGAACCGGTGAACTGTGTACATATCTGCTTTTGATGCACCTCCCAGGCCCGTCTATGAGAAACCAGCAATCTTCGTCCTCCTTGAATTGGAGAGAAAACAGTACAATTGGAAATATATTTGCAAGAGAAATTTAGACCCACACAGGTAATTGTTTGAGAAGTTGTGAGATAAACGTAGCCCCGTCGGAGAGTTTACCGGGCGTGTTATGACTCATGTGTGGCAATAAGGCGTGAGATAAGACATCACTCACTTATCGTATAACACAGTCTGTTCATCAGGGTAATGATACTCCTTCATGGATGGCAGGAGAACTAACGTCAAGTAAACTATAAGTCAGTGAAAGTCTTCCCCGTTACTTCATGGTCTTCCAAGGAACTAAAATGAACCCGACTTAAGCAACGTCTTCATTAGAGTTACAGAACGAGTCAGTCAGTGTTTCCTGCCTGAGCTTATATGGACCTCCAAGGGGCTGTACTCGACTCAACAGGGAAAGGCACGGTCATTACGGAGCAGGTAAACGTGTACACGGTGATGCACTCATAATTCTCTGCCTGACGAGGAAGCGTGTAGAGATCACCAGATGGTACAGTCCTCAGGTAATATTCTAGATGGAAGCAAACTAGCGGCACAGCGTCTACCTGGATTTTTTCTTATCTTCTCCCTAAAACAAGATCAGACTAAAATATGGAGGATATTTCAAAAATGCTTTAATTAGCCACGAATAATCCATTAGTTTAACTACATCCAGGAGAGTTTTTTTCGTGTGTGTAATGAGACGCATTCGTTAGCAGAAATGAGTGATAAGAACCGAGGTTTGAAAGTGAACCGCCCCACAAAAACTGTTCCAATTCATTTAACACCATGAAAGGAAGGTCTTATACCAGAGTTATTATTTTATTCTAAAGTCAAATTACCCCTAGTTTGTCTCAGTGGGTGTATGACTGTTTGTGTCTTCGGAAATAAATATGTAATGATGACTTTTGATATCTATATAACAGCGGGTCAGTATCTCATGTTTCCGTGTTATGTATAAGAGATGATATCGTGTGTGTGTGTGTTGATTCAGTACTAGCATAAAACAAACAGACCTTAAAACAAACATCATACTATATGGCCTTCCTCGAGTAAATACATAACAATACAGTAATACATATTATAACTACAGGCGGTGTGCTGTATGATATAAACCCATTGATCGATGATGTCTTGTGTGATAAATAACCAAAGGATATATTTATTACGCCTCATAGACCGTAACACTAAATGGCGGGTCTGTCTGTGTGTTTGTTGGTTTAGAACGTGATTGTTATTGTCCGTAATCTGTGTTTGTGTGTTTGTTC
>NW_024719584.1:0-13648 GCF_018991925.1 Homarus americanus
TGGGCGCCTCGAACTGGTTAACTACGTAACCGATAAGGGCAAATGGTTTCAGCTTTAACAAACAAGAATTTACAGATGCCATTGCTCTAAGGTACGGTTGGCCAGTAGATGGTTTGCCCTCCCAATGCGTGTGTGGCTTTTCCTATGATGGCGATCACGCCATGGTCTGCAAGAAGGGGGGCTTCATATGCATGAGGCATGACGAGGTAAGGGATCTCACAGCAAATATGTTGAAGGAAATATGCCGGGACGTCATGGTAGAACCGACCCTCCTTCCACTGGATGGCGAGATCTTCCAACACAGGACTTCAGACACATCTAACGAAGCCCGTGTGGACGTCAGTGCTCGAGGATTCTGGACGCGGGGACAGCGAGCTTTCTTCGACATCAGGATTTTGATCCATGGCCGTTTGTCACGTAACCTAGCTCTCATTATGGCATAGGAGGAACAGGAACGACAAGAGAAGGGCATGTGGGAAGAATTCAAAATGTTGATCAAGGCAGCTTCACTCCTCTAGTGTTCACAACCTCTGGTAGAGATGGGCCCAAGTGCAAGATGTTTCTGCGCCAGACTCCTTGAGCTGATCTCCGAACAGAAGCAGCAGCCCAGAAGTTATGTTACAGCCTGGATGAGATGTCGACTGTCCTTCTCTCTCCTTCGGTCGGCTTTGCTCTGCCTCAGGGGAACGAGAGCTTCTGCCCCTACTCCGACAACTGCTGCAGATATTGACTATGAGGCTACAATCACTGAATGCCGCATAGATCTGCGGCTCAACTAATTTAACACAGATAGGATAGTTTCTTATGTATTAGGATATTTAATATTAAGGTAAATAAATGGCGGCGAAGGTGTGGCTATTGGGGGAGGCTGGAGGCCACGTTTAAAAAAAAAAGAAAAGAAAAAAAAAAGTAGTAGTAGTAGTAGTAGTAGTAGTAGTAGTAGTAGTAGTAGTGGTCAGTCAGTGTGTGTGTATGTGGGTGTCTGTCTGTCTGTCGTGTGTACAATAGTGGCCAGTGTCTCTATGTACAGTATGTATGTATGTATGTATGTGTGGGTGTGGGGGGGAGATGTATATAACGTGTGTGTGTGTGTGTGTGTGTGATTGAAGCGAAGGAAGAAAAAACAAATAAGTGATTAAACTAACTGCTGAGCCTCAGTTGCTTGGCCCCGTGTGTTCAATATTCCACTGCCAGACCCAATCATGTCCAAATTGAAAGTTGAATAATTGGCTTGCGAAATACCTCTGCTGTAGGGAGAGTTAGGGAGGTAGAGAGGTGAGGGAGAGAAGGTGAGTGAATTGAGGGAGTTTGTTGGTGTTGTTGGTGGTGGTGGTGTATTGTGTGTGTTGATGGAGTGAGGTGAGGGAGAGAAGGTGAGGGATGAGGGAGAGATAGAGAGTGAGGGAGGCTAGGTGTTGAATGTTGTTGTTGTTTTTGCCGTTGTTGTTGTTGTTGGTAGAGCCTACAGTAGAAGATCAAGAGAGAGTAATGGTGGTAGTGCTGGTGGTGGTAGGTAATGGTTGTGGTAGGTGGTAGATGCTGATAGTGGTAGATGATGGTGGTGGTGATGGTGGTAGTAACCGCAATTAACCTGGCCCGTGCCTACCTGGCCTGGTGGATGAGTATTGTGGTTAACCGCAAACTTCACCTCCCCTCCCCCCTCCCTCCCCACCTTCTTCTCTCTCTCTCTCTCTCTCTCTCTCTCGTTAATGTACACACACCGCCATACGTGGGGAAGTGACAGTTTTGCAAAAGTTTTCAAAATCTAATTGCTTGGGTTGGATTATTTGTCTATCGGCCACGCTAATTCCGAATATGTTTGAGTTTTTACATCATTGCATTAGAAGGTTTGTGGATACTTTTGGGTTTGGCATGAAAAACGCGAAAAAACTGTAAATAATAAAGGGACTGGCAATGTGGCACAACCTGTTAAAATCAAGTTATTGAATTGGATTATTCGACTACTGTGTACACTGGTTCATAATATGCTATTGTTTTACAACTCATCTACCATGAGACCTCTGACCTTGAATCCCCTGAACTTTTCTTTTTCTGTTCTCGTGACCTCTTCCTGACTCTCTCCACTTTCTTCCAGTTAGTCACTTTAGACTTGTCCCCTTCAGTTATGATGTTGTCTGCAGCTCTGATGGTGTTTGCGATGTGAGCCACTGCATCATTGGATACCTTGAACCTGTCAGCAGTTTCTCCGATCCTGTCCTCGGCTTATTTGTCCCTTTTCCTTTTCTCTGATCTTGCTCTCCTGTCGACCATAGCCTTGAACTCATTGTCATTGACATCCATATAATCACTATCTTCTTCCTGAGCACTGTCATCCACTGCCGACACTTTACACGACATCCTCTCCATCTCCTCCTTACTCTTTGACCTCATCTTCTCAGTTTTCCTCTCTTCCTCAGCCCTTTTCTTTGCCCTCTTCGCTTCCTTCTCCCTCTCTTCTTTCAGCTTGGCAGTCACAATTTTGTCAACGCCATCAATGCAGCCCTCCCTTCCCGGTTTCCTCTGGGCTGCCAGGAAGCTTTCTCTCGTTCGTGCACCTTGCTGTCGTCTGCCACATCAAACAACTTCTCAGCTATATCCTCGAACCTCATCTTCAGCTTCCCGTTCTTCGTTTTCTTCCTTTTCTGTTTCTGTCCATTTCCCTTCATCATCATCGTCTCCCTCCGCATCCTCCACAGGTCGTGGACTCTCATTTTCACCCTGATTTCAGAGATAGTGGGGACAGTGGCCTTCCTATACACATCCAGTACCTTCTCAGTCACCTTGTTGGTGGCATCCATATAATCAAAAGCATTTGTTCTTCTCCTTAACCTCTCGTTTTCTGCTTCATAAGCCAGGGCACTTCCAACTTCCTTGTTCAGAGGCAACTTGTTAGATGGCAGAGGCATCCGAACCCGAACACCTTATCGTTACCCTGGCGCAGCTGAGTGTTGCTAATCTTAGGACGACCCATCTTGGTGGCGGCCCTTTGAACTAACTGCAAAACAACACAGAAAAAACAACTTTCAGCACTTCAATATCACCACCTATTGAACAATATTTTATTCAAAAGTACGGACTGAGATTTTGTCCTTAACTGTCCAAGTCAAGCTACTTGGGCTGAATTCGTTGATCAGTCCTGGGATGAATATTACCAACGGCGTGAATAGATTCCGTGGAATAAATTCAGGGCATTCCCGTCCAGGGAGCCTCAACAAACTCTGTAAATATTGCCATTGGCCTGCCATTGGCACATATACGGAGTTTGGTAATGTTCCATGAGCGGGAATGTCCTGAATTCATTCCACGGAATCTATCCACGCCGCTGGTAATATTGGGCCCTGGTTTTCGAAATATACGTATGTGGTGACTTGCAGCAAAAATATCGGCATAATTTGTAACGCATTGAGTTGTAAAACAATAGCATATTATGAACCAGTGTACACAGTAGTCGAATAATCCAATTCAATAACTTGATTTTAACAGGTTGTGCCACATTGCCAGTCCCTTTATTATTTACAGTTTTTTCGCGTTTTTCATGCCAAACCCAAAAGTATCCACAAACCTTCTAATGCAATGATGTAAAAAACTCAAACATATTCGGAATTAGCGTGGCCGATAGACAAATAATCCAACCCAAGCAATTAGATTTTGAAAACTTTTGCCAAACTGTCACTCCCTACTGTACATCCTCAGTTGTATTTGATGAGGGAAATAAAACAGCTTTAATCCCATTTCAGTTCAACACAACAAGAAAATATCTGGGTTTTTTTAGGCCAATTTTTTATCAATATTGTGTATAGAATCAATGGGTGCGGTGGTCGAGTGGTATATTAATCTCACCTCCTACATTGGGGGGTCACTGGTTCGTGTTTAGGGCATCCTCAGTCGACCCAGCTGTGGGTGCCTTAATGTGCAGTTGAGCGAGTGGTAAGTGGCCCAGTGCAGTGCCACCAGGTGTAATTAGGTGATTATAGGTGATTACAGGTGAATTAAATCTTTGTTTGATTATAGGTGATTACAGGTGAATTAAATCTTTGTTTGATTATAGGTGATTACAGGTGAATTTAATCTTTGTTTGATTATAGGTGATTACAGGTGAATTAAATCTTTGTTTGACCCCATTTCAGGTAAACACAAAGAACGATTATTGTTTGTTTTTGTGTGTTTGTTTCTAGATATTGTGTGTCGGTTTCGTACACTTTCTTTGTTACTGATTTTTTCTTCTCGCTTTCTGCACATTTCTAAGTTGATTTAAATTTGCGATATAAATTACCTAACCTAACCTGACCTGACCTGACCTGACCTGACCTGACCTGACCTAATCTAACCTAACCTAACCTAATCTAACCTAAACTAACCTAACCTAACCTACACACTACAACTTCATATGCACTTGACTACACAGCCTCATCCGGTACAGTGCCCAGGAAATAAAAAAAAGTAATAATTGGTTTTCTATTTCGGATTGACGCTTGAAATAGAGAAAAAAAATATATATATATATATATATATATATATATATATATATATATATATATATATATATATATATATATATATATATATATATATATATATATATATATATATATATATATATATATATATATCATTGATGTTGATTGACTACTGCCCGGGAGATCTATTTCGTCGATGTTATTGAAGTTTGCTGGTTAAAATCTATTTCAAGTTTAACGTTGTCCAGGTGTAAAGAAAAAAAGGTTTGATCTGTTTCGGCATAAATTTGTATTTATTTGTAATTTATTGACATTAATCTTCTCCCCCTTTCCCGCCATCCCTCCCCTTCCTTCCATCCTTCTTTCCTTTTCCACCTCCCCTCTCCCCTTTCCCCCCCTTCCCTCCACCCCTTCCCTCCCCCTCCCCCTTCCCTCCAACCCCCTCCTTTCTTCACTTCTACCTTCCTTACTATTCCGTTGGCACCTTCCCACACAGCACCTCTGAGTTCACAGTTTTGGGACGATGATTTTAAATAGTTCATAAACCAGTAAATAAAATTCCTCGTATCTCTTTACCTATGAGATAAAGTCTTGCTCAATACACCCCCCCCCACCCCCCCAATTATCTTATCTGTGAACCGGATTTATGTACTGGGGGGGTCTTGCCTTTATAGACGGGTTGCGCGGGGGGGAGGGGAGGGGATATGCCCATTAAATACGGTTCACTTTGGACAGTTTGTTATGGTGTGTGACATGTTTGTTAACTCTTGTTGGTGTTTTTGACTACACACACACACACACACATACATATATACACACACCCACACACACACACACATACATACACACACATGCAGATTTGAAGCTTTTAGTATTTGTTTTTTTCTTAAGTGTGAGTAATGTTTAGAGTCTGTCTGTGTTACTCGTGAGGTGAAAGTTCTCTCATCACCACTCACCATTCATCATTCATCACCACTCACTACACACTCACCTACCACCACCACCACTCACCACCACCACCACTCACCACCACCACCACTCACTCACCACCACCACCACCACTCACACCACCACCACCACTCACCACCACCACCACTCACCACCACCACCACTCACCTGAAGGATCTACCTGTGTATATCTCACTTAAGTAGCTTCCACAGGTAAGGCGAGTGTATCATTACCTGGTGTGAGTATTTCCCAAGTGGTAGTGTAAGTGTAAAGGTGTATTTTGGTGTATTGTGTATGTGTAAATTGTGTGTGTGTGTGTGTTTGTGTAAGGGGGGGGAATGTTGCATCCTCGTCTTCCTATTGGATATTCGGTCGTCTCTCTAATTGCTTCTCTCCCCCCTCCCCCCCTTCCCCATGTTAAGTATGAGGGAGGGGGAGAGGAAGGAAGGAGGAGGGGGGTGTGTGATGATGGTGGGGGTGATGAGGGGGGGAGGGGGGATGTAGAGTGGCATTGTGCGTTCTCTGTTTTAGGTCAATGTACTGTACCTGTGTGTGTGTGTGTGTGTGTGTGTGTGTGTGTGTGTGTGTGACCTCTCTCTCGCTCTCTCTCAAATACATTAAGTCGAAATAATATATGAACATACACATATTGATATACTGTATACACTATGTACTAATATTATAATAAATATAATACGCGTTAGTTATATATTGGAGCTGAGATATTATTATATGCAGAGAGTATATTATAGGGAGTTATTTCATATATATACGAGTATATTAATGTATATATTATATGTTGGGGGGGTGAATTCCTATAACTGATATATTATAGTTAATTAAGTTAATTCGTTATATTATGTAAGGTTATGTATTTATAACGGATAGAAAACGTGATGTGTTGAGTACTTTTAACTTACACCACTGAGTACGTGTTGAGTACTTTCCACCTTACAGCACGCAGAGTACATACAAATGAACAATGGAATGCGCCTCAACATCCGGCTTCCCACTTGTTCGTTTCCGTTCTGGCTGACTTGGGTTTCGTAATCCTGTGTTCGGAATCATTGCTCGAGTGTTAACCCTTTGAGGACGAGGGTTTAATGTTGTTATTAGTTGATGGTTTAAGTTTTAACCCTTTGTTTGTTTTAACTTTTAACCCTTTGTTTGTTTTAACTTTTAACCCTTTGATGATTTTAAGATTTAACCCTTTGAGGACGAGTGTGAATGTGTTTAGCGTATAATTGAGTGTGTGTGTGTGTGTGTGTGTGTGTGTGTACATTAGGGGAGGATTAGGTTAGGTTAGTCTCGATTAGGGTAGGACTAGGTTAGTTTGGTCTAGATTAGGGGAGGATTAGGTTAGGTTAGTCTCGATTAGGTTCGGTCCAGGGTAGGATTAGGTGAGGGTAGTCTAGATTAGGGTAGGATTAGGTTAGGTTAGTCTCGATTAGGGTAGGACTAGGTTAGGGTAGTCTAGATTAGGGGAGGATTAGGTTAGGTTAGTCTCGATTAGGTTAGATTAAGAAAAGTCGTTTCTATCATTGAATTTGTGTCATATTTCAACTAATTTATTTTTTGCGTTTTTTTTGTGTGTATTCACTTCCGAGCGTCGATATTAATGATAGCTGTAATGATATATAGATTACGTTCATTGGGGATTACTCATGTCTCTCTCTCTCTCTCTCTCAGTTAATTTATCATCCCTAGTAAAGTCATTTCTCTTCGCTGTCTCTTTCAACTCGCTTGCTGTTTCTCTCTCGCTGTCACTTTCTCTTTGATTCTCTCTCTCTCTCTCTCTCTCTCTCTCTCTCATATCTATATATATTTATCTATCTATCTCTCTCCCTCCCTCTTTTTTTTCTCGAAGAATTACAGAGTTCATTTTTTCTACCATACCCGGGACGAGGAGCCATCGGGCTGAGGCAGAATCTATTATCAATATGGAAATGCCGCCGCGTCTTCTTAGCAAGACTACCAACTTCCCCAAATTTTCAGAGATACAGAATTATTTCAGAATTACTCGTCGGCACAACAGAAAGAGAGTGAGGGTGGGGAGGGGGTGAGAGGGAAAGAGAGTAAGAGGAGAGGGGGAGGAAGAGTGAGTGGGAGAGCATTTTAGATGGCTTTAAGAAAAATAATAAGAAAGGTTTTGTGTTTCGTTTTGTTTCTTTCAGTTTTTGTTTAGACATGATGTATTTTTTACTGTTTTATTTATGTAATTTCTAAGTCATTTCGATTTAATGATAATTTTAATATTAATTTCATTAAAGATAACATTAAATGCAAATTAAAGAAAATTAGAGATAGTGAAAAAGAGAGAGAGAGAGAGATAAAAGAGAGAGAAAGACAAGAATTTACTTCGAGTCAGATCGCAACTTGGCAGCAAAGGAATAATTTGTATGTGATAATGGCCGCCGCTGAACACTGGCCGCTGGAGTTATGTTGAGTCTATCTTCTACTTCCCTCATTTAGGAAAGTGGAGAGAAACTTTATTTTTTTGACTGTTGTTGTTGTACACTGCTATACTCTGCGATGCTCCCTGCTATACTTGTGCCAGGGGAGTGTTGTTTGCTATGCACACACACACACACACACACACACACACACACACACACACACACACACACACACACACACTTGGAGGATTGTGTTTTCAAATCTGTATTGTTTTTAGTTGGTACGGTCTCTCTCTCTCTCTCTCTCTCTCTCTCAGGATATAGTTATCTATATTTTCTCTGATGTCTATGGCTTACAATCACTACCTCCTCCTCCTCCTCCTCCTCCTCTTCTTCTTCCTCCTACCCTACCTCCTCCTCCTCCTCCTCCTCCTCCTCTTTCCTCCTACCCTACCTCCTCCTCCTCCTCCTCCTCCTCCTCTTCTTCTTCTTCTTCCCACCACCCTACTCCCTCCTCCTCCTCCTCCTTCTTCTTCTTCTTTCTTCTTCCTCACACCCTACCTCCTCGTCCTCCCACCACCCCACCCCCACTCCCCCCCCCTGCTGCTATACTCGACATAAATGCATCATGATCTTGTACCCATCCTGTTTAAATCCTCTCATCACATAGGACTTATCTTTCAGGGATCTGCTATACTATGCTATACTATGCTATACTATGCTATGCTATACTATGCTATGCTATGCTATACTATACTATAATTTACCCATCATCTCAAAAAAATTAATATATATTTACAAAAATAAACATCTGTTATACGATCAAAATTATATTATACTAAGATGCTATACAAGTTATAGTATAGCATATTCCTTAGTGCTATACCGACAATATTCTCCCACGTTATGTATCTCTCTGGTTGGGATTGTATCTAAGCGTATCTTATTTTCTTATCTAGCGCCTGTCTGCTATGCGGTCTGCTATGTTATACGATGCTCTTCTGTTTCCTTCTTGCTATACCGTTTAAGAGTTTCCCTGGGTCTTGTTCTTGTTCTTCAATCTTTTCTTTTCTTTTTCCTTCTTCAATTTCTTATTCTTCTTTGTTTTGTCGTACGATGCTATACATACATACATACATACATACATACATACATACATACATACATACATACATACATACATACATACATAGTTGCCATGTACCCGTATTTCCTCATATTAAAAAACAACAAAGAAATAACTAATAATATTCAATAAAACACAATAAATTATAAAAAACAAAAACATTATTTAATATTTTACTATCAAATAAACTTCATAATCACACTTAAGTTAACGTACAATAAAAAAGATAATAATAATAATAATAGTTCTTGATCCAGAGTCGAGGTATCTGGCATCTCTAATGTAAATGTCATCGGGCTATATAACTTATGAATGTCGTTTGTCTATATCGTTTCAAGTCTCGTAGGTCAAGTTTTAAAAGTGTCGTTAACGATATCATTTGACAAGAGAGAGTTGACAGATATTGTTTGGTGTGTGTGTGTGTTTGTTTTGTTTTATTGTTTCGAGGAGGAGGAGGAGGTTTGTTTCGGCTTTTCATCAGTTCATGTGTTTGTAACTTTGTCTCTCTCTGGTTTATATAATTTCGTGTTTTGATTTGTATATTTTGATATATTTTTTTTTTAGTTTTTTTTTAGTTTTTTTTAGACAAAACTTGAGAAATTATTGATATTTTACCCCTAATATTTATAAGGTAATGCAATATTGACCAGTATAAATAAAACAAAAAATATATATATCTTAAAAAAGATTGACTGCGGCTGCCGACGAGAGTAATGCGCCACGCCACGCTCTGCCTTCCTATTGGTCCTCGTCAAACCCTCGCTCCTCATTGGCTGACGATTGGGGGGAGTGATTGCTTAAGGGCATTCACTAGGGTTGGGGGAAGGATGGGTGGGTGGGTGGGGTACCTGTGTCAGTAGGGTGGGGTAGGTGGGTAGGTAGGGTGGGTGGGTGTGGGTGTTCAACCAATCCATTAGGCAAAGCGTCACGGTAAATATTTGGGCATTCACTTTACTTCCTCCTTAAGTGTTGATTAAAAGAGGCAACACAAATAAAGCAGTGTTGCCTCGGGATGCCTGTGGCCCTCTTTCCGCAACGTGGCAATACACGGTGTGGGATTTTTCTGCCAAAAGGTGTTGAGGAAAGTTGTTTCATATGAAGCCTCCTTATCCCGTGTTGATGCCGGATAAACGAAGAGTGAGTTCAGATAAATTAGATACTTGGATTAGATTATGGAGTACTGTAGTATTTTCAGGGGATTGCGTACCTTATCCGTGTGTCGATGCCGGATAAACGAGGAAAATGTTCGGATAAATTGGGTACTTGGATTAGATTATGGAGTACTGTACTGTAGTATTTTAATATCGGATAAACGAAGAGTGAGTTCGGATAAATTAGATACTTGGATTAGATTATGGAGTACTGTAGTATTTTCAGGGGATTGCGTACCTTATCCGTGTGTCGATGCCGGATAAACGAGGAAAATGTTCGGATAAATTGGGTACTTGGATTATTTTACAAAGTCCGTAGTATTTTCAGGGTGTTTATGCACTTTATCCGGACATTGATGCTGGATAAACTAGATTAGTGTTTGGATAATAGAACATATTAAACCGAACATATCCGGTTATAACAATATTCGGATAAAAGAATAAATTACTTTTCCATATGATAAACTTAATATGATCGTAATATATTCTCGCACGTCTTTAACCGAACATGACACCGGATAAATGGTAAGGAGGTGATATAAAAGTGTTCGGTTAAGAAGACACCAGTAAGTTTAAAGTATTCTCAACTCGGTGTGCTATCAGAGCAATTAAGTCTCCCTTCCTCTCGCTTATCCAAACATACTTCCGGATAAGTGAGTGTTTGATTAATCGTTAGTAGTGTGAAATGCGGCTCTCTCTCTCTCTCTCTCTCTCTCTCTCTCTCTCTCGTAAGACGATTGAAGGTTTCTCGTTCTCATCTTATCCGATCAGTGTGCCGGATAAGTGAAGAGTAATCGGTTATTTTCGAGGTTTATTTACAGTTTTTTATTGTATAGTGTGAGGAATTAAGACTCATTCGGTGGTGGTTAAAGTCTTGAGTATGATGACTTAACCCTCTTGAGTATGATGACTTAAGCTCTTGAGTATGATGACTTAACCCTCTTGAGTATGATGACTTAAGCTCTTGAGTATGATGACTTAACCCTCTTGAGTATGATGACTTAACCCTCTTGAGTATGATGACTTAACGCTTTGAGTACAGTGGCATCGTACTCAAGGGGTTAAGTCATCGTAATCAAGAGGTTAAGTACCCTGGTAATTGAATCTACCTCGATACATTAAAACAACAACCACCACTACCACCACAACAACAACAACAACAACAACCAGCACCACCACCACCACCACCACAACAGCAACAACAACAACAACCACCAGCACCACCACCACCAGCACCACCACCACCACCACCACCACCACCACCAATACTACCTGTCATTCTAATTAGCAGGTAGATAATAGAATGGACAGTTAAAGAGATACAAGTGTCGTGTTTGTGTCCGTGGTAACCGTGTTTATGTTCGTGGTCGTGTTTGTGTTCGTGGTGACCGTGTTTGTGTCCTGGGTCATGGCCGTGGTCCGTATTCATGGTCGTGTTCGTGTTGACCGTGTTTGTGTCCTTGGTCGTGTTCGTGTCCGTATTCATGGTCGTGTTCGTGTTGACCGTGTTTGTGTCCTTGGTCGTGTTCGTGTTGACCGTGTTTGTGTCCTTGGTCGTGTTGGTGTCCGTATTCATGGTCGTGTTCGTGGTCGTGTTCGTTGTCCGTGGCCGCAGTCAGCATCTGTGGCAGGAGAGGAACACTTTATTTATCAGTAGTTTCATCCTGTTGGTCGCCCGTGTGAGATAAGATAGTCTTCTTCTTCTTCTTCTTCTTCTTCTTCTTCTTCTTCTTCTTCTTCTTCTTCTTCTTCTTCTTCTTCTTCTTCTTCTTCTTCTTCTTCTTCTTCTTCTTCTTCTTCTTCTTCTTCTTCTTCTTCTTCTTCTTCTTCTTCTTCTTCTTCTTCTTCTTCTTCTTCTTCTTCTTCTTCTTCTTCTTCTTCTTCTTCTTCTTCTTCTTCTTCTTCTTCTTCTTCTTCTTCTTCTTCTTCTTCTTCTTCTTCTTCTTCTTCTTCTTCTTCTTCTTCTTCTTCTTCTTCTTCTTCTTCAGCCTATTCTTTCTTCTTCTTCTTCTTCTTCTTCTTCTTCTTCTTCTTTTTTCTTCTTCTTCTTTTCTTTAACTTTATTACTTCTTCTTCTTCTTCTTCTTCTTTCAACTTCTTCTTTATTCTTCTTCTTCTTCTTCTTCTTCTTCTTCTTTTCTTCTTCTTCTTCTTCTTCTTCTTCTTCTTCTTCTTCTATCTTCTTCTTCTTCTTCTTCTTCTTCTTCTTCTTCTTCTTCTTCTTCTTCTTCTTCTTCTTCTTCTTCTTCTTCTTCTTCTTCTTCTTCTTCTTCTTCTTCTTCTTCTTCTTCTTCTTCTTCTTCTTCTTCTTCTTCTTCTTCTTCTTCTTCTTCTTCTTCTTCTTCTTCTTCTTCTTCTTCTTCTTCTTCTTCTTCTTCTTCTTCTTCTTCTTCTTCTTCTTCTTCTTCTTCTTCTTCTTCTTCTTCTTCTTCTTCTTCTTCTTCTTCTTCTTCTTCTTCTTCTTCTTCTTCTTCTTCTTCTTCTTCTTCTTCTTCTTCTTCTTCTTCTTCTTCTTCTTCTTCTTCTTCTTCTTCTTCTTCTTCTTCTTCTTCTTCTTCTTCTTCTTCTTCTTCTTCTTCTTCTTCTTCTTCTTCTTCTTCTTCTTCTTCTTCTTCTTCTTCTTCTTCTTCTTCTTCTTCCTTCTTCTTCTTCTTCTTCTTCTTCTTCTTCTTCTTCTTCTTCTTCTTCTTCTTCTTCTTCTTCTTCTTCTTCTTCTTCTTCTTCTTCTTCTTCTTCTTCTTCTTCTTCTTCTTCTTCTTCTTCTTCTTCTTCTTCTTCCTTCTTCTTCCAACATCATTTCTAGCATTACCACAATCCTTGGCTACCACCATTATCACCAACACCATTCTCATCACCATTATCCCCACCACTAGCACCATCCCACTCCAACAAACTCTACCTCCACCACTAGCACCAACACCATCATCACCATCATCCCCACTCCAACAAACTCTAACTCCACCACTTCCATACCATCATCCCTCTCCAACACAACCTACATTACCTTCAGTACCACCACCACCACCACCATCATCACCCTTCCTTTCCTCCATCCCTCCCTCCCTTCCTCACTCCCTCCCTCACTCAAGTCCCCGTCAAGAAGGCTAACCCTCCTCCTCCTCCGCCTCCTCCAGTAAGAAATAAAAGGTCTACATTTAGGCAGAGTCAAGGACATCATACTATGTTCTCAAGTGGTTTTTACTTACACGAGCTTCTGCCGTTCAAACTGTTTCAAGTCTAGACCCGCGTGAGGAGAGCTGCATTGCACCTCTTGAGACTCCTCTTCCCCCCCCTCTTCCTCCTCCTCTTCCTCCTCCTCTTCCTCTCGTCTCTCAGGAAGGAACGATTTCCCACGGTTTGTGCAAGGTAAAGTCGCCCTAATGCTGGCAATTAATTAGACCTTTCCTCCTGTGCAGTTTACTCGGAGCAGAGCTAGGCAGCTAGGGGGTGTCTTTAAAGGATCTTCGCCTCTCTGCCACCACCACACAGGATCGAGTCTTCTCTGCCCCCCACGACCACACCACTTGTTGCTGGCTTTAGGCGTCTGTTCTTGTTAATTAGTCATTTGA
>NW_024719585.1:0-4049 GCF_018991925.1 Homarus americanus
CCGGGAACCCCTTCTGTGCCATGACCCTGGGTGAGAGGGCCGGGCACCCCTTCAGTGACATGACCCGGGGTTTGAGGGCCGCACACCCTTTCAGTGACATGACCCGGGGTGTGAGGTTCGGGTACACCTCTAGCACCATGACCCGGGGTGTAAGGGCTGGGCACCCCTTTAGGTCCATGACCCGGGGTGTGAGGGCCGGGAACCGTTTCAACACCATGACCCGTGGTGTGAGGGCTGGGCACCCCTTTAGGTCCATGACCCGGGGTGTGAGGGCCGTGCACCCCTTCAGTGCCATGACCCGGGGTGTGAGGGCCGGGCACCCCTTCAGTGTCATGAACCGGGGTTGTGAGGGCCGGGCACCCTTTCAGTGCCATGAATCGGGGTGTGAAGGCCGGGCACCCCTACAGTGCTGTGAACCGGGGTGTGAGGGCTGGTCACCCCTTCAGTGCCATGAATAGGTGTGAGGGCTGGGTACCTCTTTTCCAGTGACATGACCCTAAGCGTCGGGGCCGTGCACCTCTTCAGTGACATGACCCGGGACGTCAGGGCCGGGCAACCCTTCAGTGCCATGAGCCGGGATGTGAGGGCCGGGTACCCCTTTAGTGCCATGATACGGGGTGTGAGGGCCGGGCACCCCTTCACATGACACGGGGTGTGAGGGCCGGGCACCTTTTCAGTGCCATGACCCGGGGTATGAGATCCGGGCACGCCTTCAGAGCAATGACCCGGGGTGTTAGGGCCGGGCATTTTTTCAGTGATATGACCCTGGGTGTGAGGGACGGGCACCCCTTCAATGATATGACCCGGGGGGTGAGGGCCAGGCACTCGTTTAGCTCTATGACCACGGGTGTGAGGGCTGGGCATACCTTCAGTGCCATGACCCGGGGTGTGAGGGCCGGTCACTCCTTCAGTGCCATCACCCGGGGTTTGAGGGCCGGTCCCTCCTTCAGTGCCATGACACGGGGGGTGAGGGCCGGGCACTCGTTTAGCTCTATCACCAGGGGTGTGAGGGCTGGGCATACCTTCAGTGCCATGGCCAGGGGTGTGACGGCCGGGCACCGCTTCAGTGCCATGACCCGGGGTGTGAGGGCCGGGCACCCCTTCAGTGACATGACCCAGGGCGTCAGGGCCGGACACCACTTCAGTGCCATGAACCGGGGTGTGAGTGCCAGGCACCCCTTCAGCACCATTACCCAGAGTGTTCGGGCCGGGCTCGATTTCAGTGCAGAGAATCGGGGTGTGAGGGCCGGGCACCCCATCAGCACCATGACCCGGGGTGTGGTGGCCGGGAACCGCTTCAACCAAATGACCCGGGGTGTGAGTGCCGGGCACCCCTCAGGCACCATGACCCGAGGTGTGAGGGCCGGGCACCCCTTCAGTGCCATGAATCGGGGTGTGAAAGCCGGGAACCCCTTCAGCACCATGACCCGGGGTGTAAGGGCCAGGCACTCCTTCAGTGACATGACCCTGGGTGTGAGTGCCAGGCACCCATACAGTGCTTTGAAAAAGGGTGTGTGGTCCGGGAACCCCTTCACTTGACCCGGGGTGTGAGCGCCGGGCACCCCATAAGTGACATGAGCCGGGGTGTGGGGGCAGGGCACCCCTACAGTATTATGAACCGGGGTGTGAGGGCCGGGCACCTCTTCACATGACCCTGGGTGTAAGGGCCAGGCACCCCATTAGCACCATGACCCGGGGTGTGAGGCCGGGGCACCCCTTCAGTACCATGACCCGGGGTGTGAGGGCCAGGCACCCCTTCAGTGAAATCACCGGGGGTGTGAGAGCTGGGCACCCCTTCATTGACATAACCCGGGATGTTGGCCGGGCACCCTTTCAGTGACATGACCAGGGGTGTGAGAGCCGGGGACCCCTCCAGCACCATGACCCGATGAGGGCCGGGCACCCTTTCAGTGGCATGAATCGGGGTGTGAAGGCAGGGCACCCCTACAGTGCTGCGAACCGGGGTGTGAAGGCCGGGCACCCCTTCACATGACCCGGGGTGTGAGGGTCGGGCACCGCTTCAGTGCCATGAATCGGGGTGTGTGGGCCGGGCACCCCTTCACTGACATGACCCGGGGTTTGAGGGCCGGACACCCTTTCAGTGACATGACCCGGGGTGTGAGGTTCGGGCACACCTCCAGCACCATGACCCGGGGTGTGAGGTTCGGGCACACCTTCAGTGCCATGACCCGGGGTGTGAGGGCCGGGCACCCTTTCAGCACCATGATCCAGGGTGTTAGGGCCGGGCTCGATTTCAGTGCCAAGAACCGGGTTGTGAGGGCCGGGCACCCCATCAGCACCATAACCCGGGGTGTGAGGTTCGGGCACACCTTCAATGACATGACCCGAGGTGTGAGGTTCGGGCACACCTCCAGCACCATGACCCGGGCTGTGAGGTTCGGGCACACCTTCAATGACATGACCCGGGGTGTGAGGGCCGGGCACCCCTTTAGTGACATGACCCGGGGTGTGAGCGCCGGGCACCCCTCAGACACCATGACCCGGGTTTTGAGGGTCGGGGACCTTTTCAGTGCCATGAATCGGGGTGTGAAAGCCGAGCATCCCTTCAGCACCATGACCCGGGGTGTGAGGGCCAGGCACCCCTGCAGTGCCATGACCCTGGGTGTGAGGGACGGGCACCCCTCCACCACCATGACCCGGGGTGTGAGGGCCGGGAACCGATTCAACCCCATGACCCATGGTGTGAGGGCTGGGCACCCCTTTAGGTCCATGACCTGGGGTGTGAGGGCCGTGCACCCCTTCAGTGCCATGAATAGTGGAGGGGCTGGGCACCCTTCAGTGACATGACCCGGGCGTCAGGGCTGGGCAAATCCTCTTTTAGGTCCATGACCGGGGTGGTACGCACCCCTTTAGTTCCATGACCCGGGGTGTGAGGGCCGTGAACTCTTCAGTGACATGACCCGGGGTGTGAGGGCGGGTCACCCTTTAGTGACATGAACCAGGGTGTGAGGCCGCACCTCCAGCACCATGACCTGGAGGTGAGGGCCGGGCACCCATTCAGTGTCATGAATAGGTGAGGGCTGGGGCACCCCATAAGTGACATGAATCGCGGTGTGAAGGCCGGGCACCCCTACAGTGCTATGAACCGGGGTGTGAGGGCCGGTGACCCCTTCAGTGCCATGAATAAGGGTGTGAGGGCTGGGCACCCCTTCAGTGACATGAACCTGGGCGTCAGAGCCGGGCAACCCTTCAGTGCCATGAGCCGGGATGTGATGGCCGGGAACCCCTTTAGTGCCATGAAACGGGGTTTGAGGGCCGGGCACCCCTACAGAGCTATGAACCAGAGTGTGAGGGCCGGGCACCCCTTCACATGACACGGGGTGTGAGGGCCGGGCACCTTTTCAGTGCCACGACCCGGGGTATGAGGGCCGGGCACGCCTTCAGAGCTATGACCCGGGGTGTGAGGGCCGGGCATTTTTTCAGTGATATGACCCTGGGTGTGAGGGACGGGCACCCCTTCAATGATATGACCCGGGGGGGTAAGGGCCGGGCACTCGTTTAGCTCTATGACCACGGGTGTGAGGGCCTGGCATACCTTCAGTGCCATGACCCGGGGTGTGAGGGCCGGTCACTCCTTCAGTGCCATGACCCGGGGTGTGAGGGCTGGTCCCTCCTTCAGTGCCATGACCCGGGGGGTGAGAGAATGACGAACCTCATTTAGCTCTATGACCAGGGTGTTGGGGCCAGGCACCTGCTAATTGCCATGACCCGGGGTGTGAGCCAGGCACGCTTCAGTGACACTGACCCCGGGCGTCAGGGCGGACACCTTCAGTGCCATGAAACGGGGTGGGAGGGCCGGGCACCCCGACAGAGCTATGAACCGGGGTGTGAGGGCCGAGCACCTATTCAGTGCCATGACCCGGGGTGTGAGGGCCGGGCACCCTTTCAGTGCCATGAATCGGGGTGTGATGGCCGGGCACCCCTTCAGCTCCATGACCCGTGGTGTGAGGACCAGGAACCGCTTCAACCCCATTACCCGGGGTGTGAGGGCCGGGCACCCTTTTAGGTCCATGACCCTGGGTGTGAGG
>NW_024719586.1:0-22373 GCF_018991925.1 Homarus americanus
AAACCTACTATCCACGCCCTACACCCACAAACAAACCTACTATCCACGCCCTACACCCACAAACAAACCTACTATCCACGCCCTACACCCACAAACATACCTACTATCCACGCCCTACACCCACAAACAAACCTACTATCCACGCCCCACACCCACAAACAAACCTACTATCCACGCCCCACGCCCACAAACAAACCTACTATCCACGCCCCACACCCACAAACAAACCTACTATCCACGCCCTACACCCACAAACAAACCTACTACCCATGCCCTACACCCACAAACAAACCTACTATCCACGCCCTACACCCACAAACAAACCTACTATCCACGCCCTACACCCACAAACAAACCTACTATCCACGCCCCACACCCACAAACAAACCTACTATCCACTCCCTACACCCACAAACAAACCTACTATCCACGCCCTACACCCACAAACAAACCTGCTATCCACGTTCTACACCCACAAACACACACTACCCACCACCTACACCCACAATAGAGTAAAGGAGGAATACAGAGTGTACTTACTCAGGGTAGCCATACCACTCTGGGTGGTTGATCCTTAGTGCAGCAGGAAAGAGAAAAATTATAAGTGGGTCATTCTATTCCTCGTGTGATGGATGGAAGGATGGATGGATGGATGGATGGATGGATGGATGGGAGACTGAATGGGAGGATAGATGGGTAGATGGGTGACTGAATGGGATGAGAGATGGGTAGGTGGGTGAATCGGTGGATGGATAAACAGCTAACTGGATGAATGGACATATGGACTTGGATGGCATATTTGGATGTAAAACCCTACGATATGAAGAACATTTTGGACGTATAAACCCATGACAATTAACACCATTTTGGACTTACATCACAGGAAACAGGTAAAACATTTCTGTGATCGTCCTTCAATAATTCCATACGCCAACCTTACCTGCATTTATCTCAATTACAGTATAAAATTTTAGTGTTAATTTCAGCATCGGAATCAATCAATCAATCTCCCTCTCTCTCTCTCAAGATGGAAAATTTCATGACGTAAAATCCGATGAAAACTCGACCATGTTTATACGTGTTGCTTCGAGGTTTTGTTTTCACGTTAACCTCATGTTTCGTTTCGATAAATGACACATATCACAGGAGGTGAACTACAAACTGAACTTTGACCTGACACCAACGACCGACCGACGGAAGATGGGGCTTCGGGTTTAGTCGTATCCCATTTGAGAGTTTATGAATGTGAAGCACCGAATTAGTCAACAAACCCTACAGCTCAATTTGGATTCGAACTTGTGCATCTTGTTCTTGAATCAGAACCTTATCTCACACATATATAGGGGTTAGGTTAGGTTGGGTTGGGTTAGGTTGGGTTAGGTTGGGTTGGGTTAGGTTAGATTGGGTTAGGTTAGGTGAGCCGTGTCCATCACAACCAGACAATTATCCCCGTCCACCAGATCTTCCCTTTAACAAATCAGGCCGCACCTCAATTATGCGGTTCAGTTCTGGTGCCCCTATTATAGAATGGATATAAATTCACTTGAGTCGGTGCAGCGAAGAATGACAAAAATGATTCCGGGACTTAGAAACCTTCCATATCAGGATAGGTTACAGAAACTTAACTTGCATTCCCTAGAAAGACGAAGAGTGCGGAGAGATATGATAGAAGTATTTAAGTGGGTGAAAGGAATCAATAAAGGGGATATAGATAAAGTTCTTATAATATCCGAGCAGGATAGGACTCGGAGCAACAGATTCAAGTTGGATAAGTTTAGGTTTAGGAGGGAGATAGGAAGAAACTGGTTCACAAATAGGGTGGTGGACGAGTGGAACAAGCTTAGCAACTTTGTAGTAAGTGCGGGAACTCTGGAAAGTTTCAAAGGGAGGCTAGATAGATTCATGGATGATAGAGAGTGGTAGTAACTCTCGACAGGAGCTGTCATGCACAGGCCAACCGGCCTATTGCAGACTCCTTATTTTCTTATGTTCTTATGTTCTTAAATCCTCAGCTGTTCTTATGTTCTTAAATCCTCAACATAAAAGACAAATTCACCTCCATGTGTTAAAATCTTACTACACTACATTACCGTCACCACTATACCAAACCTGTGTAATATTAACACACTAATACACTATTAAGACATCTTCCTTTACACTTGATTAGAAAGAAAAACAGGAAAATATGCCCAGAATCTCAATTTCATTCACTAACATTACGAAAAATTACAAGAGTTAAGAGTCAAAGCAAGATATGTGCTGTACGCAATGTTGATGTTATTTTGTTCGCCATCATTGTGTCCTAAAGTTAATCTGTTTTGTGAAGTATATCCTCGGACTTGGGAACAAATCATCATGTGTACCTTTGAGTATTAAGGTCTTGATCCATTTCCTTGATGTCTACCGTTTGGAACAGGTAACACCACCACAATTGTTTTAACCAAGACGAAAACGGACGAAAAAAAAAAGCTTCTACAAATATCAAGTATTAATTTTCTCTCTTTACAGGATCTAATACTCCTGGAAATGTGTTTAAATTAATCTGATTTGTTTTCATTTATTGTCGAGCCTTCATAAGAGGACTCGTGGATCCCCCGAGCCTAGCCGGCCATTTTGTTTACATTTTTCGGTCGCTCTAAAATACCATTAAAACAATATTGAGTATAAACGTTTGGCTCAACTGATGATCTCACACATGTCCCAACATTTTTTGGCCTCAACTCCACATTCTGTAACTCATTTAGGTAGATGTCCCTCACTACACATACACTGGACTATGTGTAATGTTGCAGCTAATGTGTTATCAAGATATTGCACATTATAAGTTCATGTGTGGTCATTATTATATCAAACGGAGGAATTTTAAAGAGCTATTACACCACCTGTATCATTAGTTGTCGCCAGGTGAAGGAATATTTAGGTAGATTATATTTTATTTACTGTAATTAAAGTTTCAATACCTAAGACGTTCCACTATAAGAGTCTTTCAACCTCAGGTAGGTCTTAAGACTTTCTACTCTAGGTCTTACACCCTGGAGTAGCTGTATCGTCCACTTAGGTAATTTACTCCACAAGGAACTACAAGTTACACCTTGATGTAATACTTCATTTACTGCCAAACTTTATAGGGAAATATTTTTTCACAAAGAATTTCAAGTTACAATTTCACATAATAAGTCACATTACAAACGTTCCTTCGGCTTACAGTTAAACTTTGCAATGTCAAGATATTTTTTTCACTGCAGAGGAAAGTATCCGTCATTATCATCATCACCACACACACACACACACACACACACACACGCGCGTGCGCAAAGACAAAACTCCTGTATTCAGATTCTCAAAAGTTTATAAATTAAATTATTCCCTAAAATTAAACAGACAATACATCTATTAATCATAGAGTATGTGAACAATATCGACGCCATATTGGTTACCATCTTTGAGTCATATAATTAGTTAGCTACATAGTGTTAATTATTTAGTTAAATAGGAAAAAATAATCTACTAGCGTGTGTTGTGACCAAAATAATCAACATTGTATTTACTTTCTCCTCCAGGGGGCACTAAGTCTAGAGAAATGACACAATTGACATCTACATAAAGTGACTGACCAAGGGTAGATATTGGCTACCTTTTGTGTTACTTTGAGGTCGTAAGAACACACAGAGCTGCTCTTAAGGATGTTTACCACAATACACCTCAACCAGTTTCTCATTCACAAAAGTCAAACAATAAATCTGGTTCAAAAGATACACCGTAAATTTTATTAGAATACAATAATCAATTACTGTATTATTGCATTGAGGCGAATAGTCTTATGGTGTTAAGATGTGTTCTTAAGCCACGAAGGTAAACAAAAGGTATTCAATATCTGCCTTGGTTGACGATGATCTGTAGACGTTAGCAAGTCCTCCTCCTCCTGCTCTCGAGTAAGGTAAAGAAGGCCTCACCCGACCAAAATTGTTAATTAAGATAGATTACATGAAGATTAACCCTCCCAGCTTATTTCAACTAATGATTAACCTAAAGCTACATGGGAAGTTAAGTTAGGTTAGATTAAGTTAGGTTAGGTTAGGGTAGGGTAGGGTAGGGTAGGGTAGGGTAGGGTAGGGTAGGGTAGGTCAGGTCAGGTCAGGTCAGGTCAGGTCAGGTCAGGTCAGGTCAGGTCAGGTCAGGTCAGGTCAGGTCAGGTCAGGTCAGGCAGTGCCAGTGTAGTTAATCTTGAGGTTAAATAAACTGGAGGCTAATCTTCACATGAGCCACTAAGACACTTTGACGGAGGCGGTTACGTACAACAGGAAAGCTCTGATAACATATAATGTACAGTATATACCGTTTAAGTTGCGTCAGCAGCTCTATACACCACTTATTGACCTACTCATTCACTGCCGAAGAAATATTTACTTCTAACAGGTTTCTATATGGTTCCCAGTCATTATAATACGACCTTGTAAAATCAAATGATCTAAATTAAACTAAACTTATCCAAATTAAACTTATTAGCTAACAAATCCTTCTAAAACACGATATATGTAAATCAAAAGTTCTAAATTCAACTTAACTTATCGTAATATAACTATTATAACTAAACCATTTTAATTAAACCTAACCTAAACACCTCAAGTGCCACAAACAGAAGGAAAAAACACCCTTAATATTATCGTGTAAGAAGCCCTGTAACCCACTAACTCAAGGTAATGCATCTATATCAATCTACCTGCGTCGGAAGCTCTATACGTGACTATGATCGTTACCCACTGCTGGAGAACATTTGTACTTCTATAATTACCCCTGGAGAAACAATGCACCAATTTACGATTTATTTATTTTATTTTTCATTTATTTTTTATTCGTGGTCCATACTGTAAACACCGCCCGCTTGTGAGTCCCGTCAGCCATTTTGTTCTAACTTTCGGGGATTCTAAAATAAACTATAAATAAATAAATAAATAAATAAATAAATAAAACAAGCATCTTTTGTTTTCCTAACCCATGAGCTGTGAGTCTTCATTATATACTTCAACATTACTGTAAACTAAGGCTAGAGAGGGTGTGTACAGTACTAGTGGAGCCAAGACGAGAAGGTATTTCAAATCCCTAAAGGGTTTTACAAATGGAGAGTCTTACAAGTGGAGGGTCTTACAGGTGGAGAGTCTTACAAGTGGATGGTCTTACAGGTGGAGGATTTTAATAAGGATAAATACAGCAAGTCGAGGAAAACTCTTAAGAGTCATGTAACTTCTACCTGATGTTACCTGTAATCAAGCTAAGGTATATGTAAGAAGAATATTATCTCGTTACTATCCATTCCTCTTCCACTATCCTGCGAGGTGGTGTATTAATAGGCACAGATACTCATGATAAAGAAAGAATAAAGAGAAAGACGCAAGATACCTATAAAATGCGACAGAATATACCTACACATGCGTAATCCTAACCCATCCCAACCCAACCCAACCCTATCCTACCCTCAGCTTCACCACAGTACACAAAGTCATTCTTGGTATCAGAGTGACGCATAAACACCCTGTATCGCCGAAGACACATTTGAATCGGATGGTTCGTTGGCGGTTTTATTTCTTCGGTATAAACCAGTGAAGCAATTAGTTCATGGGAACAGCGAGTCAAAATACTTCACATCAGCTTCGTTTACGACCTCCAGCTGATATTTACTTCTGTTGTCTATATCAATCACATTTTATAATGAAAACAAAAATATGGTTAGTTATTTATAAATGAAAATAAATCATACTTAGATACTTAGGAGTGGGGAAAAAAGATACTTAAGATACTTAAAAATGAAAACACTCTTTGATACTTAAATTAGGACAAAATAAACGGACATAAAGATTTAACTATGAGCGGTGGACATTACGACATGTACCGGCTATCAATACAGAGGCGCTATTTAGCCGTGAAGTTCTCTCAGAAACCCAACAAGATAATATGTAGTCACGTAAAAATTTCAGGTTAATTTTTAACACCATCCGTCATTTTAAACCTTGGCACCTGTAGATTAAGAAAATATATGGTGATATTTTTTTCTGATGGGATAAAGGTCGTATTTGTCCAGAGAAGTAAGAGAGGAAAAAAATCACTTGAGAGGCATGACGCACAGAGTGTCTAAGGTGATAAAAGATCATATACTACCATTTGGGTTTCAAATTAAGTTCATTACATAAAATATCAAACTCATAAAGATTACAAAAGAACAGAACACCATGAGCTCTCTACAGCTATTGTCAGCTGTCAATATGCTGATGTACAGAAGCTACACAATGTTATTGGTGACTGTAATCCCAGGAAAATGATGCTCTTATAAACTTGGTAACTGGAGCTGTAATGCCAGAAAATGCCAAATATGACAATCAATGAGCATATGAAGTTGGAAGCCAAAATTATGAAAATTTTGTCAAGGAACGTATTGTTGGTCCATTGAGCATCTGGAAAAAGCTGTCCAAGGTTAATCTACTGTCGTGGAAAGCAGCAAATAAGACTTCAACCATCAAATTGCTATCACAAGTTATAGAACTTAAGCAGGACATACAGTATATGCATCACAGAAGGGCAGCACTGTACATATCAAGTCACCAGACACTGATGTGTTTGGCATATTAAAGCAGCCTCAACTTGGAGAAAATACAAGTATGATAACAGGAACTGGTGAGCGACGACACATTGGGCATAGAGCCTTACAGGTTTCCATGCCTTCACAGGATCTGACTGCATTGGAAAATTTGTTGGCAAAGGAAAGAAAGCATGTTGGAGCACTTTGATGAAATCTAACACAAAAGTCCTAGATACATTCAAGATGCTGAGTAGACCAAATGCCCTCCAGCAGACATGTACAGTATATTGGTCTAGAGGAATTTGTATTTAAGCTCTACTGTCCACGAATGACTTTCACTAAACTGTCAAAACTTAGATGGCATCTCTTCAAGATAAGAGCATGGCTGGAAGATTGACAATGACTGTTTCATACTAGTAATATCAGACCAACCACCAGCTCCAGAAGCAATCACAGAACTTGTTAAATGTGGATGTGGCGTCAGGAAATGTGGATCATTGTCATGTTCATACAGAAAGAATCAGAAAGAATAGCATGACATGCACCGAGATGTGTAACTGTCAAGCAGATGATGAGAAATGCCTAGACAAGGTGAAGGAATCTGTTGTACACAGAAGACTCTGATGACGAGGACTGAAGCAATGTCGTAAATAATAACTTGTGACTTGTATACACATGATGTATAACACTACAAACTTTTAATAAATATAAAACGGTGGTTCTAAGCTTTTCAGATAATGGTAATACGTATATGTTTAATTTCCAGAATTTGTCTTTAGCAATTAATTTTACTGACTGCAATCTCTTCTTTGCCAGAGACAGGATGGCATATATGAGCAGCCATGTTTGTAACACACTTAAGATATTATAACAGCATTCATAATATATTACGTTAAATTGTAATGATATAATGCTACATGTTCATAGGTTATTAGTCATGTTTTAAGTTACTTAGGAGTTAATGGTAATACGTCTGTGGTTCATTACGCCGCTCTTTGATAAAACTTCTTTAATGGCATAAAACTTATAATAAACCGTTCAGAAAAAATTACACCACAGTTCCTTAACATAGTTTATAAGGATTATTACGATGTATGGTGTCAAAATTAACATGAAATTTTTACGGGATTACTTAAGCTCCTACACTAAAACCTGCCGACCTAACCTAACCTTTTTTACCCACCTCCACCTACTTACCTAACCTGACATAATCTAACCAAACCTGACATAATCTAACCTAACCTGACATTATCTAACCTAAACTGATATAATCTAACCTAACCTGACATAATCTAACCTAACCTGACGTAATCTAACCTAACCTGACGTAATCTAATCTAACATGACATAATCTAACCTAACCTGACATAATCTAACCTAACCTCACATAATCTAACCTAACCTGACATAATCTAACCTAACCTGACATAATCTAACCTAACCTGACGTAATCTAACCTAACCTGACATAATCGAACCTAACCTGACATAATCGAACCTAACCTCCCCGTCTGACATAAGCTAACCTAATCAAACCTAACTTTCCCACCTACCGACCGTAACCTATCTACAAAATTACCTACCTAACCTAACTTAACTTAATCCAACCTGACGTAATCTAACCTAACCCATTGAAACTTAACTTAACCACCTACCTCATCTAACACCACTTTGTAATCTCTTTGCACTACCGCTCACAGGATGAGTATGGGGGGCACAATAAACTAGCCTCTAACTAGCAAAATTAACAAAACTAACCTAACCTAACCCAACCTGACTTTACCTAACCTGATGTGATCTATCCAACTTAAACACCTTAGAATATATAATAAAGCCGCTAGGTTAATTTAGGCTAAATATGGTTGATTCATATTTCGTTTTGACAGAAATTCCCGGCAAAATAACGTATCTATATTGAGAACCACCGCCATGTTGGTTCCACGTTAACAAGACACGGATACACTACAGAATAACCGGCGTTCGTTTAACCTCAATTACTACAGTTTACTTTATAATCTTACTTCACAATCTTCACTACATTTCACTTCACAATCTTCACTACATCTCACTCCACAATCTTCACTACATCTCACTTCACAATCTTCACTACATCTCACTTCACAATCTTTACCACATCTTACTTCACAATCTTTACCACTTCTTACTTCACAATCTTCACTACATCTCACTTCACAATCTTCACTACATCTCACTTCACAATCTTCACTACATCTCACTTCACAATCTTCACTACATCTCACTTCACAATCTTCACTACATCTCACTTCACAATCTTCACTACATCTCACTTCACAATCTTCACTACATCTCACTTCACAATCTTCACTACATCTCACTTCACAATCTTCACTACATCTCACTTCACAATCTTCACTACATCCCACTTCACAATCTTCACTACATCTCACTTCACAATCTTCACTACATCCCACTTCACAATCTTCACTACATCTCACTTCACAATCTTCACTACATCTCACTTCACAATCTTCAATACATCTCACTTGACAATCTTCACTACATCTCACTTCACAATCTTTCACTACATCTCACTTCACAATCTTCACCATATTTCACTTCACAATCTTTACTACATCTCACTTCACAATCTTCACTACATCTCACTTCACAATCTTAACTACATCCCACTTCACAATCTTCACTACTTCTCAATTCACAATCTTCACTACATCTCACTTCACAATCTTCACTACATCTCACTTCACAATCTTCACTACATCTCACTTCACAATCTTCACTACATCTCACTTCACAATCTTCACTACATCTCACTTCACAATCTTCACGACATCTCACTTCATAATCTTCACTACATCTCACTTCACAATCTTCACTACATCTCACTTCACAATCTTCACTACATCTCACTTCACAATCTTCACTACATCTCACTTCACAATCTTCACTACATCTCACTTCACAATCTTAACTACATCCCACTTCACAATCTTCACTACATCTCACTTCACAATCTTCACTACATCTCACTTCACAATCTTCACTACATCTCCCTTCACAATCTTCACCACATCTCACTTCACAATCTTCACTACATCTCACTTCACAATCTTCACCACATCTCACTTCACAGTCTTCACTACATCTCACTTCACAATCTTCACTACATCTCACTTCACAATCTTCACTACATCTCACTTCACAATCTTCACTACATCTCACTTCACAATCTTCACTACATCTCACTTCACAATCTTCACTATATCTCACTTCACAATCTTCACTACATGTCACTTCACAATCTTCACTACATCTCACTTCACAATCTTCCCTACATCTCACTTCACAATCTTCACTACATCTCACTTCACAATCTTCACCACATCTCACTTCACAATCTTCACTACATCTCACTTCACAATTTTCACTACACCTCACTTCACAATCTTCACTACATCTCACTTCACAATCTTCACTAACACCATCCTTCATCACTACATATAACAACATCCATCATCACTACTTATAACACCATCCATCATCATCACTACATATAACACTATCCATCATCACTACATATAACACGATCCATCATCACTACATATAACACCATCCACCATCACTACATATAGAACCATCCATCACGACATATAACACCATCCAAGATCACTACATATAACACCACCCATCATCACTACATATTACATCATCCATCACTACATATAACTCTATCCATCATCACTACATATAACACCATCCAGCATCACTACATATAACACCAACCATCATCACTATATATAACATCATGCAGCATCACTACATATAACACCATCCATCATCACTACATATAAAACCATCCTATCATCACTACATATAACATCATGCATCATCACTACATATAACACCATCCATCACTACATATAGAACCATCCTATCATCACTACATATAAAATCATCCATCAGCACTACATATAACACCATTCAACATCACTACATATAACACCACCCATCATCACTACATATAACATCATCCATCATCACTACATATAACTCTATCCATCATCACTACATATAACACCATCCAGCATCACTACATATAACACCAACCATCATCACTACATATATCATCATGCATCATCACTATATATAACACCATCCATCATCACTACATATATTACCCTCCTATCATCACTACATATAACACCATCCCTCATTACTACATATAACGCCATCCTTCATCACTACATATAACACCATCCATCATCACTACATATTATAACACCATCCATCATCTCTACAAACACCAGTCCTCAACACTATAGTGATAAACAGAGCTTCATTTTGTTGTCAATTTCTTTAAATTCCAACCTTATTAAACCGTAATTCTTTCTGTATGGTCAAATTTTGATTTGACCTCAGTGAGAGAGCTGTTAGTGTCAGTACATCACAATGGTGTTCTGACGCACTGTATCGAAGGTGTCTGAGGTGGAGGTGAAGGCTTGTAAGGATTTCGTTGTAGACTTCGACACCAGCTTTGTGGTGGTTGCAACAAACATCTACCCTGGTGTGGCCCCTAAGCAGATTCGACCATTGTTTGAGGAATGTGGACAGATCGACCTATTTGTGATGCCGGCAAAAGACAACAAAAATGAACACTATGGCTTCGCATACATCCGATACTTTGACGAAGCCTCCTGTGATAAGGCTGTTGGACGATTGGATGGTGACAGCATTGGCCGCAGCCGAAAATCAACTAACAAGCTTGAAGTTAACTACTACAGTGCCCATGGTACCTTGAACAACCTTGACCGCCAAGCTGCTGAGTTCATTGTTCTATCCAATGTTGCCGACCAACAACCCGCCTCTATCCTTAAGAAGACCAACGTGCGCACTACCGTTGCCAAATCAGTTACCTTCAATTATGACAATTTGGGCGACATCAGGGAGCGCGAAACTTCCACAGCTACTTACACTCTGTCTGTACCTCCCAACCAATGAATCTAACTCAACTGCTGCCATCGAATAAGAAAATGTCACCAATAGTTGTACCTCTGGGGACCTGGAGGGAGGCACCAACCCCTGATGAAGGCTCAGTAATATCTACCATGTTATTTAAACACTTATAACACATATAACATCATCCATCATCACTACATATAACACAATCCATCATCACTACATATAACACCATCCATCATCACTACATATAACACCATCCATCATCACTACATATAATACTATCCATCATCACTACAGATCGGTAGAGTAGTTTTCGAGATTCTCGTGCGGACATACAAGCAAACACACACACACACACAAACAGACATACTTCTTTGTTTTATATCGATAGAAGATAGATCATCACTACATATAACACCACCCATCATCACTACATATAACATCATCCATCATCACTACATATAACATCATCCATCATCACTACATATAACACCATCCATCATCACTACATATAACACCATCCATCATCACTACATATAGCACCATCCATCATCACTACATATAACATCATCCATCATCACTACATATAACACCATCCATCATCACTACATATAACATCATCCATCATCACTACATATAACACCATCTATCATCACTACATATAACACCACCCATCATCACTACAGATCGGTATAGTAGTTTCCGAGATTCTCGTGCGGACACACAAACACACACACAAACAAAAATACATACTTCTTTGTTTTATATATATAGATACAAGAAACAAAAATCTTTAATTATTTATTAATTGTAAGTTTTAAGGTTTTCCTGGAACCATTGGCAGGAAATAAGGACACTTGAACCTTGAAAACTTACTGTCGTCATAATTATATATAATAAACCTGTCGATGTTTATTTCCGGGTTAAAGTAAAAGGAAGGTTTTGTCTGGACTATTATCATGTAGACAGTTGCTGGTTGACGATACTGAAGGCCCATACAGGTGTGTGGTGCTTGTGCTTGGTGATGCTTCGTTTATGAGAGATAATCCCAGGAGTGAACTTTGTTCTGAAAGGACAAACAAAAAAAGTCATTAGTTATCGTTGTCTCGGAAGAGTTTATATGTCGGTCACTCTTGTGTTGTCGATGTGTCCACCCCACAGAGTTATTGCGTGAAGTGACACATTAGACTTCAATTAAAGATCCTCTCCTCTCCATATGGAAGCTGTTCACACCTCTTGACAGTATTTGGTCTGACATTTAGTTATAAAGGTCGTTTTTTGTCTAGTTCATCTTCCTATGAAAATTAACAATTCATATCACGTTTTAGAGTTGTATGTTCTTCAAGCCAATTAACACAGTACAGGTAACACCAGAGTCAGGCAGGTACAGTGTTAAGCGTCGTGGTCTACTGCTGTCTTACTGAGTAACGATGATGAAGTAAAGTGGGAAATGACTTTGCCATGAGAGAGGAGAGGAAAGAGAGAAGGAAAGAATAGAAACGGGAAGTAAAGTAGTAGGGAGTAATAGCAGGTGGGCTGTCCACCTAGCTGAGTCGAGGTGATTGGTTGGGGTGGTGGCCATACACAGCACGCTCCTGCTCGCTCAAGGGAGGCTGGGGTGGGGGGAGCTAAGCTAGTTAGGCATTCAGTACTGTATTGTGTGTTAATTTATGTAAGTTAAATGGTGGTGTTATTTTTTCATGTATTGTATAAAGTGAGTCTCTTTTTTATATAATAACTCACCTGAAGTGTCGCCCCAGGAAAAGGTAACAGAGACCTTAATGACACAGGTAGATTGTCACTCCCCTCGCTGCCCAGCGTATCCCACCTGAAGATTAACCATCCCGGCGATACCTGGGTGGGGGGCTTAAGTATAATATATACTCTTATATAATAATGTTGATGCTATAATACACTGGCAGTCATAGTACAGTACATGTGTTGCCTTTATTGAGTTGAGTTTTGTATTTTTAGAAAAAGAGAGAGAAATCTGGGCAACATAATATGGAGAGAGAGAGAGAAAGAGAGAGAGAGAGAGAGAGAGAGAGAGAGAGAGAGAGTGTGTGTATTACATTGCCACACCTGATTCCTTCCTGGTGTATATTTTTACCACCTCTGGTACAACTGTGTCTCTTGCCGATCTATTTTGCACTGTCGCTTCCTGCCTTTCATCTTCCACCTTTCATCTTCTCCTTCATCTTCTTCTCCCCATCGTCTTTCTCCTCCATCTTACCCCTTCATCTTCCCTCCCTTCTTCCTCCCTTCCATCTCCCCCATTCATTTCTCCCCCCTTCATCTTCCTTTCCCCTTTATTTTACCCCTCCATCTTCCCTCCTTTTACCTTCCTCCTTCGGTGGTCTTCTTTCTTTTCCACCAATCTCCTTACCTTCCACTGCTGTCTTAGTCCATTACTGTTTTAAGAAATTTAGTTTTTTCAAGGATTTCGATATTTCATTCATTTACAATTCTTTTTTGTTTTAATTTCATTTTCTCACTCCTGATTCAAGTGATTCAAGAGATGCAGATAATTTGAAATATCCAGCCCTTATAATGTCTTTAGTGCCTCTTAAACTTGGGTAAATATTATTCCATTAAGTTTATAAACAAATACACGACTCAGACACGTTGGTATTATAATCACAAAGCAAAGATATCGAGAAGTTGTGACGCTTCATCTGTACAACCAGTTGAGAATAAACTTTCCTTCTCTAAAAGTTACAAGAAATGAGGGAGAGTTTCTCGCCAGGGGGCGCAGCGCTGTGAGAGACGACCAGGGGTAAGAAATGGTCCGTCTTGAGGATGTGGTTCAGGAGGTGAGGTGAAGATATAAACCTCGAAGACGTCATAAAACACAGAGATGACACTATTTCTAACCTTCCCAAGTCTCTGAAATAGAAGATGCCAAGTGAGGTTGATTATGACTCAGACAGTAACCATAGCAGGACCTAAAAACAGCCAAGACTGTTCTAAAATGAGAACTTAAATTATAATTTCTGCCCAAGAGTGCGAGTGAGTTAACTTTAATTTCCATTATAGTACAGTATAAAACTTTAATGAGTTTATCTTCAACGTGATCTTAAATTTTAGTGGGTGAATTTTTCATTGGATAATTAAGTCTTTGAGAATAACATTTTAAGGCGGCCATTTAGTGTCATCATGCTGTAAGATGTAGATACGCTCCAAAAAGTATGTTTACGATTTTGTGTTAGACGATATGACACAACAGACAAAGGATTTTGACGACCCTACCGAGACAACAGGAGTCACAGTGTTCATTTTGAAATTCATCGGTCTCCTCCATAAAGGCACTTTAGGAGTGTTTGTTTACAACTCCTAGTGGTTAATGTGATGCAGCAGTGTACAGCTCATAGTCCATAAGGTGTTTCTTAGGCCAGACCCTTGAGAGTACAGCGGTTGGTTACACTACTCACCTGCCTTACACTCTCCCTGATGCTTTTGTTAGATGTTGAAACAGGAACTGTGGATCAACCTGTACAGCTTCTCCTTTTACTTTCACACAAACAATAGATTTAACATGTTGCCTAAGTACTTTGATGAAACAATAAGCACAAATGTGTTATAGTCATGATCCGCCTTATGTGATTATATTGCCAGTTGATGTGGGCCCGACCTTGTTTTGACACACTGACTGGCCTCGTGTTATTTATTCTCACTTAACATACTTTTTTCGTACCTGAACTCCTCGACCGAACGCTCTTAAAGTTTGTAGAGAAGTTGAAACGGGTCTTATTGATATTCGTGTAGGCAGATTGATAGAGGTCCCAGCAATAAGAGAGTACAGCCGGGTCCTGCTGGAGACACTGAACACATTTCAGTTATTACATCTGGAAATACACGATCACTCACCAAAGAAAAACGAAGACAATTTTACCAACTAATATGGTCGAGGTTCTGTAGATATGGGCCACAGCTCAGGTACGGTCGCTATCTGATCTTCTCGACCAGTGTAACAAGAAAGATCTTTACAAACACTATAATATGTAGTCAACGTGCAGTGACTCAGTAATAACTTATTGCTCCTTTGATTCAAGTGTTCGACAACAAACCGAATATGTTCCCTCTGTTCCTTTGACTATCTTGTGTGTACGATCTTGTGGACTGGGGCGTGATCACGATCAATGGTTGTCCCACTCACTCACTCACTAGGTTTCCTGCCATCTCTTACCCATGAAATTAGATTAATTCTGCCCTGTCGTATCCTCTTTACCTATCCTATCCCCCCTTGTCTCTATTAACCTTAATATATCATCACTCTCTCTCCCCTACTCTCCTTCCCTGCTTCCTCTACCACTATCTCCACCTCCTCTTTCCTTCCCCTTCCACAATTATTATATCCTCATATCTATGTCTGTCATTCTCTTTATCTGTTCCTACTTCTTTCACTATATCTCTCTATCCCCTCAGCCTAAATCACAATGGCTACAAGAACGAGAGCTTGTGTTGGTAAAAGAGGAATTTTTGAACACCATGACAAATGTATATTTTTTGATGACTTAGGGAGAACGTGTGGCGTGATTAGTGTAGAAGAGGAGATTGTCACACCCTTCTACCCAGTTTTGTTAGTCTCTTATGCCCCACCCTGCCAGTCCTCATACCCTACCCTTCTAGTTCCTCATACCCTACCCTGTTAGTCCCTCATACCCTACCCTGTTAATCCCTCATACCCTACCATTCCAGTCCCTCATATTCCACCCTACCAGATCCTCATACCTCACCCTTCCAGCCTGTCTTTGTGTCCCAACCAAATTAAGTTCTGTAAAAATCTACCTGATGTCTTTCGCCTTCCCTTACCATCATCTCCCAATTGGTTGTCTTGTAAATAGTAGATCGATGCCCTGGAGTCTCTGGTAGTTTCAATAAGTCTGGAGCCCAACTCATTAAGGAACTTCAGGGTGCTGTCATGCTGGGGAGGGAGGGAGAGGGAGCTGCATTATGCTGTCATGCAGGGGAGGGAGGGAGAGGGAGCTGCATTATGCTGTCATGCTGGGGAGGGAGGGAGAGGGAGCTGCATAATGTTGTCATGCTGGGGAGGGAGGGAGAGGGAGCTGCATTATACTGTCATGCTGAGGAGGGAGGGAGGGAGAGGGAGCTGCATTATGCTGTCATGCTGGGGAGGGAGGGAGAAGGAGCTGCATTATGCTGTCATGCAGGGGAGGGAGGGAGAGGGAGCTGCATTATGCTGTCATGCTGGGGAGGGAGGGAGAGAGAACTGCATTATGCTGTCATGCTGGGGAGGGAGGGAGAGGGAGTTGCATAATGTTGTCATGCTGGGGAGGGAGGGAGAGGGGCTGCATAATGTTGTCTGTGCTGGGGAGAGAGGGAGAGGGGCTGCGTGCTCTGCCATGCTGAGGAATGGAGGGAGGGAGGGAGCTGCATTATGCTGTCATGCTGGGGAGGGAGGGAGGGAGAGGGGGCTGCATTATGCTGTCATACTGGGGAGAGGAGGGAGCTGCATTATGCTGTCATGCTGGGGGAGGGAGGAGGGGTTGCGTATGCTGTCATGCCAGGAAGGGAGGGAGAGAGACTGCATTATGCTGTCCAACTGGGGATGGAGGGAGAGGAGCTGCATTATGCTGTCATGCTGGGAGAGAGGAGAGGGAACTGCATTATGCTGTCATGCTGGGGAGGGAGGGAGAGCGAGTTGCATAATGTTGTCATGCTGGGCAAGGAGGGAGAGGGAGCTGCATTATGCTGTCATGCTGGCGAGGGAGGGAGAGGGAGCTGCATTATGATGTCATGCTGGGAAGGGAGGGAGAGGAAGCTGCATTATGCTGTCATGCTCGGGAAGGAGGGAGAGGGAACTGCATTATGCTGTCAAGCTGGGGATGGAGGGAGAGGGAGCTGCATTATGCTGTCATGCTTGGGAGAGAGGGAGAGGGAGCTGCATTATGCTGTCATGCTGGGGAGGGAGGGAGAGGGAGCTGCATTATGCTGTCATGCTGGGGAGGGAGGGAGAGGGAGCTGCATTATGCTGTCATGCTGGGGGGAGGGAGGGAGGAGAGGGAGCTGCATTATGCTGTCATGCTGGGAAGGAGGAGGGAGCTGCATTATGCTGTCATGCTGGGGAGGGAGGAGAGGGAGCTGCATTATGATGACATGCTGGGGAGGGAGGGACAGGGAGCTGCATTATGCTGTCATGCTGGGGAGGGAGGGAGGGAGAGGGAGCTGCATTATGCTGTCATGCTGGGGAGGGAGGGAGAGGGAGCTGCATTATGCTGTCATGCTGGGGAGGGATGGAGAGGGAGCTGCATAATGTTGTCATGCTGGGTAGGGAGTGAGAGGGAGCTGCCTCTTGGAAATGTGTTTAAATTAATCTGATTTGTTTTCATTTATTGTCGATCCTTCATAAGAGGACTCGTGGATCCCCCGAGCCTAGCCGGCCATTTTGTTTACATTTTTCGGTCGCTCTAAAATACCATTAAAACAATATTGAGTATAAACGTTTGGCTCAACTGATGATCTCAAACATGTCCCAACATTTTTTTGCCTCAACTCCACATTCTGTAACTCATTTAGGTAGCTGTCCCTCACTACACATACACTGGACTATGTGTAATGTTGCAGCTAATGTGTTATCAAGATATTGCACATTATAAGTTCATGTGTGGTCATTGTTATATCAAACGGAGGAATTTTAAAGAGCTATTACACCACCTGTATCATTAGTTGTCGCCAGGTGAAGGAATGTTTTGGTAGATTATATTTTATTTACTGTAATTACAGTTTCAATACCTAAGACGTTCCACTATAAGAGTCTTTCAACCTCAGGTAAGGTCTTAAGACTTTCTACTCTAGGTCTTACACCCTCGAGTAGCTGTATCGTCCACATAGGTAATTACTCCACTAGGAACTACAAGTTACACCTTGATGTAATACTTCATTTACTGCCAAACTTTGTAGGGAAATATTTTTTCACAAAGAATTTCAAGTTACAATTTCACATAATAAGTCACATTACAAACGTTCCTTCGGCTTACAGTTAAACTTTGCACTGTCAAGATATTTTTTTCACTGCAGAGGAAAGTATCCGTCATCGTCATCATCATCACCACACACACACACACACACACACACACACACACACACACACACACACACACACAAAACTCCTGTATCCAGATTCTCAAAAGTTTATAAATTAAATTCTTCCCTAAAATTAAACAGACAATACAGCTATTTATCATAGAGTATGTGAACAATATCGACGCCATATTGGTTACCATCTTTGAGTCATATAATTAGTTAGCTACATGGTGTTAATTATTTAGTTAAATAGGAAAAAATAATCTACTAGCGTGTGTTGTGACCAAAATAAATCAACATTGTATTTACTTTCTCCTCCAGGGGGCACTAAGTCTAGAAAAATGACACAATTGACATCTACATAAAGTGACTGATCAAGGGTAGATATTGGCTACCTTTTGTGTTACTTTGAGGTCGTAAGAACACACAGAGCTGCTCTTAAGGATGTTTACCACAATACACCTCAACCAGTTTCTCATTCACTACGGTCAAACAATAAATCTGGTTCAAAAGATACACCGTAAATTTTATTAGAATACAATAATCAATTACTGTATTATTGCATTGAGGCGAATAGTCTTATGGTGTTAAGATGTGTTCTTAAGCCACGAAGGTAAACAAAAGGTATTCAATATCTGCCTTGGTTGACGATGATCTGTAGACGTTCGCAAGTCGTCCTCCTCCTGCTCTCGAGTAAGGTAAAGAAGGCCTCACCTGACCAAAATTGTTAATTAAGATATATTACCTGAAGATTAACCCTCCCAGCTTATTTCAAATAATGATTAACCTAACGCTACCTGGGAAGTTAAGTTAGGTTAGATTAAGTTAGGTTAGGTTAGGGTAGGGTAGGGTAGGGTAGGGTAGGGTAGGGTAGGTCAGGTCAGGTCAGGTCAGGCAGTGCCAGTGTAGTTAATCTTGAGGTTAAATAAACTAGAGGCTAATCTTCACATGAGCCACTAAGACACTTTGACGGAGGCGGTTACGTACAACAGGAAAGCTCTGATAACATATAATGTACAGTATATACCGTTTAAGTTGCGTCAACAGCTCTATACACCACTTATTGACCTACTCATTCACTGCCGTAGAAATATTTACTTCTAACAGGTTTCTATATGGTTCCCAGTCATTATAATACGACCTTGTAAAATCAAATGATCTAAATTAAACTAAACGTATCCAAATTTAACTTATTAGCTAACAAATCCTTCTAAAACACGATATATGCAAATCAAAAGTTCTAAATTCAACTTAACTTATCGTAATATAACTATTATAACTAAACCATTTTCATTAAACCTAACCTAAACACCTCAAGTGCCACAAACAGAAGGAAAAAACACCTTTAATATTATCGTGTAAGAAGCCCCTGTAACCCACTAACTCAAGGTAATGCATCTATATCAATCTACCTGCGTCGGAAGCTCTATACGTGACTATGATCGTTACCCACTGCTGGAGAACATTTGTACTTCTATAATTACCCCTGGAGAAACAATGCACCAATTTACGATTTATTTATTTTATTTTCATTTATTTTTTACTCTTGGTCCATACTGTAAACGCCGCCCGCTTGTGAGTCCCGTCAGCCATTTTGTTCTAACTTTCGGGGATTCTAAAATAAACTATAAATAAATAAATAAATAAAACAAGCATCTTTTGTTTTTCTAACCCATGAGCTGTGAGTCTTCACTATATACTTCAACATTACTGTAAACCAAGGCTAGAGAGGGTGTGTACAGTACTAGTGGAGCCAAGACGAGAAGGTATTTCAAATCCCTAAAGGGTTTTACAAGTGGAGAGTCTTACAAGTGGAGGGTCTTACAGGTGGAGGGTCTTACAAGTGGAGGGTCTTACAGGTGGAGGATTTTAATAATGATAAATAAAGCAAGTCTTACAGTTGAATCAGCCAAGTCGAGGAAAACTTGTAACTTCTACCTGGTGTTACCGGTAATCAAGCTAAGGTATATGCAAAAAGAATATTATCTCGTTACTATCCATTCCTCTTCCACTATCCTGCGAGGTGGTGTATTAATAGGCACAGATACTCATGATAAAGAAGGAATAATGAGAAAGACGCAAGATACCTATAAAATGCAACAGAATATACCCACTAGGGTGTGTCATAGGAGGGAAGATCAGCTAAAACTAATGGCCCATCACTTTTTTGGTAGATTTCAGTTTCAATATTTTGCAACCTTTTGCTAGGTAAATTTTAGCGTGAAATTTATCGAAAATCTAACGTACAGCTGCATTAGTGCATTACAATTAAATAGTGAACATTGCTTTCTGACTTCATTCTTTAACAACCCAACTAACAATATTTTTTTCTGTTTCAGATTCTGATGCATTTTAAGTTGATAATATTTGCGATGGCTGCTTGTGTCAGGACGAGGAACCAAAAATCCAGCCATCTCAGTCACTATCTTGGGTCTGGGAGAGAGCTCCTGAAGTCGGAGTTGCCTACATTGAGAGATGCTTTGAGATACTGTGTTTTAATCAGGCAAATCAGTGAAAAGAACCAAAGAACTTACACAAACAAAGACATTGCCAGTGATATGACCAAAGCTGTCTTGGCACAGTACACTCTAGCTATCGCTCAGTTCAAGCCTCCAGTCATAACAAGTCAGAAGAAGATTAGTGAGAGACTGCTAGCCAGTTGGGAAAAGGCAAAAGATATCTCTCTTGGGAGAGGAAAACTTGCAGTTAAGGACAGCTTCCCAAGCAACTGGACCAAAGAGTTTGACATAATTACTAAAGTGCCCAATTGTTCTCTGTCCTGAGTTTGGATGATCGTGGATCGTAACTGAGGCCCCACATCTCCTGTATTTGCAAGCGAACTGAAGATTCCTGTGACTGAACTCGGCATTTGTCAAAGCAATAAGAGAAGCTGGCGGTGCGGGTAGGGGCTCTGCGACTTGGAAGCCGAAGATATTCCGGAGTCCAAGAGACAGAGGCTGCTGCTGAGAAGAGGAGAAGAGTTGCCGAGGAAAGAGACTTCAGGAAGGCCCAGGGTGAGGTAAAAAAGGCCGATGATTGGAGTCAAGCTGATTCAGAGTTAATGACTTCCCCATGGCTGATCCGAGTGCTGACCAGGAGAATGGTGACTTTGTCCCTAACCCAGAAAATAATGATCCCAAACCTTCCAGGCATAAGATTCGAAATAGGAAAGATATCCCGAGCATAGCTCTGGCCAGCATGCGACACCACACTGGTCTCAGAGAAACTGCAGAGATAGCAACAGCTGCCTGGGTTGACGGTGGTTTGATAACACCTGATGATGTTCACCTGGTGATAGATCATAACAAAGTAAGGAGAGCTCAGGAGAAACTTATCAGTAACCTAGAAGAGGAGTTTGATAAGGGGATAAGAGAAAATGGACTCAATTGTTTGTTCTTTGATGGGAGAAGGGATGACACTAAAGTGTTCATGAAAGTTGGAGATTCTGACAAGTTGTTCCCTGCCATGGTGAAGGAGGAATTACTCCCGCTGCAGAACCAGAGGGAAGTATTTGTGGCATTTCACTCCAGGAGAAAGATGACATCAGGAAACCAGCTGAGATAGAGGCAGATAACATTGTGAACTGGCTCAGAGAGAGGAACGTAGACCAGACCCTGCAGGCCATTGGAGGGGACAGCACCAACACGAACACAGGGTGGCAAGGGGGGGTCATACAGTGGATAGAGCGGAAGATTGGGAGGAAGCTGGTCTGGATTGTTTGTGACCTCCACACCAACGAGTTGCCACTCAGACATCTGATCGAGGAGCTGGATGGCAAGACTCTTTCAAACAACAGATGG
>NW_024719587.1:0-12398 GCF_018991925.1 Homarus americanus
AGTGTGCCTATTTGGGAAGGATAAGGATTGCTACCCTCTTTCCAGGTGGACCCGCACGATTACGGTTTTCCTGGAAAGACTCGGCTGGGGAGGGTTTGCTCCGACCCCCTTTCGTGTTCACAATCTCCTGGGAGGGAGGTGAACAGTTACAGGGGGGACCGCAGGACGAATACACTTTTGAGGGTGCAGGTCCCTAGGCCAGAGCGAAAAAGGAAAAATAGTAGTAGAAGGAAAAGGGCTCAAACCACGCCGGGAATATCGCGCTATAACTGCTCTCCAGCTGGAGTGTGGGTCACTCACACCACCAGTGGGGAGGGCAAGCTAATGCTCGATAAACCAAGAACGCTCGTGAGTTGTTGTGGGCGATGACAGTCGTGGGTGGTCCGGTCCGGGAAGATGGCCAACAATGGTACAAGGGAGAGGGCGGTCTTCAGAGTTCCGGGTCCAGCAGGAGGTCTTGTTGAGAGGTCTTCTTCGTTCAGGAGCGATGTGATGTGTGGGCGGCCCGGCAGGCGGGCGGGCTTATATACAGACATTCTCCACCTCAGTGGCCACCTCATTGGCCACGAGTGCCGCATGCGTCATCCGCAAGCTACGCCCCACCTCCAAGAGGGAGGGACGGCCTTGGATGAACGATACTACCGCTGCGTCCACAGCACGCCACCTACTCCCACCAAACCGTGGGCGAAGCCACACCAGGACCACCTGTAGTAGCAACCACAACAACATGACTGGACGAGGCAAAGGAGGCAAGGGACTTGGAAAGGGTGGCGCCAAGCGTCATCGTAAGGTGCTTCGTGACAACATCCAGGGTATCACCAAGCCCGCCATTCGTCGTCTAGCTCCGCGTGGAGGTGTTAAACGTATATCCGGCCTCATCTACGAGGAGACCCGCGGCGTCCTCAAGGTGTTTCTGGAGAACGTCATCCGTGACGCCGTCACCTACACCGAGCACGCAAAAAGGAAGACCGTCACCGCCATGGATGTGGTTTATGCCCTGAAACGGCAGGGCCGCACCCTTTATGGTTTTGGTGGTTAATCAACCTGATGGACGGGCGCACACCACCACCACCACCACGACAAACAAATATACGGACCTAATTTTAGGTCCACCTTTAAATCGCTAAAGAGTTGGTTAGACACTGAGTAAATCGTTGAAAATATATCCAATAACATGATCCTCTCTAATTCTGGACTTGTGGTATGAGTATAGGTTGTGTGTGAACGTGTTGGAACCACTTCCTAATAATTGTCAGTCAGTCAGTCAGTCAGTCAACATTCACCTAACCTCCAGGTACCTCACCTAAGTTCCTGTAGCGTCACCGAACCTCACGAAATGTAACCCAATGTAGTTTATAATCTATCCTAACATGACATAACATAACCACGCACTATATTACTTCGGTACGAGTAATGAGTTTTAATACGCAAAGTTGCAGTTAGCATTCATTCATACATACATACATACATACATACATAACATGCTAGTGGCAGGGGGGATTGAAGTGAATTTTAGGAGGATAGAATAGGTGCAGTGGCTAAACAGCGCTTGCGTGAAGGACTTTAAGCAGCAACTCGCCTGGATGCGGCAGGATAGAGTCAGGTCAAGTGTCCGGTGCATGTTGGGTTCCGCCATGGTTTCTCAGTGTTTGGTCGGCTTGATTGTGTGTGTTGTTTTCTTGTTTGGAGGAAATGTCTTGGTATTCTTCTTCTTAGCTTGAAGTTGATTTTCTTCTAACTCTTCTCCTCTTGTTGTTCGTCTTCCCCGTGTCTGCTATCATTCTGTAAAGACTCTATATATGTATGTAGGTATGAGTGAGTAACAGTTGCCGGTTACAGTGATACTTCATATTCGCTGGTGTTGTACTGTATGGCTTCGGTATTTCTTAATATACAAACAGCACCGTTAGGGGATTGAGGTATTTAAAAACCAGCCTACATTACTTATATATAGAAATAAATAATGTGGCTTGGACAATAATGACGACTACTCTCTCCTACCTAACCCAAACAAGGGCTTTTCGAAAGTATACATTGGACACAATTGACTTAGTACATACATTGGTGGTTTAACAAAAGCCCTCATTAGAGAAAGGTGAAGGAGCACACAGTGAACATACAGATTAATGTTTGCACGCATAGATCATGTAAAGTGAGGTGTTGAACACCAGACACGTAGTGTAGTAACTCCCTCACAGATGGCGTTATGAGGGGCCTGATGATGTAGCAGTTACCTCACAGATGGTGTTATGAGGAACTTCACATGATGATGCTGTAGCAAAACATTCACTACGTGGTGTCGTAGCATCTTGGGGACACCACATGGTCCACATGACTCACTCATTCAAGTGGGTGAGGTGTGGTCCCAGGCCTCTCTATCGTGGAGTCTCAGGGGAAGTATAACCGGGTACCTGGGACCTCACTGTGTGAAGGTGGTTAGCTAGCTTGGGTAAGACTCAACTGCCGAGTTGTTTTTCACTGAGTTAAGCACTGTTCACCACTATTCATCACTGGTTCCATTCCTTTGCCAAATGAGATAGTACCTTATGGCAAGAACTTGTTGATAGTCCGGTGGGGAGGAGGGTTCAGGGGAGTGAGTTGGTATCGGCAAACATATAAATAATAATAATAATAATAATTAACGGTTTATTGAAAGTGCTTGGCAGCCAGAAGGCTGAAAATATACAGTTACATATTTGGGGAATGGGTTACGAATTACAAATAATATACAAGTAACATGAGTGACACAAATAAGACATATAATAACTAGCTGGGGAAAAGCTCAAACTACAGTTCATTTCAACATAGTGACAGTGCAAGGAGTAGTGTTTACTGGGAGTGAGTACACTGATTTATTACAAGTTATCGATAATTTTTACAATGGTTGGGACTGGGCTGTTCTTCTAGCGATCAGTTCGTGCACGTATGGGCTGGGCTGGATGCGGTTGTGGTGTCGAAGAGCAATTCTCGGACTAGGGATCTCAGGTGGTAGTAGGAGCCGGTGTCGGGGATGGTGTAGAAGCTTCCTACCAAATTTGCAGATGAGGTCGTGGTGATGGTCAGTGAGAGTCTAAAGGGTCGGTCAGTGTGTTGAGCGCTTCTTGATATGTGGAGTAGGAAGGGTAGAGAATAATCTTGCATGGCCTCTTTTGCACTTTTTCTAGGTGTTTACGTTGTGTGGCATTTAGGGAAGAAGACCAGGTGAGCTTGGGAAGTATGAATGTTGTGTAAACACTGAGGAGCTCGTGTGCAGGAACACCGAGGGACTTGAGTCGGCGTAGGAGGTGGAGACGGAAACTGGAGGATTTGATAACTTCACTGACGTGTGGTTTCTAATTTAGTTTGTTGTCTATATGTATGTGTGTGTGTGTGTGTATATACTACTGTACTTTTTAGATCCTCCTACGCAACCTAAACTATTATAGTTAAGTATAGTAGGCTATACACTATTTTGTTAGTATGTGTTATAAAATGTAATTGCATGTTATTATTATTAATATTATTATTATTAATATTATTATTATTCTTATTATTATTAGTATTATTATTATTATTATTATTATTTTTATTATTGTTATTATTATTACATACTAATATAATACTAAGTTGCCCACCAGATTTCCTCAGAGATGGGAGGAGCACATTGGCGGCGGTGTTGTTTATACTCCGCCCGATTACTGATTCCTATTCACCGAGCCAGAGCTGGCGGGCGGCGTGTTATGTGCCACGTTTTGTTTCCCATTGGGCGTACCGCTCAGCTGGGGAGTTGGAGATTTCATAAAAAGAAAGTTTGAGTGGAGAGCACACCTTTTCCTTCACATACAGTTATCTTAGACCATCTACTAGTATAATAGTTTGCACAAAAATACTCTACACTCTTTATAGGTTATTGTTATGTTGTTGTTTTTTTTTTTACTTCTCATCAGATTGTGCATTCAACTAATATACACTAATAGTGTGTTTATTATTATGTTTTATAGTATTATTTCGTAAAATATTGGGTAACACAATTATAGTCACTAGTATAGTCTATTATATTATTGGGGTTTATAGCAGTTTGTTGTCTAATAGTATCATGCTTTATGAGTGGTGTTCTATGTAGTGATGATTAGGCAATAAAATATGCTTTGGGTGTTTATAGCAGTTTGTGGTCTACTAGTATCATGCTTTATGGGTGGTGTTCTATGTAGTGATGATTAGGCCATAAAATATGCTTTGGGTATATTGCTAACAAAATTTACTTTGCTCTACCGCTGTAGTGCAATACCGCTAATCATACTAGGGATGGCGGCAGCGTTTCTGTTATTAATATATAATAAGACAATAGGAAAATATGTTGTTGTCTCTACCTGTATTATTACCTTTGCGATAGCATGGTTAAATTTGGGGAGGACAGAGGAAGGAGCAGGAGGTTAGGAAGGGATTTGTAGTGGGAGAGATAGTGTCTGTGATCCTCGGATCACCACTCCTCGGATTATGTCAGTTCAAGTTTAGAAGCTCAATCAACTTTCCCTGATTACGAATTGGCAACCTTTCGATTTACAACAGGTACCTACTTACTGCTACAGTAGGTAGGTGAACAGGGACCAAGGGGGCTAGGAAGAGTGTCCAAACAACTTGCCTGTGTGATGTAGTCGTGGCCAGAATTAGGTTAGGATACAGACACATCTGGCTAGTTAGTAACGCTGTACCCATACCGGAACACTCAGCATGTAAACTTTGTGATACACCTTTAAAGCACTATATTATTGAATGTGACACTGTCAAAGACATCTTGAACTATGTCATTACTTCATTGAGGACATTACATTCTTGCTGTTTATCCCAAATTGGCTAGCCCACACACTGATTAGTCTACAATTACAATATGACTCCAATGTATGCTGCTGGTAAATGTGTACTGTCAATGAACCAGAGTGAAAATAAGGTCGCCTCCCTTGCTGCTGCTGCTAAAGCTGCTGCTGCTTCTTGCGCCCTTCTAAGTCCCGTTTAAGTCCCCCACCCCAGGCCCCCGCAGTACCCCTTCACATCTACACCATTCAAAAACATTTACACTCAATTTGCACAGAGTGTTATCCTGCAAAACGTTGATGTCGTATATTTCTCTCTTTAAGTGATATCCTGTGGCTCCGAAAGGAGCCTGTTTGGTTAGGTTGTCTTGTGTGAACGAACCTTAGGTTCTTATTTCTTCTCTGTCTTCTTGGGGAGGAGCACAGCTTGGATGTTAGGAAGGACACCCCCTTGGGCAATGGTGACTCCAGACAGGAGCTTGTTCAGCTCCTCGTCATTGCGAATGGCAAGCTGAAGATGACGCGGGATAATGCGGGTCTTCTTGTTGTCGCGGGCGGCGTTACCGGCCAGCTCGAGCACTTCTGCTGCCAGGTACTCCATGACGGCTGCAAGGTACACAGGTGCACCTGCACCAACACGCTCAGCATAGTTGCCTTTACGCAAGAGACGGTGGATCCTACCCACGGGGAACTGAAGTCCGGCCCTGCTAGAACGGGACTTTGACTTGCCCTTCACCTTGCCTCCCTTGCCGCGTCCTGACATGTTGCTGCTGCTGCTTTTCGTGATAGGAGTTAAATTTCCGCCCGCCACCTTGGTCTTTTATACCAAGCTCAGGATCAGGCCAGGTGGCCGTCTCGCGGACCCAACCAATGTAAGAGAGCCGTAGCTGCAGCCAGTCTGATCCTGAGCGGCCCGCCCGGTATATAAGGAAAAGTTAGTCGGGCCAGTTTTCAATTCTCTCGCTCCGCGCCACGAGTAACTGTGCCGCCATGCCTCCCAAAACTTCCGGAAAGGCTGCCAAGAAGGCTGGAAAGGCCCAGAAGGCCATTGCCAAGGGTGACAAGAAGAAGAAGCGCAGGAGGAAGGAAAGCTACAGCATCTACATCTACAAGGTACTGAAGCAAGTGCACCCCGACACAGGAGTCTCCTCCAAAGCTATGTCCATCATGAACTCTTTCATGAACGACATCTTCGAGCGCATCGCTGCCGAGGCTTCCCGCCTGGCGCACTACAACAAACGCTCCACCATTACAAGTCGGGAAATCCAGACAGCTGTCCGACTCTTGCTGCTGAGGCACCAGGCATCTCATTTTCTTTAATGAGTTACGCCATCCCACTACTACAACTTAATCGGCTCCTACGGAGCCACAGTTACATGTTAAAGAGACAGTTACCGACAGTGATATATTGAGAGGGAAATAAATAAAAAAAAATTATAATAATCTGCATTCTCTATTGGCGTAGAAACAGGACTAAATCGAAACATTATAAATAAATAAATAAATTCTGCGTGGAGTACTTTTACACCCACTGCAAAGTGACATACATGGAGTGTGTTTGGGTTTCATTTCTTGTTTGCAGCACGCCTATTTCATGTAAACAATTCATTTTATTTTATTTTATTGAATTTTCTTTTATTTTAGTTATTTATTTACTTACTTATTCTTTATATATTAATTTGTTACTAGCTCTTGTTTTTTGCCCCCACCCACCTCCCGAATTGATGACCTACTATACATTCGTGCCTGCACGAATGTTACCAACTTACCGTTAGGCGATTTGGGTAACCGAAATTAACGCTCTCCTACCACCAACCATTTCGATTGTCATGAAAATTATCTTCAGAACAGTTCTTTGGCCCTGAGAAGGGCCGAGTTATAGATGTCTGGTAGGTTTTGTTGTGCTTTTTCTTTTTCCCCAAGGAAGAGGACTTAAGCACGCTCTCCGCGGATGCGCCGGGCCAGCTGGATGTCCTTGGGCATGATGGTAACGCGCTTGGCGGGAATGGCACACAGGTTGGTGTCCTCGAAAAGACCCACCAGGTAAGCCTCAGAGGCTTCCTGCAGAGCCATGACGGCAGACGACTGGAAGCGCAGGTCAGTCTTGAAATCCTGGGCGATCTCACGCACCAGGCGCTGGAAGGGCAGCTTCCTGATGAGTAGCTCTGTGCTCTTCTGGTAACGACGGATCTCACGAAGGGCGACGGTTCCGGGCCTGTAACGATGGGGCTTCTTGACACCACCGGTGGCTGGGGCGGACTTGCGAGCTGCCTTGGTGACAAGCTGCTTCCGTGGAGCCTTGCCTCCAGTGGACTTGCGGGCAGTCTGTTTAGTACGGGCCATCTCGACGACGAAATAGTCAATACGGGCGGCCCGGTTGTTGTTGTTGTTGTATAGATTGTCGGACCGTAGTCCGACACGGGCCTTTGCCTATAGGCGGCCCGTTTGGTGGTTCCGGCTGGAGCTCCAGGAGCAGCCAGACCGGATTGGGATTGGAGGGGGTCCCACCTGCAGATTGGAGGGATACTGCAGGTTGCAAGTGTGAGCGGACCCCCGATCAGTGGACGCTTACCACCAGCCCCCACTCTTGGACGTGGTCAGCTTCGGAGTGGCGCGCCCCCCGAACTGGGGTCCGCACTTGCTGGGAGAGGATGCTTTCTAAGCTATCTGTGTGGTGGGTATCGTGTGATGACCCGGAGTAGGTGGTGAATGTGGTCTGTATGGGCATTTCGGGTTAGAGTGGCCGCTGGTGTTGTGTGTGTTTCTTGGGAAATTTGAGTTCTGTTTCGGAGGCTTTGTGTGACCTCGCAATCGAGGAGATAGTGTTCAAGTGGGTTGGCTGCTGGCTCCTGACAGTAGGTGCAATCCGTGACGTCATTTCCGATCATCTGCCAGGAGCACTTGTACCCTAGTCGTAGTCGGTGAAGGCTGACTTGGGTTTGTCTTGGAGTTTTCTTGTCTGCGAAAGGTGGTTCCCCTTTTGTGGCCGCCAGGTACCATTTGGCTGATTGGGAACCAGCGTTGAGTGCATGAAGGAAGCTCTTTTTGATGTGGAACTTGGTAGTCTTTCTGAGGTGATTCTTGATCTGTTGCACACTTGCTGGAACTTGGATGTGTACGCTACTAGAACGTGTAGCTGCCTTGGCTACTTCGTCTGCCACGTCGTTTCCTCCGATCCCTACATGACTGGGAATCCAGTGTAAGACGACTGGTCGGTTTTGGCTTTGGAATTCCTGTAGCTGTGCGAGGATCGAGGTGATGATGTGGACGTTGTCTCTTGGTTGACTGTGTTGCAGCGCTTGCATGGCCGATTTCGAGTCCGTGTGAATTATGACGGACTTGTTGTGTTGTGTTGCAGCGTGTTGTAGGGCCTTTGAGATTGCTACCAGTTCTGTTTGTAGGGTGGAGCAGTCGTTGGAAAGTCTCCATTTGAGGGTCTGACCTTGGGGGTAGAAGGCCGCTCCGGATCTGTGATGTTTTGGGTCCACCGAGCCGTCTGTGAAGTATGATGCTGCATCAGCCGGTGTCTCGGTGGCTATGGCTTGGAGAGATATTTTTTTGAGGTCCTCCTTCTGGAGGTTGGCTTTACTGTCGCCGAGGTCGGTGAATTTGAGTGTGGCTGGTGGAGGGCTCCATGGTGGAGGAACAGTGTAACCATTATCTCGTGTGTCTTGGTTGTTCTTGACGAGTGTTTCTGCTTGCAGGTGTCGGATGACCTCGCTTGCCTCGTGCGACCAGGTGGCCCCTCGCACTCTGTGGTCGAGGTGGAGGGAGGCACTGATTCGAATCTTGGCAGCTGTGGGCTTGTCTGCTCTGCAGATTTTGGCGAGGAGACCGGCTGTCACCTGCTTGACTCGTACTGCCAGGGGTGGTAGCTCGGTTTCCATTTGCAGATTGCAGATTCTGGTCCACCTGGGTGCTCCGAGCATGGTCCTGAGAGCATTGTTTTGGATGACTTCTAGCTTAGCTATTTGGTCTTCTCTCAGTCCAATGAGTGCTGGAGCACTGTAATCTACCAGCGATCTGATGGCGGCTGTGTAGTAGGCTTTGGGCACATGAAGGTTTGCTCCTGCGGATTTGCTGGTGAGCGACCTCATTATATTGTGTCTGCTCTTCGTCCTGTGCCTGAGATACTCGAGTTGCGGCTTGAAGGTGAGTTTCTGGTCAAACCAGATTCCAAGACACTGGTGGGCGTTGGTCCAGACTACCGGCGTGTTTTGTATGGAGAGCGTCTTGTCTGGTGTGTCTGTGCAGATGGCCATCGCTTTCGACTTGGCTGGATTTATCTTGAGTCCAAGTCTGTTGCACTCCTCTGCTATAAGTTGGAGTGCGTGTTGCGTGTTGGCTAGTCTGTTCGATCCTCTTACTATAAGCTGTAAGTCGTCTGCATAGCATAGGAGCTTGGCTGTTTGTCTGAAGGGAAGTTTGACTAGATTTTCCATCAGGACGTTGAACAGCATTGGACTGAGGATGCCTCCTTGTGGGGTTCCGTTTTCATGGACCCTGTAGCTTGAGGTTGCTCCCTGAAAGCGTACTCGTGCTTCTCTCTGTGTGAGGTAGTTCTGGATCCACCCAGCAACCTTCCTTTGACGCCTTTTTTTGCGAGCGTAGTTGTAATGGCCAGAGGATTTGCTAGTTCGAAGGCTTTCTCCAGGTCGAGGAAGACCACCAGAGCTGGTTTGTTGTCCACTGTGCTGAGTATCTCGGCGATGTTGTTGCCTGTGCCGGTGTTCTCGGTGTAAGCAAAGATGTGAGGGTGTGGGCTGCCTACTTTCCACTTGAGTCGGTTGAGAGCCATTCTTTCTCCGGTCTTCGCTATGCAGCTGAGAAGGGAGATGGGCCTCGGTTTGTCTGGTTCTCTGGGCTTTGGAATGGGCTGTATATCTGCCTTCTTCCATTCCGGTGGGAGTCTTTGTGCTGTCCACGAAGCATTGATGACTTGTAGCAGAGCCTCGTGTCCGGCTGTACCGGCATGAGAAAGCATGGAGTAGGTTATCCTGTCGGCCCCTGGTGCTGTGTCCTTGCTTCGTTTTAGCGACTTCTGGAGTTCTTGCTGGTTGAATGGTCTGTCGGTGTCATCTTCACTGTTGCAGGCCTCTTCGATCATCTGGAGTCTGACCTGTCGCAGACGCCGTTGTGTCTCCTCCGCCTGTCTCGGGAGGTTCTTCGTTGCTGCTCGGTCAGAGAACAGTTTTGCAAGTCTCTCGGCTTCTTCTTCTGGGTTGGGATGAGTTGGTGGTGGTGGTGTCGCCTTCCCAGATGCCCTTCGGATCTGGGCCCACATCTTGCCCAGGGAGGTGTGCTCGTTCAGTTCGGAGCACCACTTGAGCCAGCTTACGTTTTTAATTTCTTCCTTCTCTTCCCTGGTATCCTTGACTATGACTTGCAGGAGATGTCTGTTTGTTGCCGTGGGATGTCTCCTGTAGTTTCTTCGGGCCATATTCACTCTGTGGTTGAGTTCTTTCACCCTGGGACAGTAGTACCAGTAATCATTGTACTGTCTTGATGTGGGTTTTGTTTTTGGGATAGCCTCTTCTGCCGCTTGGTGAAACGCCTCGACCAATTGGTGGTGGAGGGTTGTCTCATCCACGGGTGCTGCGCCGGCCGGCTGTGATTTTTCGCGCCACTTAGCCAGGTGTTTCTTAAAGAGTCCCCAGTCTGCCTTTTGGGTATTGTATCTCCATCTCGGGGGGTGGGGGGTGGAGTGGGGAGTTTGTTCACCTTCAGCGTTGTTAGGGTGGCGAAGTGGTCGCTGGTCAGCGTGGGGTGTATCTGCCAGGAGGCCGAAGGCTGTAGTGCACTGGAGACGAAGGTTAGATCTAGCCTTCCTCCCCTAGTGTGGGTGGGCTCTCCGGTGTTCAGGAGGCAGATCTCGGGTGTATCTTGAAAGGTGGTGTATAGGTGTAGGCCGTCTTCATTTGTGGGGCTTGCCGAGTTTAGGAAGGGATGATGTGCGTTGAAATCCCCTCCTATGAGTGTGGCGTGGTCGGCGGCCGAAGCAAATAATTGAGTAACCTCCAGTGAGCCCCTTGGGTTCTTGTAGATGTTGTGAACAGTTAATTCCCGTTCTTGGAGGGTTACTTTGACGGCCTGTGTCTCGATGTGTTCCCCACATGGAAATTGCTGCGTGACATCGGCGGAGGGTATGCTTGACTTGACCAAGATCATACATCCTCTTGTTGACGCCTGCGTGAAATGCCTCCTGTATGTCTTGTAACCGCTGAATTTGAAACAGTGGTGTTCTTGTAGAAGTGTTTCTTGTAGGAGTATGATGTCAAGCTTGTCCTTGGCTGCTGCTTCTTGTAGGAGGTGTTTCTTGTTTTTGATGCCCTGAGCATTCCATGTTAGGATGTTCAGGGTGCTGGCGTTTTCCACCACTGTTTCATCGGGGACTTCTGGTGGTCCTCGATGGAGATGTCCAAGTTCGATTCCAACTGAATCAGGTCCATGTCTTCGTGTTCTGTGGTTTTTGCCTTCTGGGCCGTGGTTCGGTTCAGGGGAGTTGAAACGTCCAGTTTCTTTCTGGGAGCTGTCGGTATCTTGGGAGCTGTCGGTGTCTTGGGTTCTCTGGTGGCCTTCTTCGGTGTAGAGTGTACCTCGGCTGTTACTCGTGTGCGGACCGGCGTGGCTTCCTCCACTGAGGTGGCTGGAGCTGTGGCGACTTGCCCGAGGACGCTCCCCATGAGTATTTGGAGCTGTGTGGGTTGGATCTTGTGACCCAGTAGTCCGGCTAGGCCCTCCGCGAATGTTGTCAGTACCTTGGCTAGGTCTGATACGTGTATCATTCCTTCTGGTGCCTTGGTGTGTGCTTCTTTTGTCTTTCTCGTGGTTGTCGTTGTCTGCTGTTTGGGTGGCTGAGGTGTGGCTGTAGTGAGGCCAGGAAACTGGGCTGCACTTTGGGTGTTGACTGGCTGAGGAGGTTGTCTTTGTTGTTTGGGCCTTTGGGTTCCCCACACGAAGGTACTTGGTGGGGCTGGTGTGTAGGCGGTGGGGGCCGGTCTTGCTGCTGGTCGGTTTGCCTGGACCCTCTTTGTTCTCTCGGAGCATCCAGGATTCCAGGCGTGGTGTTTGCCCCCGCAGTTGGCACACTTGGGGGCAATTTTTTCCCCATTTTTTAGCTTGGTGAGGCAGGACTGTGTGCCGTGCTTCTGTGCGCAGACTGCGCAGATTTCCCTGTACGTGCACCTTGTCTGATGGTGCCCGTATTTCTGGCATCTGAAGCATCGCAGGGGCTCTGGGACGAAGGGCCTCACTTCGTAGATCCCCCAGGTTTTGAGGTCTATGGTGCTGGGGGGTGAGCCGTAGTGTGTTATGAGGACTTGTTTCGTGGTGGCCGTCTTGTCGGACAGGGGAGAGCATCTCTCGGCTTTTAGGATCTTCGGGTGGTTCTCCAGGGGTTCGAGAGGTAGTTCCTTTGGGTACCGGAGGACTACCGACTTCATCAGTTTCTGGGCGGGGTTTAGCTTGGTTGAAGTGATGGTGGTGGTGTTTTGTAGGTAAGTGTCGAGGGTGGTGGCGGAGTTCTTGTCTTTGGGGTGAACGATCATCTCCCCCTTTAGGTTGGGCCGCACTGAGAACTTGGCCAGTGGGTTTTGCTTTTCCATCTCT
>NW_024719588.1:0-13951 GCF_018991925.1 Homarus americanus
AAAAATGGGAAATATCTACTTTCCGAAAGTTATTAGATAACCAAATTTGCCGAAAATATTTATCATAGAAAACGGAAATTTGTATCATAAAATGGGAAATATCTACTTTCCGCGAAAAGTTGTTAGATAAACAACTTTCCTAAAAATAGATTATCATAGAAAACGGGAAATTTGTATCATGTGGCCGGGGAAATATCTACTTTCCGGAAAGTTATTATTCATTTTCCCGAAAAAGTAGATAGATTTTCTACTTTTCGAAAGTAGATTATCGATTTTCTGGGGAATAGATTTTCGAATTTTGGGGGAACATACCCACTCTTTGCGAAGTAGATTATAATAGAAAACGGGAAATTTGTATCACAAAAATGGGAAATATCTACTTTCCGCGAAAGTTAGTTAGATAAACCGCAATTTTCCGGAAAATAGATTATCATAGAAAACGGGAAATTTGTATCATAAAAAATGGGAAATATCTACTTTCCGGGAAAGTTGGTTAGATAACCAAATTTGCCGAAAATAGATTATCATAGAAAACGGAAATTTGTATCATAAAAATGGGAAATATCTACTTTCCGCGAAAGTTGAGTTAGGATAAACAACTTCTCCTGAAAATAGATTATCATAGAAAACGGAAATTAGCATCATAAAAAATGGAAATATCTACTCTTCCGAAAGTTGGTTAAATAAACAAATTTCCCGAAAATAGATTATCATAGAAAACGGAAATTTGTATCATAAAAATGGGAAATATCCACTTTCCGAAAGTTGGATCTACTTTCCGAAAAAATAGATAGATTTCTACTTTCGAAAGTAGATTATCTATTTTTTCGGGGAATAGATTGAATTTTGGGGAAATATTACCTAATTCAAAAACAAAAACAAAACACAAAAAAAACACCCAAAAAAACCAAATTTCATAAAATAGATTAACATAGAAAACGGAAATTTGTATCAACAAAAATGGGAAATATCTACTTCCGGGAAAGTTGAATAGACAACCAAATTTGCGAAAAAAGATTATCATAGAAAACGAAATTTGTACCAAAAAATGGAAATATCCACTTTCCGCAAAAGTTGTTAGATAAACAACTTTCCGAAAAATAGATTATCATAGAAAACGGAAATTTGTAACACAAAAAATGGGAAATATCTACTTTCCGGGAAAGTTAATATCTACTCTTCCCAAAAAGTAGATAGATTTTCACTTTTCGAAAGTAGATTATCGATTTTCGGGGGAATAGATTGAATTCAGTGGAAATAACCTAACTTTAAGCTAGACATCATAGAAAACGAAATTTGTATCACAAAAATAGAAATAAATACTTTCCGAAAGCATAGATAAACAAAATTTTCCGAAAATAGATTATCACAGAAAACGAAATTTGTATAATAAAAATGGGAAATATCTACTTTCCGAAAGTTATTAGATAACCAAATTTGCCGAAAATAGATTATCAAGAAAACGAAATTTGTATCATAAAAAATGGAAATATCTACTTTCCGCGAAAGTTAGTTAGATAAACAACTTCCCGAAAATAGATTATCAAGAAAACGAAATCTGTATCATAAAAAATGGAAATATCCACTTTCCAAAAAGTTATCCACTTCCGAAAAATAGATAGATTTTCTACTTTCGAAAGTAGATTATCGATTTTTGGGGAATAGATTTTCGAATTTTGGGGGATATTACCTAATTTTTGCGAAGTAGATTATCATAGAAAACGGAAAATTTGTATCACAAAAAATGTGGGAAATATCTACTTTCCGAAAGTTGGTTAGATAAACCAAATTTTCCGGAAAAAATAGATTATCATAGAAAACGGGAAATTTGTATCATAAAAATGGGAATATCTACTTCGAAAGTTATTAGATAAATCAAATTTAAGGAAAATAGATTATCATAGAAAACGAAATTGTATCATAAAAAATGGGAAATATCTACTTTCATGAAAGTTGAAGGATAAACAACTTTCCCCTGAAAATAGATTATCATAGAAAACGGGAAATTTGTATCATAAAAAATGAAATATCTACTTTCCGCGAAAGTTGTTATTTACTTTCCTGAAAAAATAGATTATCACAGAAAACAGAAATTTATCAAATACGACTTCAAATGAAAATATCAAATTCCGAAAATAAACACAAAAACGAAATTTGTATCATAAAAATGGAAATAAATACTTTCAGAAAGTTGTTAGATAACCAAATACTTCCGAAAATAAATTATCATAGAAACAGGAAATTTGTATCAAAAAAATGAAATATCCACTTAGAAAGCTTAGATAACCAAACCGAAAATAGATTATCATAGAAAACGGAAATTTGTATCATAAAAAAATAGGAAAATATCTACTTTCCGCGAAAGTTACTTAGATAAACAACTTTCCCGAAAATAGATTATCATAAAAACGAAAATTCATCATAAAAATGAAATATCAACTTTCCGTGAAAGTTTCTAGAAAACCAAATTTCCGAAAATAGATTATCATAGAAAACAGAAATTTGTATCATAAAAAATGGGAAATATCCACTTTCCCATGAAAGTTGTTAGATAAACAAATTCCTCCGGAAAAATAGATTATCATAGAAAACGGAAATTTGTATCATAAAAAATGTAAATATCTTACTTCGAAAGATATTCACTTTCCTGAAAGTAGATAGAGTTTTCACTGTAGAAAGTAGATTATCGGATTTTTCGGGGAATAGATTTTCGAATTTTGGGGGAAATATTACCCACTGCAAAGTTAGATTATCATAGAAAACGGAAATTTGTATCATAAAAAAATAGGAAATATCTACTTCTTTCAAGCAGTTGAAGTTAGATAAACAATCTCCAAAATAGATTATATCATAGAAAACGGAAAATTTGTATCATAAAAAATGGATCACTTCGAAAGTTGGTTATTCACTTTCCCGAAAGTAGATAGATTTTCTACTTTCGGTGATTATCGATTTTTCGGGGAATACATTTTTCGAATTTTTGGGGAAACACACTAATTTTATGAAGTAGATTATCATAGAAAACGGGAAATTTGGTATCACAAAATAAATATCTACTCTTCCCGAAAGTTGTTAGATAAATCAAAATTTTCCGAAAATATTATCATAGAAACAAAATTTGTATCATAAAAAATGGGAATATTCATTTTCCGAAAGTTGGTTGTATTAAACCAAAATTTGCCGAAAATAGATTATCATAGAAAACGGGTAATTTGTATCACAAAAATGGGGAAATATCTACTTTCCGCGAAAGTTGTTAGATAAACAACTTTCCCGAAAATAGATTACACAGAAAACGGGAAAATTGAAACATAAAAAATGGAAATATCTACTTTCCGAAAGTTGTTAGATAAACCAAATTTGCCGAAAATAGATTATCATAGAAACGGAAATTTGTATCATAAAAAATGGAAATATCTACTTTCCATGAAAGTTGTTAGATAAACAACTTTCCGAAAATAGATTATCAGAAAACGGAAATTTATATCATAAAAAGTGAAATATCTACTTTCCGGAAAGTTGGTTATCTACTTCCCCAAAAGTAGATAGATTTTCACTTTTCGAAAGTAGATTATCGATTTTCGGGGAATAGATTTTCGAATTTTGGGGAAATATTACCTAATTTTGCAAAAACAAAAAACAAAACACAAAAAAAACACCCAAAAAAAAACCAAAATAGATTATCATAGAAAACGGAAATTTGTATCACAAAAAATGGAAATATCTACTTTCCGGAAAGTTGATTAGATAAACCAAATTTCCGAAAATAGATTATCATAGAAAACGGAAATTTGTATCATAAAAAATGGAAATATCTACTTTCCGCGAAAGTTGGTTAATAAACAACTTTCCCGAAAATAGATTTATTACATAGAAAACGGAAATTTGTATCATAAAAAATGGGAAATATCTACTTTCCGGAAAGTTATTAGATAAACCAAATTTGACGAAAATAGATTATCCAGAAAACGGAAATTTGTATCACAAAAATGGGAAATATCTACTCTTCAAAGTTGGTTAGATAAACAACTTCCCGGAAAATAGATTATCATAGAAAACGGGAAATTTGTATCATAAAAATGGAAATATCTACTTTCCGGAAAGAGATATCCTAATTTCCCGAAAATAGATTATCATAGAAAACGGAAATGTATCATAAAAAAATGGGAAATATTAATTTTCCGCGAAAGTTGGTTAGATAAAACAACTTTCCGGAAAATAGATTATCATAGAAAACGGGAAATTTGTATCAAAAAATGGAAATATCTACTTTCCGGGAAAGTTATTAGATAACCAAATTTTCCGGAAAATAGATTATCATAGAAAACGGGAAATTTGTATCAAAAAAATGGGAAATATCTACTTTCCGCGAAAGTTGTTAGATAAACAACTTTCCCGAAAATAGATTATCATAGAAAACGGAAATTTGTATCATAAAATATCTACCCGAAAGTTGTTATCCTTTCCCGAAAGTAGATAGATTTTCACTTTGAAAGAGATTATCGATTTTCGGGGAATAGATGAATTTTGGAAATATTACCAATTTGCGAAGCAGATTATCATAGAAAACGGAAATTTGTATCACAAAAAATGAAATATCTACTTTCCGGGAAAGTTGGTAGATAACCAAATTTTCCGAAAATAGATTATCATAGAAACGGGAAATTTGTATCATAAAAATGGGAAATATCTACTTTCGTGAAAGTTGAGAGAAAACCAAATTTGCCAAAATAGATTATCATAGAAAACGGGAAATTTGTATCATAAAAATGGAAATATCTACTTTCCACGAAAGTTGGTTAGATAAACAACTTTCCCGGAAAAATAGATTATCATAGAAAACGGAAATTTGTATCATAAAAATGGGGAAATATCTAATTTCCGGAAAGTTGGTTACATAACCAAATTTGCCGAAAATAGATTATCATAGAAAACGGGAAATTTGTATCATAAAAATGGGAAATATCTACTTTTCGCGAAGTTAAGTTAGATAACCAAATTTGCCGAAAATAGATTATCATAGAAAACGGGAAATTTGTATCATAAAAAAAAAATATCTACTTTCCGGGAAAGTTGGATATTCACTTTCCTGAAAAGTAGATAGATTTTCAACTTTCGAAAGTAGATTATCGATTTTTCGGGGAATAGATTCGAATTTTGGGGAAATATTACCTAATTTTATGAAGTAGATTATCATAGAAAACGGAAAATTTGTATCACAAAAAATGGAAATATCTACTTTCCGAAAGTTGAGTTAGATAACCAAATTTTCCGAAAATAGATTATCATAGAAACGGAATGAAATATAAAAATGGGAAATATCTACTTTCCGGGAAAGTTAGTTAGATAACCAAATTTGCCGAAACAGATTATCATAGAAAACGGGAAATTTATCATAAAATGGGAAATATCTACTTTCCGCGAAAGTTGAAAGTTAGATAAACAACTTTCCGAAAATAGATTATCATAGAAAACGGAAATTTGTATCATAAAAATGGGAAATATCTACTTTCCGGGAAAGTTGGTTAGATAACCAAATTTGCCGAAAATAGATTATCATAGAAAACGGAAATTTGTATCATAAAAAATGGGAAATATCTACTTTCCGGAAAGTTGAAGTTCATTTCTCCGAAAAGTAGATAGATTTTCTACTTCGAAAGTAGATTATCGATTTTCGGGGAATAGATTGAATTTTGGGGAATATTACCTAATTTTGCGAAGAGATTATCATAGAAAACGGAAATTTTATCACAAAAATGGGAAATATCTACTTTCCGGGAAAGTTGGTTAGATAACCAAATTTTCCGAAAATAGATTATCATAGAAAACGGAAATTTGTATCATAAAATGGAAATATCTACCTTCCGGGAAAGTTGTTAGATAAACCAAATTTGCCGAAAATAGATTATCAAAGAAAACGGAAATTTGTATCATAAAAAATGGAAATATCTACTTTCCGCGAAAGTTGAGTTAGATAAAACTTCCCGAAAATAGATTATCACAGAAAACGGAAATTTGTATCATAAAAATGGGAAATATCTACTTTCCGGAAAGTTGGATAGATAACCAGATTTCCGAAAATAGATTATCATAGAAAACTGGAAATTTGTATCATAAAAAATGGGAAATATCTACTTTCCACGAAAGTTGAAGTTAGATAAACAACTTTCCCGAAAATAGATTATCACAGAAAAACGGAAATTTGTATACAAAAAATGGGAAATATCTACTTTCGGGGAAAGAAAGTTAGATAACCAATTTGCCGAAAATAGATTATCATAGAAAATTGCAAATTTGTATCATAAAATGGGAAATATCTACTTTTCCATGAAAGTTGGTTAGATAAACAACTTTCACGAAAATAGATTATCATAGAAAACGGAAATTTGTATCATAAAAATGGGAAATATCTACTGGGGAAAGTTGTTAGAAAACCAAATTTACCTGAAAATAGATTATCATAGAAAACGGGAAATTTGTATCATAAAAATGGGAAATATCTACTTTCCGAAAGTTATTAGATAACCAAATTTCCGAAAATAGATTATCATAGAAAACGGAAATTTGTATCATAAAAAGGAAATATCTACTTCCGCGAAAGTTGGTTAAATAAACAACTTTACCCGAAAATAGATTATCATAGAAAACGGGAAATTTGTATCATAAAAAATGGGAAATATCTACTTTCCCGGGAAAGTTGGTTATCTACTTTCCCGAAAAGTAGATAGATTTTCTACTTTTGAAAGTAGATTATCGATTTTTCGGGGAATAGATTTTGAATTTTGGGGAAATATTACCTAATTTTTGGAAGTAGATTATCAGAAAACGAAAATTTGTATCACAAAATGGGAAATATCTACTTTCCGGGAAAGTTGGTTAGATAAAATTTTCCGAAAATAGATTATCATAGAAAACGGGAAATTTGTATCATAAAAATGGGGAAATATCTACTTTCCGGGAAAGTTATAGATAACCAAATCACGAAAATAGATTATCATAGAAAACGGAAATTGTATCATAAAATAGGAAATATCTACTTTCCGCGAAAGTTGATTAGATAAACAACTTTCCCATAGATTATCATAGAAAACGGGAAATTTGTATCATATGATGGAAATATCTACTTTCCGGGAAAGTTGAAATAGATAACCAAATTTGCTGAAAATAGATTATCATAGAAAACGGAAAATTGAAATATAAAAAATGGGAAATATCTACTTTCCATGAAAGTTGGTTAGATAAACAACTTCCGGAACAGATTATCATAGAAAACGGGAATGAAATATAAAAATGGAAATATCTACTTTCCGGGAAAGTTGGTTATCCACTTTCCCGAAAAGTAGATAGATTTTTTACTTTCGAAAAGTAGATTATCGATTTTCGGGGAATAGATTGAATTTTGGGGATATATTACCTAATTTTACGAAGTAGATTATCATAAAAACGGAAATTTGTATCACAAAAATGGGAAATATTCACTTCTCCGAAAGTTGGTTAGATAACCAAATTCCGGAAAATAGATTATCAGAAAACGGAAATTAGTATCATAAAAATGGGAAATATCTACTTTCCGGGAAAGTTATGATAACCAAATTTTTCCGAAAATAGATTATCATAGAAAACCGGGAAATTTGTATCATAAAATGGGAAATATCTACTTTCCGAAGGTTGGTTAGATAAACCAAATTTGCGGAAAATAGATTATCATAGAAAACGGGAAATTTGTATCATAAAAATGAAATATCTACTTTCCGTGAAAGTTGAGTTAGATAAACAACTTCCCGAAAAATAGATTACATAGAGAAAACGGGAAATTTGTATCGTAAAAATGGGAAAATATCTACCTCCGAAAGTTGAGTTATTCACTTTCCCGAAAAGTAGATAGATTTTCTACTTTTCGAAAGTAGATTATTGATTTTTCGGGGAATAGATTTTGAATTTGGGGGAAATATTACCCAATTTTTTCGAAGTAGATTATCATAGAAAACGGAAAATTTGTATCACAAAAATGGGAAATATCTACTTTCCGAAAGTTGAGTGATAACCAAATTTTCCGAAAATAGATTATCATAGAAACGAAATTTGTATCATAAAAATGGGAAATATCTACTTTCCGGAAAGTTATTAGATAAACCAAATTTGCCGGATAGATTATCATAGAAAACGGGAAATTTGTATCATAAAAAATAGAAATATCTACTTTCCAAGAAAGTTGAAAGATAAACAACTTTCCCGAAAATAGATTATCATAGAAAACGGGAAATTTGTATCATAAAATGGGAAATATCTACTTCCCGAAAGTTGGTTAGATAACCAACTGCCGAAAATAGATTATCATAGAAAACGGAAATTTGTATCATAAAAAAATGGGAAATATCTACTTTCCATGACAGTTGGTTAGATAAACAACTTTCCGAAAATAGATTATCATAGAAAACGGAAATTTGTATCATAAAAAATGGGAAATATCTACTTTCCGGGAAAGTTGGTTATCTACTTTCCTGAAAGTAGACAGATTTTTTACTTTTCGGAAAAGAATTATCGATTTTCGGGGAATAGATTAACTTTGGGGATATATTACCTAATTTTTGCGAAGTAGATTATCATAGAAAACGGGAAATTTGTATCACAATAAATGGGAAATATTACTTTCCGGAAAGTTGGTAGATAACCAAATTTCCCGAAAATAGATATTATCATAGAAAACGGGAATTTGTATCATAAAATGGAATATCTACTTTCCGCGAAAGTTGGTTATTCACTTCCCGAAAAGTAGATAGATTTCTTACTTTCGAAAGTAGATTATCGATTTTTCGGGGAATAGATTTTCGAATTTTGGGGAAATATTACCTAATCTTGCGAAGAGATTATCACAGAAAACGAAATTTGTATCACAAAATGGGAAATATCTACTTTCCGGGAAAGTTAAGTTAGATAACCATCTTCCGAAAATAGATTATCATAGAAAATGGAAATTTGTACTAAAAAATGGAAATATCTACTTCGGAAAGTTGGTTAGATAACCAAATTTGCCGAAAATAGATTATCATAGAAACGGGAAATTTGTATCATAAAAAATGGAAATATCTACTTTCCGGGAAAGTTGGTTATTCACTTTCCCGAAAAGTAGATAGATTTTTACCGAAGTAGATTATCGATTTTCGGGGAAAGATTGAATTTTGGGAAATATTACCCAATTTTGCGAAGCAGATTATCACAGAAAACGGAAATTTGTATCACAAAAATGGGAAACCTACTTTCCGGAAAGTTGGTTAGATAACCAAATCTTCCAGAAATAGATTATCATAGAAAACGGAAAATAGGTATCATAAAAATGGGAAATATCTACTTTCCGGAAAGTTGAGTTAGATAACCAAATTTGCCGAAAATAGATTATCACAGAAAACGGAAAATTTGTATCAAAAAAATAGGAAATATCTACTTTCCGCGAAAGTTGAGTTAGATAAACAACTTTCTCCCGGAAAATAGATTATCATAGAAAACGGGAAATTTGTATCATAAAAATGGGAAATATCTACTTTCCGAAAGGTTAGATAAACCAAATTTGCCGAAAATAGATTATCACAGAAACCGGAAATTTGTATCATAAAAATGGGAAATATCTACTTTCCGCGAAAGGAGTTAGATAAACAACTTCCCAAATAGATTATCATAGAAAACGGAAATTTGCATCATAAAAATGGGAAATATCTACTTTCCGGGAAAGTTATTATCTACTTTCCAGAAAGAGATAATTTACTTTCGGAAAGTAGATTATCGATTTTCGGGGAATAGATTTCGAATTTTTGGGGATATATTACCTATTTGCGAAGCAGATTATCATAGAAAACCGAAATGTATCACAAAAATTGGGGAAATATCTACTTTCCGGGAAAGTTGATAGATAACAAATTCACGAAAATAGATTATCATAGAAAACGGAAATTTGTATCATAAAAATGGGAAATATCTACTTGCCGAAAGTTGAGTTAGATAAACCAAATTTGCCAAAATAGATTATCACAGAAACGAAGGAAATTTGTATCATAAAAAATGGGAAATATCTACTTTCCGCGAAAGTTGAGTTAGATAAACCAAATTTGCCAGAAAATAGATTATCATAGAAAACGGAAATTTGTATCATAAAAAATGGGAAATATCTACTTTCCGCGAAAGTTGAGTTAGATAACCAAATTTGCCGAAAATAGATCACATAGAAAACGGAAATTTGTATCATAAAAAATGGGAACATTCATTTCCAAGAATAGATAAACAACTTTCCCGAAAATAGATTATCAAGAAAACGGGAAATTTGTATCATAAAAAAAATATCTACTGGGAAAGTTATCGAGGACCAAATTTGCCGAAAATAGATTATCATAGAAAACGAAATTTGTATCATAAAAATGGAAAATATCTACTTTCCGGGAAAGTTGTTAGATAAACCAAATTTGTCAGAAAATAGATTATCATAGAAACGGGAAATTTGTATCAAAAAAATGGGAAATATCTACTTTCCGCGAAAGTTAAGATTAAACAACTTTCCCGGAAAATAGATTATCATTGAAAAACGGAAATTTGTATCATAAAAAATGGGAAATATCTACTTTCCGGGAAAGGTTATCCACTTTCCCGAAAAGTAGATAGATTTTCTAATTTTCGGCAGATTATCGATTTTCGGGGAATAGATTTTCGAATTTGGAAATATTACCTAATTTTTGCGAAGCAGATTATCATAGAAAAACGGAAATTTGTATCACAAAAATGGGAAATTCATTTCGGGAAAGTTGGTTAGATAACCAAATTTTCCGAAAATAGATTATCATAGAAAACGGAAATTGTATCATAAAAAGGAAATATCTACTTTCCCGGGAAAGTTGTTAGATAACCAAGCCGAAAATAGATTATCATAGAAAACGGGAAATTTGTATCAAAAAAATGGAAATATCTACTTTCCGCGAAAGTTGGTTAGATAAACAACTTTCCCGAAAATAGATTATCATAGAAAACGGGAAATTTGTATCATAAAAATGGGAAATATCTACTTTCCGGGAAAGTTGAGTTAGATAACCAAATTTGCCGAAAATAGATTATCATAGAAAAACGGAAATTTGTATCATAAAAATGGGAAATATCTACTTTCCGCGAAAGTTGATAGATAAACCAAATTTGCCGAAAATAGATTATCACAGAAAACGGGAAATTTGTATCATAAAAAATGGGAAATATCTACTTTCCATGAAAGTTGGTTAGATAAACAACTTCCCGAAAATAGATTATCACAGAAAACGAAATTTGTATCATAAAAAAATGGGAAATATCTACTTTGGGAAAGTTAATTAGATGACCAAATTTGCCGAAAATAGACTATCATAGAAAAACGGGAATTTGTATCATAAAAATAAAATATCTACTTTCCGAAAGAAGATAACCAACGCGGTAATATATCATAGAAACGGGAAATTTGTATCATAAAAATGGGAAATATCTACTTTCCGAAAGTTGGTTAGATAAATCAACTTGCCAAAAAATAGATTATCATAGAAAACGGGAAATTTGTATCATAAAAATGGGAAATATCTACTTTCCGAAAGTTGAGTTAGATAAACAACTTTCCCGAAAATAGATTATCATAGAAAACGGAAAATTTGTATCATAAAAAATGGGAAATATCTATCGAGTTGGTTAGATAAACCAAATTTTCCGAAAATAGATTATCATAGAAAACGGGAAATTTGTATCACAAAAATGGAATATCTACTTCCAGGAAAAGTTGAGTTAGATAACCAAATTTGCCGAAAATAGATTATCATAGAAAACGGAAATTTGATCATAAAAATGGAAATATCTACTTTCCGCGAAAGTTGGTTAGATAAACAAATTTCCCGAAAACAGATTATCACAGAAAACGGGAAATTTGTATCATAAAATGGAAATATCTACTTTCCGGGAAAGTTGATTAGATAAACCAAATTTAGCCGAAAATAGATTATCACAGAAAACGGGAAATTTGTATCATAAAAAATGGGAAATATCTACTTTCCGCGAAAGTTGGTCAGATAAACAACTTTCCCGGAAAATAGATTATCATAGAAAACGGGAAATTTGCATCAAAAAATGGAAATATCTACTTTCCGGAAAGTTGGTTAGATAAACCAAATTTGCCGAAAATAGATTATCATAGAAAACGGGAAATCGTAAATTACATAAAAATGGGAAATATCTACTTCCGCGAAAGTTGGTTAGATAAACAACTTTCCGGAAAATAGATTATCATAGAAAACGGGAAATTTGTATCATAAAAAATGGGGAAATATTCTACTTTCCGGAAAGTTGTGATAAACAAAATTCCGGAAAATAGATTAACAGAAAACGGAAATTTGTATCATAAAATGGGAAAATTACTTTCCGCGAAAGTTGAGTTAGATAAAACAACTTTCCCGAAAATAGATTATCATAGAAAACGGAATTGTATCATAAAAAATGGGAAATATCTACTTTCGAAAGTTATTAGATAACCAATTTGCCAAAACAGATTATCATAGAAAACGGGAAATGGTATCAGCGAAAGTTGAGTTAGGATAAACAACTTTCTCCGAAAAAGATTATCATAGAAAACGGGAAATTTGTATCATAAAAAATGGAGAAACATTCACTTTCCGGAAAGTTAATAGATAACCAAATTTGCCGAAAATAGATTAATATAGAAATGAAAACAATGCAAAAAATGGGAAATATCTACTTTCCGCGAAAGTTGGTTAGATAAACTATATTTGCCGAAAATACTATCGTAGAAAAACGGGAAATTTGAACAAAAATGGAAACATTCATTTCCGCGAAAAGTTGAAAGGATAAACAACTCTTCCCGGAACCAGATTATTTACAGAAAACGGGAAATTTGTATCATAAAAAATGGGAAATATCTACTTTCCGGGAAAGTTATAGACAACCAAATTGCCGAAAATAGACGAAGAGAAAATTTTAAAATTGGTATCATAAAATGGGAATATCTACTTTCCGCGAAAGTTGGTTAGATAAACAACTTCCGGAAAATAGATTATCAAAGAAAAATTCTGGAAATTTATATCATAAAAAAATGGGAAATATCTACTTTCCGAAAGTTATTATCTTACTTTTCCCGAAAGTAGATAGATTTTCACTTTCGGTGCGCAGATTATCGATTTTTCGGGCGAATAGATTTCGAATTTTGGGGAAATATTACCTAATTTTATGCTTAGATTATCATAGAAAACGGAAATTTGTATCACAAAACTGGGGAAATATCTACTTCCGAAAGTTGATAGATAAATCAAATTTTACGAAAATAGATTATCATGAGAAAAAACGGAAATTTGTATCATAAAAATGGGAAATATCTACTTTCCGCGAAAGTTAAGGATAAACAACTTTTTCCGAAAATAATTATCATAGAAAACGGGAAATTTGTATCATAAAATGGGAATATCGTACTTTCCGGAAAGTTGAAAGTTAGATAAACCAAATTTGCCGAAAATAGATTATCATAGAAAACGGAAATTTATCATAAAATGGGAAATATCTACTCACAAAGTGCTGAAATAGATAAATGAACTTCCCGGAAACAGATTATCATAGAAAACGGGAAATTTGTATCATAAAAATGGGAAATATCTACTTTCCGGGAAAGTTGAAGAGATAAACCAAATTCACAAAAATAGATTATCACAGAAAACGGGAAATTTGTATCATAAAAATGGAAATATCTACTTTCCGCGAAAGTTGGTTAGATGTAAACACCTCCTGCAAATAGATTATTTGCAGAAAACGGAAATTTGAACATAAAAAATGGGGAAATATCTATTTCCGAAAGTTGAGTTAGATAACCAAATTTGCCAAAACAGATTATCATAGATAACGGAAATTTGTATCATAAAAAAATGGGAAATATATGTATCATGAAAGTTGAAATAGA
>NW_024719589.1:0-19510 GCF_018991925.1 Homarus americanus
AATACTACTAGAATGAACATATGCATGAAGATCCGTTAGCCTTTTTTTCAAACTATTAACATTCCAGGAAATTAAGCTGACATTATGATACATTAGAATAAATTTCCCCCCTCATATTCTTCACCGAAGTAAGAACATTCTTTTTGACGTCGTTCCTTGTATTTTCCATTTATTTCAAAACAGAGTCAAGAATGTTCGTTAGGTCACCAAGCATTTCCTTGTTTACAACATTCTCTTTAGAAACCGAACCAACTCTATTTCCTAACTCACTATGATTACTATTTTGCTCTAGATTGCTATCCACAATATTTGATTCCATCTCTACTAATGTTTCATTTTCTTTTGAACTATCTTTATTAACAAGAGCAACATCACTATATGGCACAAGATTCACCAAGCATTTCTTGATATCCAATACTGCTTGTTTGAGCTCACCAATCTCCTTACAGAGTTCTACTAGAATGTTAGGGGCTGTAAGGTTATTGTCCCCGTTACCTATGTCCTTCTGTGCTGCTGCATTTCGTGTTTCCATACGCTTTTCCCACACATTTACAGCACTTGGTGTCCCTGCAACATCGCTCCTTACAGCATCACCTTTATCCTCTTCATTAGTGGACTGAGCTCGTGATTGCAATTGCTGAACTTTCGGTTTTTTAGGACACACCCACGAGCTGGCATTGTGAATCCCCCCCCCCCACCCCCGCAATTACAGCATTTTGGTGTAATTTTCTTCTTTGCCTTAATTTTATCTCCACATACCTTAGATTCAAGCATTTTTCCACAGAATCTACACCGAAAATCATTATGGCATTTCCACGCCATATGCCCCCACTTGTAACACTTATAACATATTACTGGAGATTCGTTGTAGACAGCAACCCGTTTATATCCCACACATCTCACAAAGACCTTCTCTGGCGCTGGAACCTTTGATTAGCGCAATTAGCTGTAGCATAGGTACTAGTTCTCCATCAATTTTAATTACACGTCTCTTGGCCCCAAAAAATCTATCGTCAGCCAACACATCCACGGGGTCGAGGTAAACAGGATAATCAAAAAGAATGATCTTCATACATTTCCCAATGGACTCCAATCCTTCTGTAGTTAAATATCTAACTGCTGCCTCATCCTTCATAGTTATATAAGGAATATGTTTACCTTCTTTAAAGAGCACTTGATGGCACTTAGCGAGTCTAACTGACCACTTTACCTCATCATGAAAATCCAGGCCATTATTCTTGGGGAAGTAAAGACGTGGCCTCCTTGATGAGTTGCTGCAGTCTACAGCATCAATGGGGTTTAAACTCGTACTGATCATGGTTGAAGAATGACTCACACCATCAATTTTCTTTCTCTTATCCACCAAGAGGGAAATATTATCTTCACTACTTGTACCTTCTCTATTCCTCCTTTTATTCTTCTTTTCGTATTAACAACTTTAAACGGCTCTTGTTCTTCACATTCACTGCTGCTGGACAGCTCCAAATCCGACAACAGTCCTCCTGCAGTACCCTGGGTTACATTGCTGTGTCTGCTGTATCCACCACCCAATTCAGGAATTTAATAAGCGACCTGCTCGCTGAAGCTCTTCCGTCAGCCATAACAGTTCGTGTCCAACCAGGGAGGCGTAGGAGAGCGCCCTCACTACACTAGTACAGCTTCACTACACTAGTACATCTTCACTACACTAGTACATCTTCACTACACTAGTACATCTTCACTACACTAGTACATCTTCACTACACTAGTACATCTTCACTACACTAGTACATCTTCACTACACTAGTACATCTTCACTACACTATTTCATGTTCACTACAACACTAGTACATCTTCACTACACTAGTACATCTTCACTACAACACTAGTACATCTTCACTAAACTAGTACATCTTCACTACACTAGTACATCTTCACTACACTAGTACATCTTCCCTACAACAATAGTACATCTTCACTACACTATTTCATGTTCACTACAACACTAGTACATCTTCACTACACTAGTACATCTTCACTACAACACTAGTACATCTTCACTACACTATTTCATGTTCACTACAACACTAGTACATCTTCACTACACTAGTACATGTTCACTACACTAGTACATGTTCACTACAACACTAGTACATCTTCACTACACTCGTACATCTTCACTACAACACTAGTACATCTTCACTACACTAGTACATGTTCACTACACTAGTACATCTTCACTACACTCGTACATCTTCACTACAACACTAGTACATCTTCACTACACTCGTACATCTTCACTACAACACTAGTACATCTTCACTACACTAGTACATGTTCACTACAACACTAGTACATCTTCACTACACTCGTACATCTTCACTACAACACTAGTACATCTTCACTACACTAGTACATGTTCACTACACTAGTACATCTTCACTACACTCGTACATCTTCACTACAACACTAGTACATGTTCACTGCACTAGTACATCTTCACTACACTAGTACATCTTCACTACACTCGTACATCTTCACTACAACACTAGTACATGTTCACTACACTAGTACATCTTCACTACACTAGTACATGTTCACTACAACACTAGTACATCTTCACTACACTAGTACATGTTCACTACAACACTTGTGCATCTTCACTACACTCGTACATCTTCACTACAACACTAGTACATCTTCACTACACTAGTACATGTTCACTACACTAGTACATCTTCACTACAACACTAGTACATCTTCACTACAACACTAGTACATGTTCACTACACTAGTACATCTTCACTGCACTAGTACATGTTCACTACACTAGTACATCTTCACTACACTCGTACATCTTCACTACACTAGTACATCTTCACTACACTAGTACTTCATGTCCTCAATATTAATTCAAATATTGTAAAATTCCAACCATATTAGTTTAAAACTGAACCAAGTCCGGAATTTTGAAATTGACCTCACCAGACATTACAAAGAAACCAACCATCACCATCATGCGCTTTGCAATTGTTGAAGGTAAGGGTCAAGATGCCTTATTGGTGTTCATACCCAATAATCACCTGGAGTGGCTTAACCCCAGGGTGATCCTTGAATACGACCCCACCATGGACGCTGAGGAGTACCCACCTAAGGCTGTGATTTGGGTCCCTGATCAGTTCATCATCTCTGTTAATTTGGAGATGGTGTCCTCCAGACCACAGACCATAACCCACATGCTACCACCAGCTACACCCTGCCGGGAACCTCACAGGCGCCACGAGGACCACAGGCATGAGGACCACAGGCGCCACGAGGAGCAACAGTTCCACAGGCGCCACGAGGAGCAACAGTTCCACAGGCGCCACGAGGAGCAGCGGTTCCACAAGCGCCGTGACGAGCGGTTCTATGAAGAGCGGCGGTTCCGCGAAGAGCCGCGATTCCAAGGCCTCTGTCACAACTGCTCAGAGCTACGATGCCGCAGTCGTCAGGCACCGCGGTTCCACGACCATTACTGATACAATTGCTGATCAGTCGCGTCAACCCAAATATAATAAATTGTAAAACATTAATAAAATTTTGTTTTTGTTTAATTGTTTTCTTTGTTCTTTATTACATTTTATGGAACAAGTATTGATTTATTTGATTATATTCACACGAATATTATTTTTTAAATTGTTTTACTTGAAAAAAACAAATTCCAATTAGAGTACAATGATGACTGTGGTGTAGTGAAGAATAATGATAGCATTCCACACGTCTTGGTGGAAACTCTTCAGGTGATCCAAAAATATAAAAGGTTTAAAATATCATAAAATAGAGTATTTTTAATTTCTTAATGCAAATAAAATCTAAATAAAAGATAAAATTAAACTATAAAAAAGGAATTTAAAAGCCAATTTATGTAACTTAGAGAATGCTTCTCTCTCACCTTCTCTCTAACCTCTCTCTCACCTCTCTAACCTTCTCTCTCTCTCTCACCTTGTCTCTCACCTTCCCTCTCTGTTAACTATTTTTTTGCACTAAATGGAGAAAATTAAATATTTTTTCATATTCAAACATTTATGATTTTTTCTTTTCTTTTCTTGTGAAAACAAATAGACTCTTTCAACTTATTTTGTGCTGCAATGTCAGGTCTGTGATACTGTGTTTTGTACACTCATACTTATTGGAGAATTTTAATTGCTTATGGAGGAGTGTACAACGTCAGGCATGTCATTTAAGAAACAAACAACAACAGGCCCAATACACTGCTTGGGGTCATGTAGAAAATCTTCTATCCACGCTAGGACATTTCCCCGAATTCCGTACCCTTCCAGTTTGATTGTTAGCCTTTCGTGGGGTACACTGTCGAAAGCCTTGGCAAAATCTATGTAAATATTGTCTATATTACCAGCCTGTTCCAGAATATGGGTCCAAATATCCAATACCTTGAGCAATTGTGTTAAGCAGGAGCGCCCCTGCATAAAACCGTGATGGCAATCCTTTACAAGGTTGTTTCGTATTAGATGTTCCATCGCAGCATCTCTGATAATACTCTCAAGTACTTTACATACAGTAGTACCCCGATTTACGCGGTTAATTGAACCCACGGGGTACCGCGTAAAGTGAACAACAGAACATATGGGATTAATTCCAATAGAGATTGGCCCGACCCCCAAACTCCACTTTTTCCGACACAATACCTATGTTGTATTAAAAATAACATCTTAATTTTATGATGGTATGCACACACAATTAATATTTAAGAGAAATACAGTCGTCAGGTTAATGTCCATTCAAATAATGGACTCAAATCTACCCTCCCCCTCCCTCTTCCCAGCTCACTAGCTCCTACCTCTCTGAGAAATGTTTGGGTGAAAACACTAGATTTTAACGTTTGGTAATAAATAATACCTCAGACTAAAGTTAGGATAATATAATTGACATTTCTGGATTCCTTGCAGGTCAGGGAATATTTTGAATGTAAACTTCATATATTTTGCACAAAAGATAAAATATTTGCTTTGTGTAAACCAAATTATTACATTAGATCTAAAATTTGTATGTCTAATGCAAAATCCATGATGTTTATATTCAAAATGATCATCATATTGTAAGAATTCCAACAATGTAAATTATATTCTGGCTGGGTAATTTGTATGAATTTTATGAGCTAAATAAAAAAAAATATACTTCACCACGTATATGAGTAGATGCACTGCGGAAAGTGAAAGTCTGGTTCTGGCGAGGTACCGCGTAAATGAGAAATCGCGGAAAGTGAAACCGTGTAAAGCGGGGCAATACTGTAGTTATAATCAGGAATTTATAAATACAAATACATATTATATCCTTATAGACCATAATTAAGAGGAATAGGATATCATTATTCACACCTCCTTGAATATTATTAACTCTGGATATAGTAAAGCATAGACAGTGACTGAGATCACCACATTCCAAAATATCCAAACACTTTTCAGAGCTAAATCTTCCTTTAATCTGAGTTAGTCCACCCATGATGCTGTCTGTGTTTAACAAGCCCCAAACATTGACTGTCACATGATTCGCTTCTTGCCACCTTGTTGATGTTGTGACGTTGATAACCTGGTGTTTGGCCGCCACAGTGGAGAGGACCCTGGGTGGTGGATGCTAAGGTCATCTCATCTAAGATCACCTGACCCCAAAAGTCTGTCTTCACCCTCATATTGCCGGTAAACTGGAGGCTAGTAGTTAGGGTGTGTCAATTTTGTCAACATGTTAAAAATCAAATTTGGTAGTCAAAATATTGTGCCTCTTTATGTCTAAACTTGAGATTAGCAAACAAAAATGAATTGAAATAACCCTCACCTACATCAATTATACCTTAAATTTTCAAATATCAGTATTTCAACAAATTAATGAGACTTGATTAGAATTATTCACTTGATATTAACTAATCTCATCTAAGCATATGGATTATGGAGTATTTTATGGTTCTATAGCTTGTGTACAATATGCATGTCAGAACATGAACATGAACAGGCTCTCCGTGTGGGACAGTTTAATTCTTGTTTTGACTTGTACCAAGCGTGAGGATAAGGCACCCGGCTCACTCTCCTTCTAGATATCATAGACGGTGGTTTGCTCTCATTGCACTTGCACCTACTCTACCAGACGAATTCTACATTTTAATTATTGTAAGTAGAGCATATTGATTGTCGCAGTTACTTATATCATTGTATAAACCATTATGTTCTAAGAAATTATTATGTTATTTCTGTTACAGCATTTTTGATAAACAAATTGATATTTTTTGAAACAACAATTGAATTATGAAACATTGAAATATTTTTCTATTTGTCAGATAGTGTGAAGATGTCAAAATTGAAGACAAGAAGTCAGTTGTCAACCCACTTGAGCCTGCTAGTTGGTAAAGGGAAGGAGCTTCCTGTATCAGAACTTCCAACAGTGAGAGACATGCTAAGATTAGGGTTACTCCTTCGAGAAAAAAATGCAAAGGACAGAAGGAACTATACAGATAAAGAACTCATAAATGACATGATAGTCCCTCTTCTGCATCAATGGACAAAAGCTAATGCACTATTCAAACCACCTGTGATTAATCAGTGTCGAACTATTGAGCTAAAACTAACGAAATTATGGCACAAAGCAGTTGAAACATCACTTGGTAAAGGAAACTTGGCCAGGAAAAATGAATTTCTGCACACACTTGATACTCTGTTTGACATTTTGACCTGCAAGTGCTCCATACAATTATGTTCTGAATCCAACTGTTCTCACTCAGGTAAGAGAGAAAATAATTCCCACATTGATTGTGGTTGTCCTCGTGAAAAGAAGATCCCTGTTTTAGAGCTTGAATTTATAAAGGCACAGAGGACAAAGGCAGAAGGCCAAGGAAGTATGCAAATGGGTTCAATAGATTATTCAGAAACAAAGAAGCAGATTGCTAATGCCAAGAAGAGAGAACAAATCCGAGAGAGGGAACAAAAGAAGAAAATGAAGAGTGAAGAAGCCATCCAAAGAGAGGAAGAGCTGTGTCAAGATGTTTATCACTTCTTTGATAGTTCTTCTGATGAACAGGAAGCAACATCAGATGATAGTTCCAAAGAGCCATCTGAACCTTTACCAAAGAAAATGAAATACAACACAAGAAATATTTCAAACATTGCTTTAGCTAGTATTCGCCACCATGCTGGACTTCGTGAGGCTGCATAAATTGCAACTGCCGCTTGGATAGATGCAGGCCTCATCAGCCGAGAGGATGTATCTTTGGTGATAGATCATAATAAAATTAGAAGAGCACAAGAAAAAATAATGAAGGAAATATCTGATCAGCATGAAAAAGATTTAAGCGAGGGAGGGCTCTCCTGTCTTTTGTTTGATGGAAGAATAGATGACACAAAAGTTTTGCTAGAAGTAGAGGGAGTGAACAGAAAGTTTCCAGGTCTCATCAAAGAAGAACACTACTCTGTCTGTTCTGAGCCTGGTGGTCGGTTTTTGTTTCACTTTGCTCCCGAAACTGAAGTAGAAGGGAAGAAACATGCAGAGGTCATTGCTGATCATATTTTATGTTGGGTTCAGGAGAGAGGACTTGGCAGTTCACTGCAGGCTGTTGGTGGAGATTCAACTGCAGTGAACACCGGATGGCAGGGGGGTGTAATGACGCATTTAGAGAAAAAACTAGGAAGAAGACTTGTTTGGATTGTATGTGATTTACATACAGGCGAGCTACCTCTTCGTCATCTCATCCAGGAACTTGATGGTCCTACAAAGAGCAACAACAAGTGGTCAGGTCCCCTTGGCATCATGCTGGATGAAGCAACACAACTAGAAATAAATACAACCTTTCCAAAGGTCGAAGTTGGCCCTCCCCTTCCGGCGTTGTCTGAAGGAGTCATCAAAGATCTCAGCACAGATCAATCCTATGCTTATCGTATTGCCCAAGCAATAAGATCAGGAGAAGTGCCTCAGTCATTGGCTCTCTTGGAGATTGGACCTGTCAGTCACAGCCGTTGGTTAACTACAGCTCTTCGTTTCTGCAGGATTTGGATTTCCAAACACGAATTGAAGGGCAAAGTGCTGAAGAATTTGAGGTTAATTGTTGAATTTATTATTGGAGTTTATCTTCCCCAGTGGTTTAGTGTGAAACTTAATCCTATGTGGGTGGATGGGCCCAATCACCTTTTGTTTCAATTGCAGCTAGTAAGAACACAGAGGAAGGTAGTGAGGGACATCGTGTTACCTGTGGCAAGAAGGTCCGCTTGGTATGCTCGATCAGAAGCAGTTTTGCAAGCAATGCTTTGCAGTCAATGTACCAATCTCCGAACCGAGGCTGTAGAAGTCATTCTAAAGATTAGAGGAACGCTAATAGATGACGACCAGTTGGGAGACTGTTCGTTTCATTCAAGAAAAGTTCCCCCAATAAACGTCAATGCCACCAAATTGTCAGAATTGGTTGACTTGAGTTTGGAAGTCTTAGAGCCACCATTGACAACAAGTCTAACTAGCCAAGAATTGAGAAACCTTAAAGAGACTTGTTACGAGTTGGGGATTTAGAATATAGTTATACGTCTACCCAGATCCCAACAGGTAACAACAATAAAAAAAAACAAAGACAATCGGACTATAAAAGGGTAGACAAAGGATGCGAGTTTTCGTTGTATATAATAGAGTACCATAAATCCCTTAACAAAATATTCAGCTTATAAATTACCCTTAACCAAACTTAACCTAAACATTAACAGTATATACATATTAATACAACATAAACAATTTTGAAGCAAGTGGACGTGGGGGAGGTAATACAAGATACATGTACTTAAGTGAGGAGCTGAGATGGCTGACGAGTAAGGCTGAGTATTGTAGAAGACGGTAGGTAGTCACTGCACGTAGGTTTAGAGGATAGATGATCCTGTGGTCACTTCCCAGAGCCAAGTGCCTCTCCTCGAATTGGAGCTGACAAAGAAGACTTTGAGGAGGTGACGCAACCCAGGATATGGAGAAGGGAAACCTCGGAGTGGTAACTAAGACGAGTCATACTCGTGTCTCGTCCCTAGATGGCGTTGCTCGTGGTGCTGGGTAGGTAGATCAGGACAATAGATGGCGTGCTTCGTAGTGCGGGGTGGAGGGGTTCGTAACACCCCCCCTCCAAAGACCTCCGTAGCGCTGGCGCGAAGGAGGTGATCAACTGGTGCGTCTGGAGAGTAGCTGCTGCATTTCCACTGGAGCTCGGGATAAGGAGTCTGCAATCAGGTTATCGACCCCCTTTATGTGCCGGACATGTAGATTATAGGGCTGGGTGAGGAGAGCCCAGCGGAGGATTCGCTGGTTGGAGGTCTTGTTGGTTTGGATGAACGTGAGTGGGTTATGGTCGGTGAAGACTAGGGTTGTTTGTGGGCAAGACTGGAGGTAACATTCAAACTTCTTTATTGCCAACACCAGAGCCAAGGCCTCCTTCTCTATGGTCGAGTAGTTGGTTTGATGTTTTTTCAACTTGGCGGAGTAATATGCCACAGGGTGAAGAACATCAGTGGTAGGGTCGGGTTGTAGGAGCACAGCCCCCACTCCGACACCACTAGCGTCGATTTGCAGATGGAAGGGCGAGGTGTAGTCAGGGGGGTGGACTACAGGCTTGGAGGCAAGGAAGGCTTTGAGGCGGTGGAAAGACTGGTCGCACTTCTGGTTCCAGATATAAGGGACCGCAGAACTGGTAAGGTCTGTGAGGGGTCCGGCCACGCTGGAGAAGTTACTGCAGAACCGACGGTAGTAGCCGCACATCCCAAGGAAGCGCATGAGTTCCTTCCTCGTCCTTGGAGTGGGGAAGGACAAGATAGCTTTAACGTTTGCGTCCTTGGGTCTCACCATACCATGCCCAACGATATGTCCCAGGTAAGTCACTGAGGCCCGGCCAAAAGCAGATTTAGCCAGGTTTATGGTGAATCCAGTCTCTTGCAGTCGTGCAAACAGTATCTCCAAACGCACCAGATGTTCGTCCCAGCTGTCCGACACCACCACCAGGTCATCCAGGTAGGCGAACGTCACCTAGATCCTGAATTAGGAAGTTGATGGCCCTCTGGAATGTGGCCGGAGCATTAGAAAAACCAAACATATAACCAAATATTGAAAAGACCAAATGGAGTTATAAATGCCAGAGATTATTTTGGCCTATCAATGAGTCCCACTTGATAATATCCTTTCAACAGGTCCACGGTACTGATAAATTTTGCACAGCCTATGCTGTCTATTATATCTTCAATCAAAGGTAAAGGGTAGGAGTCAGAGACAGTGACCTGGTTCACTTTACGATAATCGGTACAGAAACGAAAAGTGCCATCGGGTTTTGGAATGAGAAGGCAAGGTGAAGCCCAGGGGGAGGTACTAGGCTCAGCTAAGTTATGTTTTAACAAAAAATCTACCTCCTTTTTCATAATCTCTTTTTTTGTGGATTTAGTCGATAGGCTGATTGCCTAATGGGTTGTACATCATCCGAGATTAGCTTAATATCATGTTTAAGTATATTGCAAAACCCTGGGAGGTCTGATGTAACTTTAGGAAACGTTGATAATAACTTAGTGAGATCTTTTGCTTGAGATGGATTCAGAACAGAAAAATACTCATCCAAGTTGTTGAGTATGTGACTGTTAGTAGGGTTTTCTTTAGGTAGAGGGAAGTCTAAATTCTCCAATAGGTCCATGTCATCTGTCTCCGGCTCCGGCCCTGACAAAACCAAATGCAATACAGGTTGACTTATAGCCTCTGGGATGTCTTCCTCTGACTGCCTGGAATGGTAAAGTTTCATGAGATTAATGTGAACAAGTTGTGAATCTTTTCTGCGATCAGGAGTATGGACTATATAGTTGAGAGGAGATAGTTTATTAGCATTGATTTGAAAGTTTTGATGGAACCGTTCCAAGCAACCTTGGGACGGTGGGTGGTAAGCCGAAGATGTACAATGGTCCACACTGGGGTCTTTCATCACCTGTTTGAACAAAGATGGATCAGATTGTTGGGCTGTAATGAGCTCATCCCTACTAATGGTCTTATTGTACAGATCTTCTGTGGGTAGTAAGATATTGGAGGTGGTTTCAGATGAAGAGGGCCCACTTCGCACACCCTGTGACCGGGTGACAGCACAAGATGGGAAAAGATGAGGAATAGTTTCTTTAAGGTCAGTGGTGGAGTTGACAGGTAAGGGAGAGTCGACTGTCTTTATGTTAGGAACCACTAGATCTCCTACCAAGTCATTACCCAATAATAAATGAATGCCGCACACAGGCATTGGGTCTTTCCTTATGGCTATTTGCACTTCCCCAGTAATCAAGGGACATTGGAGGTGCACTTTAGCCAAAGGATAGGAAGAATGGGATGAGAGATCCGAAATTAGAACACTCTCATTAGTAAATGCGGTAGATATATCAGGAATGACGTTAAACAGGAGGATAGATTGTGCTGCGCCCGTATCACGTAGTATACGAATAGGGAAAGAACGAGACCCCTCTATGATTGAAATTTTTCCCTCATAGGTGAATGAAGAGAAGAGATCCTGATGGGGCCTTTCCACATTGGTGTTTGCTATTGGTTTGGATTTGGGATCCAGGGAACTACTTTTTAGCAGTTCGACACTTTTGGTGTTTACAAGACTGGATCGTATGGCCTGGGTTTTACAGTAAGAACAATAAAACTTGGTTGCATCAGGGGGGGTAGGTGTGGGACCTTTCGACCTACCACTCACGTTCCCAAGGTTATCATCAGGGAAGGACCTAACATGTCAGGAGTACCACGTTCTCCTCTTTGCTGACTCCACACCAATAAAGCGTACGCATCAATAGCAGCACAAACGCCTAAATTAACCTCACGCTCCTCCACATGCTTCAGATGTGAAATAGTATCTTGCTCTTCCACACTCCTCCAGGACTACCAAATTTAACCATCCTGAAATGTGAAGTCTCTGTAACCTCTAACTTCCACTTCTTAAAAAACCTAAGCTTTTCTTGAGCAAACTCAACAAAGGTGTGGGAAAATGGTTTGGTTAGTTTACGAAACTTCTGCCGGTATCCATCTGGCGTGATAGCATAAGAGGTGAGGATATTCTTTTTACGTTATCATAGTCATCAGTCTGGTCTAAACAGTTATAAACTCTACGAGCCTTACCATATAATTTAGGAACTAACACTGACACCCACTGGTCCTTTGGCCACTCATTCTTCCCGGCTATTTTCTCAAGTCCTAAATGACCCGTCCATATCGGATTCATCAAACCCGGGAACAAGGGAAGAAGCAGTAGCAGGGTTAAAAGCAGCTAGTTTCTCTCTTAATGCCACTTCTTTTGATCTGAACTCCGATGTTAAGGTGACTTCTATCTCTCTTACCTGTAGTTCTTTCAGTCTAACCTCCTGCTCCAACTTGGCCCGTTCCATCATTTCCTCATGCTCCAACTTGGCCTGTTCCGACCTTCCCTCATGCTCCAACTTTTGCTCCAACTTGGTCTGTTCCAACTCGAGTTCTTTCATTTTGATTTGGAACTCGAACCTAGCTCGTTCTAGTTCTAAGGCGTCTATTCGTTGTGTTTCTTCTTGAGGGCTAGCCAGACCTGAGGCAACTTCTGAGTGGGGAGGGGTGGTGGATAGTGGTTGAAGTTTCTTGGACATGGGCGTTAATCGGTCAACAGCGGATTCTTTTAAAACTTCTTGTTGAACCAACACTTCAATCACATGATTTTTTAACATTTCCTTAGTCAGTTGCTGTGAATATGGGATATTGTAATAGTTGGCTATTTCTTTCCATTCTTTCTTCAGGATATTAACACGTAATTTAGCTACGGAAGGATTTTCAATAAAATCCTGGGGATCAAAACCTGAGGTGGCCATTGTTAAGAAAAATAGGATAAATTAACTAATGGTCAAAAGATAAGATAAGTGGATAACCCTAGAAAATATCACGGCAGTGGATAACCAGAAAGTCCCGGAAACTAACCAAGTTATACCTAGGGAAATTACACTTATGATTATTGTTCTTCTGAGAAGATCCTTAGATAAGGATAGAGACTTTGAAAGGGTAGGGCCGTATTACGACACTTAGATATAAGATCCAGTTAACAACCTTTATTATGCTTGAAAGAAGGTAGGGTATATTACGGCATTAATATAGGATCCGGATTAACAACCTGATAAATGGTATGATTGACCCTGAATGAGATAATGAGAAGAACAATAATTGAGGCTTTATAATATTGGGGTCCTGGTAGAGCGGAGCGTCCCAAGATATCACTTCACCGTAAACTAGTGACCATGGAACAGCCTACTCTGGAGTGAGGGTACGGCATTAAACAGATCCGGATTCTTCCCTACACTCGATAAGACTTACTACACGACTGCCACGTGTAATAACAGGTAAGCCTTATGACACTTGGAACCTAATATCCTACGTCTGTCACTCTTACTATACGATAATACCAATATATGCACACACATATGAAGGAAACTTTAAACTACCGTAAAGCAATTGTGAACAGAAGTGACTGGGAGGAATAATTAACACTGAGTAACAAGGGAGGAAGGAATATGGTACTTAAGGTCGAGTCCTGTCACGGTCGCCATTTGTTACGAGTTGGGGATTTAGAATATAGTTATACGTCTACCCAGATGCCAACAGGTAACAACAATAAAAAAAACAAAGACAATCGGACTATAAAAGGGTAGACAAAGGATGCGAGTTTTCGTTGTATATAATAGAGTACCATAAATCCCTTAACAAAATATTCAGCTTATAAATTACCCTTAACCAAACTTAACCTAAACATTAACAGTATATACATATTAATACAACATAAGCAATTTTGGAAGCAAGAGTGATCAGGGAGAATATTAAGACCATGTACTTAGTGAGGCCGAGATATGGCTGACAAGTAAGGCTGAACATTACCCAGAAGACGGTGGTGAGTCACTGCACGTAGGTTTAGAGGATAGATGATCCTGTGAATTAAAACTTCCAGAGCCAGTGCCTCTCCTCAGGTGGGCTGACAAGAAGACTTTGAGGAGGTGACAACCCAGGATATGAAGGAAACCTCAGGTGGTAACTAAGGCGAGTCATACTCGTGTCTCGTCCCTAGATGGCGTTGCTCGTGGTGGTGGGTAGGTAGATCAGGACAATAGATGGCGTGGTTCGTAGTGCGGGGTGGAGGGGTTCGTAACAGACTCCAATGCAGGTGCCGAAGTGGCCGTCCCACACTCAAAGTGTGGAGAGATGTGTGAAAATGGTCACAGAAGCAGCAGGCCATGTTTACAGCCACGAGAGGCGAGAAGGTTACATCAAAGCACAAATAGCAAGCAGACTACTGATGACAAGAAACCAAAGCAAAGAGAGTATGAAGGCATTGGTTACTTTCAAATAGACTACGGATAATAAAATATAATAATTTGAAACTTGAAACAGTAACATGTGTGCAAACGCTGGTTATGTTATAAATTCACAAATATGTACATTTAAAAATCCATTTGATGTAGGTAGGACTTATTAAAAAAAAATTTATGCCAGAATATTGTTTTGCATGCTTAAAGACTACAATAAATTGCTACCAAATTACTCGATTTTCAATTTAGCCAGTTCACCCCCTAAATTGACACACCCTAATCCACATGCAAGTGGGTCTATGCGCCGTCCCTCCGGGGCCCACTGCTACTCTGAGATCCCCTACTGGTCTAGCCTGGGCCCATGAGTTACCCAGTTACCGTGTGTTGCCACGAGGAGGCACAACAAGAGTCTTGATGGTGAAGCAGCTGTGGATTGGCAGGGAAAGACTTATGCAAGTTGTTTCCCTGTTCGCCACTAGGGCTAGCCAGCGGCGGTAGCTGAAAGCGAGAGGGAGCAAACAGTGCTTGCACCTTAACACTAACATAATGCTACCACACTCGACACATTACACTACCATGTGTGCGTGCACACACACACACACACACACACACACCACGTGATTGGCCGCCTCTCTCTCTCTCTCTCTCTCTCTCGTAGGTAACTTTCCCCCAGGTGCCTTTGAGACACGCTGTATACCCTCTTTAAGACACGCTGTTTATCCTCTTTGAGTTACGCTGTACAGTGTACAGTATATCCTAAGGTGTAGTAGAGGCACTACTCACCATTACGTCCTAACTTACGGGTATCTGTCAATAGTAATGGTAGTAATGTGAGAAGATTTTCATATGAGATTCCTTCCTTTTGAGAATCTGTGAATATTACGTCATTCATTATCTATCGCCTACGTGGTGTTACAGATAACTTACTTCATTTACAGTGGAGGGTTTAGTTCCCTTCACAAGTGCGTTTACAGAGGCTCATCATATAAACAATCCACAGATCATTGGGCCATTGAGATATTTGTTTTAATATTGATTTAATTTGAATCCACAATATGTTTACAATTGTGAGTTTCCTTCTGTCGAATATCAACAAACACAGGGTTGCCACACTGCACAAAACTTGATGAGCCCCTGTAAACGCACTAGTGAAGGGGACAACATTTACATGGGCTTTCCTGATTTGCTATGCTGTCGTGGAATGTTTTTTAATTCATGAAGGAATATATGTTTATGATGGTTGTCCTGAATTAGCTTGTTGAGAGAACTTACGTGATTTACAATGGGAAGTAAATTCCATATGTTTAGGGTGAACTTTCTTAATATTCAATGAAGCTCAACTTTACCTGAATATCAAAAGTAATTCAGTTTACACTACACTACCTCTATCTCTCACTCTTGTAAATGATATAATTCCTTTAATAAATACATTGCAATAGTTGAGTTACCCGCCTTGGTCCATTATAATGATGAGTGATTGGAAATATTGGTTTGAAATGGAGAATATTATGTCATTCTCTTAAAGTGTTAACAGGTCTTTGGATGTCTCTCAGGATTTACTGACTGAGACACGCTTTTTTCCTGCCATTTTTCGGTACTCGGGAGATATTGTGTATAAGGAACAGGAAATGAAGTGATATTGTTGGTTGACTAAAGATGATATTTGTAAGCGATAGCAAGAACAACCTCAAACGCACAGTGTAACGCTTTGTTAATAAGCTCAAGAGTAGGACGCAGGCTTGTTGGTGACGTGAATAGGCCGGTCAGTGCTGGCTGTATCTAGCTCTCTGGCAGCACGTCCACGGTGTGTTTGTCCGCAGCATAACTTGAGAACGAGAAGAGATACAATATTTATACTTGACACACATATTCAAGACAATCCCATTGGCTGATATGTTTTTAAGGTCGATTGATATGTTGTGTTTCTTGTACATTTAATAGCAGTGATGGACGCAGTGTGTGTGTTCCTGATATATAAATCATTCAAATGTACATGAATTTATATTATGGAGTGTAACTAAAGAGGAATGACCAGGAAATGAGTGGGGATTTTTTTTTTTTGGGGGGGGGGGCGGGAAATGTGTCAAAAATGCGTAAAAAATGTGTGTAAATCAGAGGAAACGCTTGAAATTGCATCAACAATAAGTGTACAGTAGCTTTAAATTTTTAGGGAACGTTGTAAAAAATATGTCAAAAATGGCTGTAATTTTTAGGTAACTCTTAAATATATGTGAAAATTTTTTGTTATTTTTTATTTTTTTAAGAAATGTGTCAAAAATGCGTCAAATATTTCCTTGTCTATTTTTGTTGTTTATAGGAGAAAAGTTTTAAATCTTTGACTCGTGCCTAAGTTAAAGACTCCCGTTATATTCAAAGATATACAAGTCAACAGCACACAGTCAGATCACAGGTCGAGACAACGGACAAACCTAACCCCGTGGCAATACTTCATTCACCTCTTCCCTTGTTTGTACATAAACCTTTGAAATCGACTATGAAATTCCAGGTGATATTAACTGGAATCACAAGAATACATTACAGATAAAACTGACTTGTTTACGCCTGGTTATACAAGAAGAAATGAAGTTTTATCTTATAATTCAGGTGACTCTACTAAAGGGGGAGGAACGTTGTCTGATTGAGCCTCCCTGACCTGAAGAAGAGGCAGCCTGAAGGAGGTAAAGTCGTCGCGGGAGGGTATAGATACGGGGAGGGAGGGGGTGAGGTAGGGAGTGGTTATCTTCACCGAGGAATCTCTTTGACGTGTAATTCAGTCGTGCTGTATGTAAGTTAGTCCTGGAACATCAAGAAGACGTCAATGGTCACCTGGGAAATATTCTGTGCTGCAATAGTCGAAAATCAAAGTATTTTCGAGGGATGAAAAAAAAAACTTGGTTTAAAAATTACTTGAGATTCAGTACACAGGTTATCGTAAGTGCCGAGAGTAGAAATATTGACGTTGTTTATATAAATAAAATTAATCTGTACGTGATTTTTGTGTTTTCTTATTTGTTTCTTATATATTTTCTTTCTTTATGCCATCGTCTTTTATTAGTAATTCTCTTTCCCCTCTTTCTATTTTCTTTTCCAATTACATTTACGTCTTTTCCCTTTATCACTAATCCTCTTTCTTCCTCGTGTGTTTGTCTCTTCCTTTGTCTCTTTCTTTCCTTCTCTCAGTTTTATCCTAATTGCTTGTCCTTTTTACCTCCTCTTTCCTTTGTCAGTGATTCTCTCTCTCTCTCTGTCTGTCTGTCTGTTTTCCCTCTTCGCTTTTTTCGTTACTCTCTTTCTCTCTCTCTTGTTTGTTTATCTATTTTTATTTTCTCGTTTCGCTATTTTATATTTTGTATTATATTTCCCTCTCTTTCTTTACTCTTATCTCTCTTTCTCGTTTATCTAATTTTTTCCTTTCTCCATCTTTCCCTCACCTCTACCTTCTTCTCGCATAGTAGTTCCATTAAGTGAGGACACGTGTCATCTTGTTTACCATTCACAGCTGGTGTCCTTAACAAGACTCTCCTCAGCAGCTGTCCTTCAATAGTCAACAAAATCATACCGATCCGCACATCTCCTACAGCCAAACTCGAAACTCTCAGACTTTCACAAAACAAATAGCGATGGACCGTCCGTTGTCCACTTTTGACTGACTCTCTGCTTCTGGACAATATTTTTTTTATGTGAGTAGTTCATTGATCAGCAGTGATGAGTCAGATCACTGTATTCATCAACTCATACCGTAAATGTGATTAAATAAACATAAGTTTCACAAATAACAATTTAGTTTATTCAATACTGTACAATAATCAGTTGTTACCACCAAGTTAAGACAGACCAATATTTTTATAGAGAAAAGAAATGGAAATTTACTACATGAAAATCTAAAGAGGGCGAGTGTAGAAGAGGGAAGTGTATGCGAGAGTGAGGGAATGAATGGACACTTAAGTCTGAGTAACAATGAATGACTCACGACCTTCACCGTATATAAATATCACCACCAAATTATAAAATATTAAGACTAGTGGACGGCAGAGACGCATGGTCGGTGTTGGTGAGCGACGTTTGGCTGTGATAACAGGGCACCTTGTGTGTGTTCCTCCCTGGGATCACTTCTTCACCCAATATGGTGTGATGACACTTGTGTTGTCATGTCATAGAGGAGTGGTTTGTGTTGGGTTGTTACCACCAAGGTCCCCCGCCTGTGTAAGCACCCAACATACACGCCAAGTGAGCAGTCCAACACAATCACAAACACATTGGTGCTTTAATAATTATTATAATTATTATTTTCGTCATTACAGGTAAAGAAACTCTGAGGCAACTATGCAATTGACCACAAAATTCCGGTAACCTTCCCGAGGCTGCTTAAACTGAAACAGTTTCCACGATCTGAGATCATGCTGGTTTAACGCCATCTGTGGTTCAGCTCTCGAACTACGTCTCCAGATTATGGAAGTTCGTTATGAATCCTTCACCTTTCCTCTCTGTGTCTGTTGCTGAGCTTATGATCTACTCAGTGTGTTGGTGACCAGATCAGTGTTAAGTGTGTGTGTTGATGGTGCACTGCTGAGGCTAGATCTGTGTGTTGCTGACCAGTGTTAAGTGTGTGTGTTGATGGTGCACTGCTGAGGCTAGATCTGTGTGTTGCTGACCAGTGTTAAGTGTGTGTGTTGATGGTGCACTGCTGAGGCTAGATCTGTGTGTTGCTGACCAGTGTTAAGTGTGTGTGTTGATGGTGCATTGCTGAGACTTGGTGCTGTTCTTGGTTCTGAGACTTGGTGTTGAGTCTGATCTACTCTTTTGTTAGAGACTAGTGAGTGTTCTTGGTGCTAAGCCGATGCTGTTCTTGGTGCTAAGCCGATGCTGTTCTTGGTGCTAAGCCCTGTCGTTCCTGCTGGTCTGATCTACGCTGCTGCCAATCTACTCTAAAGTACAGTAGTAAGTAAAGACCTCGTGGTTTTTATTCTCATTATATAGAAATAAATTTCTTAGAAATTTTGTAAGATGAAGGAAATGGTCAAGGGGGAGGAGGAGGAGGTGTGGGTGAGGTAGCAGGAGGAGGTGTGAGGTGAGGTAGCAGGAGGAGGTGTGAGGTGAGGTAGCAGGAGGAGGAGGAGGAGGTGTTAGGTGAGGTAGCAGGAGCAGGAGGTGTGAGGTGAGGTAGCAGGAGGAGGTGTGAGGTGAGGTAGCAGGAGGAGGAG
>NW_024719590.1:0-2500 GCF_018991925.1 Homarus americanus
TTCTGTTGTTTTCCCTTGTAGGTTAATCGAGTGGTGATTACTTAAGTCGTCTTTGAAGCTGTCCCAGTCTGTTTTACTCATTTTCATTCTCTTTTTTATTGGTATCTGTATGGGGCTTGTTGACAGTGTTAGTATAATTGGCAGATGGTCACTGCCTGTATTATATGGTAATTGAAAAAGGCTTTGTTGTTGGTAAAAATTTTGTCTGGTGTCGATTGTGTATTGTGATTTCTCCAGGTTGGAAAGTTAGGACCCAGATGATTGATTTTCCCTAAATTTATTAATTGATTAAGGGCGTTTCCCACGACGTTATTATTTGTATTGTCAAAAATCCTATGTCTGGCGTTAAAGTCTCCTAAGATGTACATCGGATGACTATTGTTAGCCAATTTTAATAGGTCTTCTATAGGTAAGTAGTAGCAATAATTACGTCTCCTTGAGTTGTATTTATTTTTATTGCTAGAAATTCATCTTGGAAGTCATCAATTAGTTTAAATTTTAAGTTTCTTTTAACCGCTATCGCTACTCCGTCATTTTTCTCGCCCGATTTATTTCTTTGGTTTACATAATAGTTAAAGAGTTTTATGTTGTTGTTTTCTGTCTCACCGTGACTGTTTATTAGTATAATGTCAGGGTCAATTTCTTGATATATATTACTTAGGTTAATTCTCTCAGTCTTCCAGTTTCTTACGTTGTGTTGTATTATTCTTAAAGTTCTTACTGTTTGTCTATTGTCCATTATTTCTTATACTTGGATTGTGGCAGTCAGTTGGAGTGGAGACCTATCATCCTGTTTCCCGCTTCTGACTCTTCTATACTCTGACGGGTCTACTATTTTAAAGTCTTTGGCCGTAATCTTTAGTTTGTCCGTAGTAATTAGTGACCAGACATAATCTTCACTTAGGGATTTTTCTTGATATGTCCACTTGTATATCCCTCCTTCACAGTTTTTACTATTGTCCCTCCTGTTGGTCTCGATGTTGGGATTCCATGTTTTGTTGTAGTGATAACTTTTAATCCAATTTCTTCAGCAGATTCAGGTTGTATATTGTGATCAGTTTCCATCTTATCTTCTCTCCTCCTACTCCTTTGTCTGTCCTTTTGTTATTTCTATCTTCTCTTTGTCTCTTCTAGTCATTTGTCTGGGATCTCTATCAGTCGCTTGTGTTCCTTGTGTATCAGCTGTTGCTCAAACCTTTGTTCGTCTTGATGTAGTCTTTCTCTCAGTTCGCTTGCATATGTTGTCTGAAATAGTTTTTCGGATTGTGGATTCTCTGGAAATATCATCTCTGGTAGGTTATTCAATTTAAACATTTTCCTTAATTCCTCATTGTATGATCCGGGTGCAATGATATTGTGCAAATGTGCATGGATCATACTAATCGTCTATATCATCTATTGGCTCACTTAGGTTTAATACTGTGGATTCTGGTCTATGAGCCTCTTGGACCCATCTCTCTTTGCTATTTCGGCGTATTATGTCGATATCCTTCTTGTCTTGTTCCTTTTTCCTTGTTTCTTGTACTTTATCATGTGTTTTATTGGGCATGCCATTGCTAACGTCCTATGTCCTATGTATACATTCCGTTTCTCTTACAGTTGAGACAGCCAACATGTGTATTCTTACATTCAGTGTAGGTATGGTCGTCGCCTGCACAATCTGAGCAGTACTTTTTTCTTTTTCCGGACAGTCTCTCGTTGTGTGTTCTTCATATTTTTAGCAGGAGAAGCAAGTTTGCAGACTGATGAATGTCTCCTTCTTTATTTGATGTGGTGTGACTGACATGTTGAATATTAGAAAGCCCTGTTGTAAAACTTTCTCAGCCATTGACACTTCTTCAAACATGAGTATAGTCCTTTATCTTAATGACTTCTTCAATCTTCATCCACCTATTTTGGCGTTCCAGTTCTTCTTTCAGGTCTTCCTCCCGATCTCTTGATCGACTTGACGAACAAAAACTGATCTTTTTGCTTTTTGTTCTGGTGGCATGACAACAATAAGGCCTTCATTGTAAAATATATCTCTTGCTTCTTTTGAAAGGATTTTATCTGAATCAAAGTCATCTTTACAGATTACTTTAAAACTTTCATTGGTGCTGAATATTCTAGTTAGTGTGACTTGCAGTTTGTTGTAAGTGATTTCTGCCACTTTTCCCCTTCAATAGAGGTGTCCCTTATCTCTATGTTTTATTCTAATGCTAGTTGTCATCTTCTTGATTACATCTAATCCTACCTATAACACAGGGCTCCTGCCTGGGAGCAATGACCGCCCCCTCTTGGACGGGCGTCGGGCTCTGCACCCAGGTTACCTGTGACTATAGTAATATCTAAAAAGTTGCCACCTACCGGTGACCCCCGGACAAGGGGTGCCCTGCACTATCACAGGTTCCCTTGCCCGAGATCGACCGTATCTTAATCCGCCTCCCGTTCAAGAACGGGTGCATGAGGGGGATGAAAAAAGGAAAGAAGAGGACTTAGAGAGTAGAAGCAGCCTACCTAC
>NW_024719591.1:0-13496 GCF_018991925.1 Homarus americanus
TACAGAAACTCTCCCATATTTGTGGGTGGATTGTGGAACTAAAACCTCTCCATATTTAGGGGGTGGATAATGGGTACAGAAACCTCTCCCTTATTTATGGGGTTGGATTAAAATGTAGAGCCTCTCCCATATTTATGTAGGTGGATTATGATTTTGAAACCTCCCTTTATGGGGTGGATTATGGGGTGGCCGTCTCCCATATTTATGTAGAGTTGGATTGGGTAGAAACCTCTATATTTATGAGGTGGATTATAGTGGTAAGACCTTTCCCATATTTGGGGGTGGATTGGTGAAACCTCTCCCATAGTTATGGGGGGTGGATTATGGGGTAGAAACTCTCCATATTTATGTGGGGTGGTTATGGGGAATTTAGAACCTCTCCTATATTTATGATTGGATTATGGGGTGCAGAAACCATATTTATGGGGTGGATTGAGAATTAGAAACCTCTCCCATATTTGTTGGATTGGTTGGATTACAAATACTCTCCCATATTTATGGGGGTGGATTAAGTGCAGAGCCTCTCCATATTTATGTTGGGTGGATTATGGGTACAGAAACCTCTCCCATATTTATGTGGAGTTAGATTATGGGGTAAAACCTCTCCCATATTTATAAGATTGGATTAGAATTTAGAAACCTCTCCCATATTTTGGAATGGTTATGGTTGCAAACCTCTCATGTTAAGGTGGATTATGGGGTGAAATCTCTCCAATATTTTGTGGGGTGGATTATGGGGTGAAACCTCTCCCATATTTATATGGGGGTGGATTATAGTATAGCTCATATTTATGTGTTGGGTAGATTTTGAACCTCTCATATTTATGGGTTTGGATTAAGGTGGTACAGAAACCTCTCCTATTTATGGGGGTGGATTATAGATGCAGAGCCTCTCCCATATTTGTAGAGGTGGATTATAGGTGCAGAAACCTCTCACATATTTATGGGGTGTTGGATTATATTGAAACCTCTCCCATAATTATGGAGGTGGATTATGGTACAGAAACCTTTCCCATATTTATGGGGTGGATTATGAGTGCAGCCTCTATGATATGTGGGTGGTTAGGGTACAGAAACCTCTCATATTTATGGCGGGTGGATAAAGATTTTAAAACTCTCCATATTTATGGGGTTGGATTAGAGGTATAGAAACCTCTCCATATTTATGGGGGTGGATATGGGGTTAAACCTCTCCATATTTATGTGGGTGGATTATGGAGACCTCTCCCATATTTATGTCGGGTGGATTATGGGTACAATATCTCATATTTATGGGGAATTGGATTAAGGGCAGAAACCTCTCCCTATATATGTGGGTGGATTATGGGGTACATCTCATATTTATGTGGGTGGGATTATGGGTGCAAAACCTCTCCCATATTTGGGGTTGAATTTACAGAAACCTCTCTATTTGGGGGTGGATTTTGGGTGCAGCTTTCCATGTTGTCAGATGGTTAGGGGTACAACCTCCTTATTTGGGGTTGGTTAAAGTGAAACCTCTCCCATATTTATGGTGGATGCAGTGCAAACATCTCCCCTTTTGTGGGGTGGATATGGTGCAATGTATTATGGGGTGGAGAAACCTCTCCATATTTATAGGTGGATTAGGGGTAGAAACCTTTCCCATATTTATATGGGGTGGATTATAGTTTAAGACCTCTCCCATATTTATGTCGAACCTCTCCCATATTTATGGGGGGTGGATTATAGGGTACAGAAACCTCTCCCATATTTATGTTGGGTGGATTATAGGGTATAGAAACCTCTCCCATATTTATGTAGGGTGGATTATGGGGTACAGAAACCTCTCCCCATATTTATAGAGTGAATGGGGTACAGGATCTCTTCCTTATTTATGGGGGTAGGTTATGGGGTACAGAAATCTCCCATATTTATGTCAGGTGGATTATAGGTACGAAACCTCTCCCATATTTATGTCGGAGTGGATTATAGTTGTGCAAATCTCTCCCCGCATATTTATGGGGGTAGATTAAGGGGTACAAGGACCTCTCCCTTATTTATGGGGGGTAGGTTATGGTGTACAGAAATCTCTCCCATATTTATGTCGGGTGGATTATGGGGCACAGAAACCTCTCCCATATTTATGTCGGGTGGATTATGGTGTACGGAAACCTCTCCCATATTTATGGGGGTGGATTAAGGGGGACAGAAACCTCTCCCATATTTATGGGGGGTGGATTATGGGGTACAGAAACCTCTCCCATATTTATGGGGGGTGGATTATGGGGTACAGAATCCTCTCCCATATTCATGGGGGGTGGATTAAGGGGTACAGAAACATCTCCCATATTTATGTGAGTGGATTATGGGGTACTAAAACCTCTCCCATATTTATAGCGGGTGGATAAAGCGGTACAGAAACCTCTCCCATATTTATTGGGGTTGGATTAAGGGGAACAGAAACCTCTCCCATATTTAGGGGGGGTGGATTATGGGGTACAGAAACCTCTCTCATATTTATGTGGGGTGGATTATGGGGTGCAGAAACCTCTCCCATATTTATGTCGGGTGGGTTATGGGTACAGAAACATCTCCCATATTTATGTGGGGTGGATTATGGGGTACAGAAACCTCTATCATACTTATGGGGGGTGGATTATGGGGAACAAAAACCTCTGCCATATTTATGTGGGGTGGATTATGGGGTACAGAAACCTCTCCCAATTCATATGGGGTGGATAATGGGGTACAGAAAACTCTCCCATAATTATGGGTGTGGATTATGGGGTACAGAAACCTTTCCCATATATATGGGGGGTGGATTATGGTTTACAGAAACCTCTCCCATAATTATGGTGGGTGGATTATGGGGTACAGAAACCTTTCCCATATTTATGGGGGGTGGATTATGGGGTACAGAAAACTCTCCCATATTTATGTCGGGTGGATTATGGGGTACAGAAACCTCTCCCATATTTATTTGGGGTGGATTATGGGGTACAGAAACCTTTCCCATATTTATGTCGGGAGGATTATGGGGTTACAGAAACCTCTGTCATAATTATGTTCGGTGGATTATTGGGTACAGAGACCTCTCCCATATTTATGGGGGGTGGATTATGGGGTACCCAAACCTCTCCCATATTTATGGGGGTTGGATTAAGGGGTACAGAAACCTCTCCCATATTTATGGGGGGTGGATTAAGGGGTACAGAAACCTCTCCCATATTTATGTGGGTGGATTATGGGGTACTAAAACCTCTCCCATATTTATAACGGGTGGATAAAGGGGTACAGAAACCTCTCCCATATATATGGGGGTTGGATTAAGGGGTACAGAAACCTTTCCCATATTTATGGGGGGTTGATTATGGGGTACAGAAACCTCTCCCATATATATGTTGGGTGGATTATGGGGTACAGAAACATCTTCCATATTTATGTGGGGTGGATTATGGAGTACAGAAACCTCTCCCATATTTATGGGGGGGTGATTAAGGGGTATAGAAACCTCCCATATTAATGGGGGGTGGATAATGGGGTACAGAAACGTCTCCCATATTTATGTGGGGGTGGATTTTTTATGGGGTACAGAAACCTCTCCCATATTTATGTGGGGTGGTATTATGGGGTACAGAAACCTCTCCCATATTTATGTGGGGTGGATTATGGGGTACAGAAACCTCTCCCATATTTATGGGGGGTGGATTAAGGGGTACAGAAACCTCTCCCATATTTATGTCGGGTGGATTATGGTGTACGGAAACCTCTCCCATATTTATGTGGGGTGGATTATGGGGTACAGAAACCTCTCCCATATTTATGTCGGGTGGATTATAGGGCACAGAAACTTCTCCCATATTTTTGTGGGGTGGATTATGGGGTACAGAAACCTCTCCCATATTTATGTTGGGTGGATTATGGGGTACAGAAACCTCTCCCATATTTATGTCGGGTGGATTATGGGGTATAGAAACCTCTACCATATTTATGTCGGGTGGATTATGGGGTAGAGAAACCTCTCACATAATTATGGGGGGAGGATTATGGGGTACAGAGACCTCTCCCATATTTATGTGGGGTGGATTATGGGGTACAGAAACCTCTCCCATATTTATGTGGGGTCGATTATGGGGTACAAAAACCTCTCCCATATTTATGGCGGGTGGATAAAGGGGTACAGAAACCTCTCCCATATTTATGGGGTTTGGATTAAGAGGTACAGAAATTTCTCCCATAATTATGGGGGTGGATTATGGGGTACAGAAACCTTTCCCATATTTAGGGGGGTGGATTATGAGGTACAGAAACCTCTGCCATATTTATGTGGGGTGGATTATGGGGTACAGAAACCCTCCCATATTTATGGCGGGTGGATAAAGGGCAATATGAAACCTCCCATATTTATGGGGGTGGATTATGGGGGTACAGAAACCTCTCCCATATTTATGTCGGGTGGATTATGGGCACAGGAACTGTCTCCCATATTTATGTGGGGTGGATTATGGGGTACAGAAACCTCTCCCATATTTATGGGGGGTGGATTAAGGGGTACAGAAACCTCTTCCATATTTATGGGGGGTGGATTATGGGATACAGAAATCTCCCATATTTTTGTCGGGTGGATTATGGGGTACAGAAACCTCTTCCATATTTGTGTCGAGTGGATTATGGGGTAAAGAAACCTCTCCCATATTTATGGGGGGTGGATTATGGGGTACAGAAACCTCTCCCATATATATGGGGGGTGGATTATGGGGTACAAAAACCTCTCCCATATTTATGTCGGGTGGATTATAGGGCACAGAAACCTCTCCCATATTTATGTGGGGCGGATTATGGGGTACAGAAACCTCTCCCATATTTATGTGGGGTGGATTATGGGGTACAGAAACCTCTCCCATATTTATGGGGGGTGGATTTTGGGGTACAGAAACCTCTCCCATATTTATGGGGGGTGGATTAAGGGGTACAGAAACCTCGCCCATATTTATGTCAGGTGGATTATGGGGTACAGAAACCTCTCCCATATCTATGGGGGGTGGATTAAGGGCACAGAAAACCTCCCATATTTATGGGTGATTATGGGGTACAGAACCCTCCCCATATTTATGGGGGTGGATTATGGGGTACAGAAACCTCTCCCATATTTATGGGGATTGATTATGGGGTACAGAAACCTCTCCCATATTTATGTGGGGTGGATTATGGGGTACTAAAACCTCTCCCATATTTATGTCGGGTGGATTATGGGGTACAGAAACGTCTCCCATATTTATGTGGGGTGTATTATGGGGTACAGAAACCTCTCCCATATTTATGGGGGGTGGATTAAGGGGTACAGAAACCTCTTCCATATTTATGGGGGGTGGATTATGGGATACAGAAATCTCTCCCATATTTTTGTCGGGTGGATTATGGGGTACAGAAACCTCTTCCATATTTGTTTCGAGTGGATTATGGGGTACAGAAACCTCTCCCATATTTATGGGAGGTGGATTATGGGGTACAGAAACCTCTCCCATATTTATGGGGGGTGGATTATGGGGTACAAAAACCTCTCCCATATTTATGTCGGGTGGATTATAGGGCACAGAAACCTCTCCCATATTTATGTGGGGTGGATTATGGGGTACAGAAACGTCTCCCATATTTATGTGGGGTGGATTATGGGGTACAGAAACACCTCCCATATTTATGTGGGGTGGATTATGTGGTACAGAAACCTCTCCCATATTTATGGGGGGTGGATTAAGGGGTACAGAAACCTCTCCCATATTTATGTCGGGTGGATTATGGGGTACAGAAACCTCTCCCATATTTATGGGGGTGGATTAAGGGGTACAGAAACCACTCCCATATTTATGGGAGTGGATTATGGGGCACAGAAACCTCTCCCATATTTATGGGGGGTTGATTATTTGGTACAGAAATCTTTCCCATATTTATGTGGGGTTGATTAAGGGGTACTAAAACCTCTCCCATATTTATGGCGGGTGGATAAAGGGGTACAGAAACCTCTCCCATATTTATGGGCGTTGGATTATGGGGTACAGAAACCTCTCCCATATTTATGGGGGGTGGATTAAGGGGTACAGAAACCTCTCCCATATATATGGGGGGTGGATTAAATGGTAGAGAAACCTCTCCGATATTTATGGGGGGAGGGTTATGGGGTACATAAGCCTCTCCCATATTTATGTGGGGTGGATTATGGGGTACAGAAAACTCTCCCATATTTATGTCGGGTGGATTATGGGGTACAGAAACCTCTCCCATATTTATGTCGGGTGGATTATGGGGTACAGAAACCTCTCCCATATTTATGTCGGGAGGATTATGGGGTATAGAAACCTCTCCCATATTTATGGGGGGTGCATTATGGTGTACAGAAACCTTTCCCATATTTATGTCGGTTGGATTATAGTGTACAGAAACCTCTCCCATATTTATGTGGGGTGGATTATGGGGTACAGAAACCTCTCCCATACATATGGAGTGTGGATTATGGGGTACAGAAACCTCTCTCATATTTATGGGGGGTGGATTATGGGGTACAGAAACCTTTCCCATATTTATGTGGGGTGGATATGGGGTACTAAAACCTCTCCCATATTTATGGTGGGTGGATAAAGGGGTACAGAATCCTCTCCCATATTTATGGGGGTTGGATTAAGGGGTACAGAAACCACTCCCATATTTATGGGAGGTTGATTATGGGGTACAGAAACCTCTCCCATATTTATGTCGGGTGGATTATGGGGTACAGTAACATCTCCCATATTTATGTGGGGTGGATTATGGGGTACAGAAACCTCTCCCATATTTATGGGGGGTGGATTGAGGGGTACAGAAACCTCTCCCATATTTATGGGGGGTGGATTATAAAAGAAACCCTCCATATAAGGTTAAGTGGATTAGTGTACAGGAACATCTTTCCATATTTATGGGTGATTATGTAAGCAGAAACCCCTCCCATATTTATGTGATTAAGGGGTACAGAAACCTCTCCCATATTAATGGGGGGTGGATACGGGGTACAGAAACGTCTCCCCATATTTATGTGGGGGTGGATTATTAGTGGGCACAGAAACCTTCTCCCATATTGCGCGGGGGTGGATTATGGGCACAGAAACCCTTCCATATTTATGTGGGTGGATTATAAGTACAGAAACCTCCCATATTGCGGGGGTGGATGATACAAACCTCCATATTTATAAAAGGTGATTATAGTAATGAAACCTCTCCTATATTTATGTGGGGGCGGGATTATGGGGCATGTGAAACCCTCCCATATTTATGTCGGTGGATTATAGGGCACAGAAACTTCTCCATATTTATGTGGGGTGGATTGTTGGGAACAAAACCTCCCATATTTATGTCGGGTGGATTATGGAGTATAGAAACCTCTCCCATATTTTTGTCGGGTGGATTATGGGGCACAGAGTCCTCTCACATAATTATGGGGGAGTGGATTATGGGCACAGAAACTTCCCCAGTATTTATGTGTGGGGGTGGATTATGGGGCACAGAAACCTTCCCCATATTTATGTGGGGTGGATTATGGGGTACAGAAATTCCTCCCATAATTATGGGGGAGGATTATGGGGTACAGAAACTCCTCCCATATTTATGTGGGTGGATTATGGGCACAGAAATCTCCCACAATTATAAAGGATTATGGGTACAGAACCTTCCCATATTTATGGGGGTGGGATTATGAGGCACAGAAACCTCCTATTTACGTGGGTGGATTATGGGGCACAAAACCCTCCCATATTTATGGCGGTGATTAAGGGCACAGAAAACCCTCCCATATTTTTTGGGGTGGGATTATGGGGTACAGAACCTCCCCATATTTATGTCGGTGATTATGGGGTACAAACGTCTCCCCATTGAAGTATATGGGGGTGGATTGGTGTATAAGAAACCTTCCCATATTTATATGGGGGTGATTAAGGGCACAGAAACCTCTTCCATATTTATGGGGGTGGATTATGATACAGAAATCTCTCCCATATTTTTGTCGGGTGGATTATGGGGTACAGAAACCCTTCCATATTTGTGTCGAGTGGGATTATAAGAAAACTGCATTATAAGGATTAGGTACAGAAACCCTCCCATATTATGGGGTGGATTATGGGCACAAAAACCCTCCCATAATTATGTGTTTCTGGGTGGATTATAGGGCACAAAACCTCCCCCCATGGTTTATGTGGGGTGATTAGGCAACAGAAACCTCTCCCATATAAGGCGGGGTGGATTATGGGCACAGAAACTTCCATATTTATGGGGGTGGATTTTGGGGTACAGAAACCCTCCCATATTTAGGCGGGGTGATTAAGGGCACAAAAGTCCTCCATATTTAGTATGTCAGCATTATACAGAAACCCTCCCCATATCTATGGGGGTGGATTATGGGCACAAGAAACCCTCCATATTTATGTGGGGTGGATTATGGGCACAGAACCCTCCCTATATTTATGGGGGTGGATTATGGGGTACAGAAACCCTCCCATATTTATGGGGGATGGATTAGGCACAGAAACCTCCCATATTTATGTGGGGTGATTATGGGGTACAGAAACCTCCTCCCCATATTTATGGGGGTGGATTAAGGGGCACAGGAAACCCTTCCATATTTATGGGGGGGTGGATGGTGACGCTGGCAAAATCTCCCATATTTTTATTTGTGGATTATGGGTACAGAAACCCTTTCCATATTTGTTTCGAGTGATTATGGGCACAGAAACCCTCCCTGTTTTGGGAGGTGGATTATGTGGGCAAGGTGTTCCCTCCCCATATTTATGGGGGGTGGATTATGGGTCCAAAAACCTCCTATATTTATGTCGGTGGATTATAGGCACAGAAACCCTCCATTTATGTGGGCATTTGTGGGCACAGAAACCCTCCCCGATATTTATGTGGGGTGGATTATAAATTAAAACCTCCCATATTTATGGGGGGGGTGATTCTTTGGGCACAGAAACCTCTCCCATATATATGGGGGGTGGATTAAGGGGCACAGAAAAACCTCTCCCCATTTATGTCAGGTGATTATGGGGCACAGAAACCCTCCCCATATCTATGGGGGGTGGATTAAGGCACAGAAACCTTCTCCCATATTTATGCGTGGGTGATTATGGGGCACAGAAACCTCTCCCATATTTATGGGGGTTGGGATTAAGGGGTACAGAAACCCTCCCATATTTAGTGTGGATTATGCAGAAACCTCCACATTATGTTAGTGGATTACAGGGGCACAGAAACATCTTCCATATTTATGTGGGGTGAATTATGGGGTACAGAAACCCTCCCATATTTATGGGGGGTGATTAAGGGAAACCTCCATATTAATGGGGGGTGGATCAGGAAACCTTCAGCAGTGTGGGGTGGATACGGGGTGATGAAACCTCCATCTATGGGGGGTGGATTTTGGGGTACAGAAACCCTCCCATATTTATGCGGTGGGGGGGTGGATTAAGGCATGAAACCCTCCATATTTATGTCAGGTGGATTATGGGGCACAGAAACCCTCCCATAATTATAGGGGGTGGATTAAGGGCACAGAAACTTCCCATATTTATGTGGGTGGATTATGGGGTACAGAAACCCTCCCATATTTATGGGGGGTGGTTATGGGGCAGAAACCCTCCCATATTGCGATGGATTATATAAAACCTCCAATATTTATGTGGGTGGATTATAAGTACAAAACCGTTCCTATATTTATGTCAGGATACAAAACCTCATCATGATATGATTATGGGTACAGAGATCTCTCCCATATTTATGGGGTGGATTATGGGTACCAAACCTCCCATATTTATGGGGGTTGATTGGTACAGAAACCTCCCACATTTATGGGTGGATTATACAGAAACCCTCCAGACATGGCGGTGAATAGTAAGTACAGAACCTCCATATTTATGGGGTTGATTACAAGTACAGAAACCCTCCTGTTTATGGGGGTGGATTATGGGCACAGAAACCTCTCCCATATTTATGTTGGGTGATTAGGCACAGAAATGTTTATGTGGGTGGATTATGGGCACAGAAACCCTCCCATATTTATGGGGGTGATTAAGGGCACAGATACCCTCTCATATTAATGGGGGGTGGGATTATGGGGGCACAGAAACTCCCCATATTTATGTGGGGTGGATTAGGTACAGAACCTTTCCCATTTAGTATATGGGGGGTGGATTATGGGCACAAAAACCTCCTCTATATTTATGTGGGGTGGATTATGGGCACAGAAACCTCTCCCATATTTATGGGGGGTGGATTAAGGATACAGAAACCCTCCCATATTTATGTGTCGGGTGATTATGGGGTACAGAAACCTCTCCCATATTTATGTCGGGTGGATTATAGGCACAGAAACTTCTCCTATTTATGTGGGTGATTATGTACAGAAACCTCCACATTATGCTGGGTGATTATGGGCAAAACCTCCCATATTTATCACGGGTGATTATGGGCAGAAACCCTCCCATATTTATGTCGGGTGGATTAGTGCTGAGTCTCTCCCATACAATTATGGGGGGAGGATTATGGGGGCATGATAAAACCTCCCATATTTATGTGGGTGGATTATGGGGGTATAGAAACCTCCCATATTATGCATTTATATGAAACTCTCTCCCATAATTATGTATATAAACTTCCATATTTATGTGTGAATATGGGCACAAAACCCTCTCCCATATTTATGTGGGTGGATTATGTGGCACAGAACCCTCCAGCAATGTAGCACTAAGGGCACAGAAACCCCTCCATATTTATGTGGGGTGGATTATGGGGCACAGTGAAATCTCTCCATAATTATGGGGGTGATTATGGGTACAGAAACCTTCCCATATTTATGGGGTGGATTAAGAGGCACAGAAACCCTCCCCATATTTATGTGGGGTGATTATAGGCACAAAAACCTATCCCATATTTTATATAGATAAAGGAGGCATAAAACCTCCCATATTTAGTGGGGCTGGATTTAAAGTACAGAAACCTCCCATATTATGGGGGTGGATGGTGTGTACAGAAACCTCCCATATTTTATGTTGGGTGGATTGTGGGCACAGAAACTGGCTCACCATATTTATGTGGGGTGGATTATGGGTATAAAAACCCTCCCATATTTATGGGGGAGTGGATTAAGGGTACTGAAACCCCTTCCATATTTATGGGCTGGATTATGGGGTACAGAATCTCCCATATTTTGTCGGGTGGATTATGGGAAGTACAGAAACCCTTCCATATTTTGTGCCGAGTCGATTATGGGGGCACAGAAACCCTCGCATATTTATGGGGGGTGGATTATGGGCACAGAAACCTCTCACATTTATGGGGGTGATTATGGGCACAAAAAAATCCCTCCCATATTTATGTCGGGTGGATTATAGGCACAGAAACCTCCCATTTATGTAAGATTTATGGGCACAGAAAAACCTCCCATATTTATGTGGGGTGCATGCAGGGTACAGAAACCCTCCCATATTTATGGGGGGTGATTTTGGGCACAGAAACCCTCTCCATATTTATGGGGGGGATTATGGGTAGAGAAACCTCTCCCATATTTATGTCAGGTGGATTATGGGGTACAGAACCTCCTATTTATGGGGTGGATTAAGGGCACAGAAACCTCTCCGATTTTGGTGTGGGTGGATTATAAAGTATAAAACCCTCCCACACATGGGGGGTGGACATGGGGCAAACCCTTCCAGGATGGTGATGGATTATGGGGTACAGAAACCCTCCCCATATTTATGTGGGGTGGGATTATGGGGTACTAAAACCCTCCCCATATTTATGGCGGGTGATGCGCAGGAAACTTCCACATGGGGGTTGATTAAGGGTACAAAACCCTCCCCCATATTTTTGGGGGTTGATTATGGGCACCAACCTCCCATGGCTATGCTGGATTAAGGGCACAGAAACCCTCTCCCATATTTATGGGGGTGGATTACACAGAAACCCTCCCCATATTTATGTGGGCGATTATGGGGGGAAACCTCCCATGGCTTATGGGGCTGGACAAGTGCGCTGCAACCCTCCTATATATTTATGGGGGTGGATTATGGGTTACAGAAACCTCTCCTTATTTATGTTGGGTGGATTATGGGGCACAGAAACATCTTCCATATTTATGTGGGTGGATTATGGGGTACAGAACCTCTCTCCATATTTATGGGGGGTGGATTAAGGGCACAGAAACCTCTCCCATTTTAATGGGGGGGTGGATTATGGGGGCACAGAAACCTCTCTCCTGACAGTGTGGGGTGGATTATGGGGTACAGAAACCTCTCTCCCATATTTATATGGGGGTGGATTTTAGTACAGAACCCTTCCATATTTATGGGGGTTGTATTATGGGGCACAGAAATCTCCCATATTTTTTGTCTGGTGGATTATGGGTACAGAAACCCTTCCCTATTTGTGCGTTGAGTGGATTATGGGTACAGAAACCTCTCCCATATTTATGGGGGGGTGGATTATAAGCACAAAAACCCTCCCATATTTATGTCGGGTGGATTATAGGGCACAGAAAACCTCTCCCATATTTATGTGGGGTGGATTATGGGCACAGAAACCTCTCCCATATTTATGTGGGGTGTATTATGGGCAAGAAACCCTCCCATATTTAGTGATTTTAAGTACAGAAACCCTCCCCATATTTATGGGGGTGGACGAAGGGGCGGGCCATGAAACCCTCCATATTTATGTCAGGTGGATTATAAGTACAGAAACCCTCCCATATTTATGTATAGGCGTGGGGTGGATAAAGAGGCATCGAACCCTCCCATATTTAAGGAGGTTGGATTATGGGTACAGAAATCCTCCCATATTTATGGGGGGTGGATTATGGGGCACAGAAACCTCGCCCATACTATGTTGGGTGGATTATGGGGCACAGAAACATCTTCCATATTTATGTGGGTGGATTAGGCACAGAAACCCTCCCCATATTTATAGTGGGTGGATAAAGCGGTACAGAAACTCCTCTCCCATATTTATGGGGTGGATTATGGGCACAGAAACCTCCCATACATATGCCGCGTGGATTATGGGGCACAGAAACCTCCCATGTTTATGGGGGTGGATTAAGGGTACAGAAACCTCTCCCATATTTATGTGGGTGGATTATGGGGTACAGAAACCTCTCCCCATATTATGGGGGGGTGGATTATGGGGCACAGAAACTTTTCATATTTATGGGGTGGATTAGGTACAGAAACCTCTCCCATATTTATGGGGGGTGGATTATGGCGTACAAAACCTTCCCATACGTATGTCGGGTGGATTAGAGGCACAAACTCTCTCCTATTCATGTGGGTGATTAAGGGTACAGAAACCTCCCATATTTGAGGGGTGAATTATAAGTACAGAAACCTCCCATATTTATGGGGGTGGATTTAGTACAGAAACCCTCCCATATTTATGGGGGTGGATTAAGGGTGCGAAACCCTCCCATATTTTATGTCAGGTGGATTATTATGGGTACAGAAACCCTCCCATATTTATGGCGGGGTGGA
>NW_024719592.1:0-14309 GCF_018991925.1 Homarus americanus
AAATATATATGGATCCTCGTATTTCGAAGCCGCATTTGGTAAAACGTTGCTCTGATCACCTAAGCGGCACGGGTGGTCCCAATGAGAGGTTCACGGCGCCATAAGCTCGTTGAACAGGCTTTGTGTGAAATATAACAGAGTCTAGGACTGCTTATAGTGTCCTCGTGGCCCATAGGTAGCATTCCTCGGTCACAATTATAAGATCGTGGCTTCAAATCCTGGTGGGGTGAGGCGTTGATTATATGTAGAAGTCCGCGTGCTTTATTGGGCTAATGAAATATATATGGATCATCGTGTTTCCAAGCCGGATTTGGTAAACCTTGCTCTAATCACCTAAGCGGTACGGTGGTCCCCATTAGAGGTTCATGGCGCCATAAGGTCATTGAACAGGCTTTGTGTGAAATATAGTAGAGTCTAGGACTGCTTATAGTGTCCTGGTGGCCCATAGGTAGCGTTCTTCGGTCACAATTATAAGATCGTGGGTTCGAATCCTGGTGGAGTTAGGTGTTGATTATATGTAGAAGTCCGCGTGCTCTATTGGGCTAATGAAATATATATGGATCCATGTGTTTCGAAGCCGGATTTGGTAAAACGTTCCTCTGATCACCTAAGTGGCACGGATGGTCCCCATTAGAGGTTCACAGCGCCATAAGCTCGTTGAACAGGCTTTGTGTGAAATATAGCAGTCTAGGACTGCTTTTATTGTCCCTCGTATTTGCTTAGTGCAATACCAGATACGTAGGTTTGAATCTGGTGGGGGTGAGGTGTTGATTATATATGTAAGAATCGAGGTGCTTTATTGGGCTAATGAAATATATATGGATCTCGTGTTTCAGAAGCCGGATTTGGTAAAACGTTGCTCTGATCACCTAAGGGGCACGGGTGGTCCCCTATAGTGGTTCACAGCCCCATAAGCTCGTTGAACAGGCTTTTTGTAAAATATAGCAGAGTCTAGGACTGCGTTTATTGTCCTGGTGGCCCAGAGGTAGCGTTCCCCGGTCACAATTAGAAGATCGTGGGTTCGAATCCTGGTGGGGTGAGGTGTTGATTATATGTAGAAGTCCGCGTGTTTTATAGGGCAAATTAAATATATATGGATCCTCGTGTTTTGAAGCCGCATTTGGTAAAACGTTGCTCTGATCACCTAAGCGGCACGGGAGATCCCCATTAGAGGTTCACGGCCCCAAAAGCTCCTTGAACAGGCTTTGTGTGAAATATAGCACAGTCTAGGACTGCTTTAATTATCCTGGTGGCCCAGAGGTAGCGTTCCCCGGTCACAATTATAAGATCGTGGGTTTAAATCCTGGTGGGGTGAGGTGTTGATTATATGTAGAAGTCCGCGTGCTTTATTGGGCTAATGAAATATATATGGATCCCAGTGTTTCGAAGCCGCATTTGGTAAAACGTTGCTCTGATCACCTAAGTGGCACAGGTGGTCCCAATGAGAGGTTCACGGCGCCACAAGCTCGTTGAACAGGCTTTGTGTGAAATATAGCAGAGTCTAGGACTGCTTTTATTGTCCTGGTGGCCCAGAGGTAGCGTTACCCGGTCACAATTATAAGATCGTGGCTTCAAATCCTTGTCGGGTGAGGCGTTGATTATATGTAGAAGTCCGCCTGCTTTATTGGGCTAATGAAATATATATGGATCCTCGTGTTTCCAGCCGGATTTGGTAAAACGTTGCTCTGATCACCTAAGTGATACGGTGGTCCCCATTAGAGGTTCATGGCGCCATAAGGTCGTTGAACAGGCTTTGTGTGAAATATAGTAAAGTCTAGGACTGCTTATAGTGTCCTGGTGGCCCATAGGTAGCGTTCCTCGGTCACAATTATAAGATCGTGGGTTCGAATCCTGGTGGAGTGAGGTGTTGATTATATTAAGAAGTCGGGTATTTATTGGGCTAATGAAATATATATGGATCCTCGTGTTTTGAAGCCGGATTTGGTAAAACGTTGCTCTGATCACCTAAGCGGCACGGGTGGTCCCCTATAGTGGTTCACAGCGCCATAAGCTCGTTGAACAGGCTTTATGTGAAATATAGTAGAGTCTAGGACTGCTTTTATTGTCCTGGTGGCCCAGAGGTAGGATACCCGGGTCACAATTATAAGATCGTGGGTTTGAATCCTGGTGGGGTGAGGTGTTGATTATATTTAGAAGTCCGAGTGCTTTATTGGGTTAATGAAATATGTATGGATCGTCTTTGATGGTTGGTATTATACTGAAATACGGATGATGCTATTTCTAGAGTTATGGCTCATTTGATAAATGAAATATAGCAGAGCCTACGAATGCTTTTATTGTCCTGTTGGCCCAGAGGTAGCGTTCCCCGGTCACAATTAGAAGATCGTGGGTTCGAATCCTGGTGGGGTGAGGTGTTGATTATATGTAGAAGCCACGTGCTTTATTGGGCAAATGAAATATATATGGATCCTCGTGTTTTGAAGCCGCATTTGGTAAAACGTTGCTCTGATCACCTAAGCAGCACGGGTGGTCTCCATTAGAGGTTCACAGCGCCATAAGCTAGTTGAACAGGCTTTGTGTGAAATATAGCAGAGCCTACGAATGCTTTTATTGTCCTGTTGGCCCAGAGGTAGCGTTCCCCGGTCTCAATTATAAGATCGTGGCTTCAAATCCTGGTGGGGTGAGGCGTTGATTATATGTAGAAGTCCGCGTGCTTTTTTGGGCTAATGAAATATATATGGATCCTCGTATTTCGTAGCCGGATTTGGTAAAACGTTGCTCTGATCACCTAAGCGGCACGGGTGGTCCCCATTAGAGGTTCACGGTGCCATAAGCCCGTTGAACAGGCTTTGTGTGAAATATAGCAGAGTCTAGGAATGCTTTTTTTGTCCTGGTGGCCCAGAGGTAGCGTCCCCCGGTCACAATTATAAGATCGTGGGATCAAATCCTGGTGGGGTGAGTTGTTGATTATATGTAGAAGTCCGCGTGCTTTATTGGGCTAATGAAATATATCTGGATCCTCGTGTTTCGAAGCCGCATTCGGTAAAACGTTGCTCTGATCACCTAAGCGGCACGGGTGGTCCCCATTAGAGGTTCACGGTGCCATAAGCCTGTTGAACAGGCTTTGTGTGAAATATAGCAGAGTCTAGGAATGCTTTTATTGTCCTGGTGGCTCAGAGGTAGCGTCCCCCGGTCACAATTATAAGATCGTGGCTTCAAATCCTGGTGGGGTGAGGCGTTGATTATATGTAGAAGTCTGCGTGCTTTATTGGGCTAATGAAATATATATGGATCCTCGGGTTTCGAAGCCGCATTTGGTTAAACGTTCCTCTGATCACCTAAGCGTATGAATTGGTCTATAGTGGTTCTGGCGTCATAAGCTCGTTGAACAGGCTTTGTGTGAAATATAGTAGAGTCTAGGACTGCTTTTATTGTCTGGTGGCCCAGAGGTAGCGTCCCCGGTCACAATTATAAGATCGTGGCTAAAATCTGGTGTGGTGAGGGCGTTGATTATGTAAGTCTGCGTGCTTTATTGGGCTAATAGAAGTATATATGGATCCTCCGGGTTTGAAGCCGCGCATTTGGTTAAAGCAATTTATGAGTACTACCTAGGTAGCGCGGGTGGTCCCCTATAGTGGTTCACAGCGTCATAAGCTCGTTGAACAGGCATTGTGTGAAATATAGTAGAGTCTAGGACTGCTTTTATTGTCCTAGTGGCCCAGAGGTAGCGTTCCCCGGTGACAATTATAAGATTGTGGGTTCAAATCCTGGTGGGGTGAGGTGTTGATTATATGTAGAAGTCCGCGTGCTTTATTGGGCTAATGAAATATATCTGGATCCTCGTGTTTCGAAGCCGCATTCGGTAAAACGTTGCTCTGATCACCTAAGCGGTACGGGTGGTCCCCATTAGAGGTTCACGGTGCCATAAGCCCGTTGAACAGGCTTTGTGTGAAATATAGCAATGTCTAGGAATGCTTTTATTGTCCTGGTGGCCCAGAGGTAGCATCCCTCGGTCACAATTATAAGATCGTGGCTTCAAATCCTGGTGGGGCGAGGCGTTGATAATATGTAGAAGTCTGCGTGCTTTATTGGGCTAATGAAATATATATGGATCCTCGGGTTTCGAAGCCGCATTTGGTTAAACGTTGCTCTGATCACCTAAGCGGCACGGGTGGTCCCCTATAGTGGTTCACAGCGTCATAAGCTCGTTGAATAGGCTTTGTGTGATATATAGTAGAGTCTAGGACTGCTTCTATTGTCCTGGTGGCCCAGAGGTAGCGTCCCCCGGTCACAATTATAAGATCGTGGCTTCAAATCCTGGTGCGGTGAGGCGTTGATTATATGTAGAAGTCTGCGTGCTTTATTGGGCTAATGAAATATATATGGATCCTCGGGTTTCGAAGCGGCATTTAGTTAAACGTTGCTCTGATCACCTAAGTGGCACGGGTGGTCCCCTATAGTGGTTCACAGCGCCATAAGCTCGTTGAACAGGCATTGTGTGAAATATAGTAGAGTCTAGGACTGCTTTTATTGTCCTAGTGGCCCAGAGGTAGCGTTCCCCGGTGACAATTATAAGATTGTGGGTTCAAATCCTGGTTTGGTGAGGTGTTGATTATATGTAGAAGTCCGCGTGCTTTATTGGGCTAATGAAATATATATGGATTCTCCTGTTTCGAAGCCGCATTTGGTAAAACGTTGCTCTGATCACCTAAGTGGCACGGGTGGTCCCCATTAGAGGTTCACGACGCTATAAGCTCATTGAACAGGCTTTGTGTGAAATATAGCAGAGTCTAGGACTGCTTTTATTGTCCTGGTGGCCCAGAGGTAGCGTTCCCCGGTCACAATTATAAGATCGTGGCTTCAAATCCTGGTGGGGTGAGGCGTTGATTATATGTAGAAGTCTGTGTGCGTTATTGGGCTAATGAAATATATCTGGATCCTCGTGTTTCGAAGCCGCATTTGGGTAAACGTTGTTATGATCACCTAAGCGGCACGGATGGTCCCCATTAGAGGTTCACGGTGCCATAAGCCCGTTGAACAGGCTTTGTGTGAAATATAGCAGAGTCTAGGAATGCTTTTATTGTCCTGGTGGCCCAGAGGTAGCGTCCCCCGGTCACAATTATAAGATTGTGGGTTCAAATCCTGGTGGGGTGAGGTGTTGATTATATGTAGAAGTCCGCGTGCTTTATTGGGTAAATGAAATATATATATGGATCCTTGTGTTTCGAAGCCGCATTTGGTAAAACGTTGCTCTGATCACCTAAGCGGCACGGGTGGTCCCCATTAGAGGTTCATGGCGCCATAAGGTCGTTGAACAGGCTTTGTGTGAAAAATAGTAGAGTCTAGGGCTACTTTTGTGTCACCATTGGCCCAGAGGTAGCATACCCCAATTCACAATTATAAGATTAATGAGTTTGGAGATCTGGTGCTGGGTGAGGTGTTGATTATATATAGAAGTCCGAGTGCTTTATTGGGCTAATGAAATATATATGGATCCTCGTGTTTCCAAGGCGGATTTGGTAAAACGTTGCTCTGATCACATAAGCGGCACGGGTGGTCCCCATTAGAGGTTCACTGCACAATAAGCTCGTTGAAAAGGATTTGTGTGAAATATAGCAGAGTCTAGGACTGCTTTTAGTGTCCTGGTGGCCCAGAGGTAGCATACCCCGGTCACAATTATAAAATCGTGGGTTTGAATCCTAGTGGGGTGAGGTGTTGATTATATGTAGAAGTCCGCGTGCTTTATTGGGCTAATGAAATATATATGGACCCTCGTGTTTTGAAGCCGCATTTGGTAAAACGTTGCTCTGATCACCTAAGCGGCACGGGTGGTCCCCATTAGAGGTTCACGGCGCCATAAGCTCGCTGAACAGGCTTTGTGTGAAATATAGCAGAGTCTAGGACTGCTTTTCTTTCCTGGTGGCCCAGAGGTAGCATTCCCCGGTCACAAATATAAGATCTTGGGTTTAAATCCTGGTGGGGTGAGGTGTTGATAATATGTAGAAGTCCCCGTGCTTTATTGGGCTAATGAAATATATATGGATTCTCCTGTTTCGAAGCCGCATTTGGTAAAACGGTGCTCTGATCACCTAAGTGGCACGGGTGGTCTCCATTAGAGGTTCACGACGCCATAAGCTCGTTAGACAGGCTTTGTGTGAAATATAGCAGAGTCTAGGACTGCTTTTATTGTCCTGGTATTTGAAGGTAAAAGTTCTTTGGTCTGAATTAGAAGATCATTGAGGTTCCGAATCCTGGTGGGGTGAGGTGTTGATTATATGTAGAAGTCCGCGTGTTTTATAGGGCAAATTAAATATATATGGATCCTCGTGTTTTGAAGCCGCATTTGGTAAAACGTTGCTCTGATCACCTAAGCGGCACGGGTGGTCCCCATTAGAGGTTCACGGTGCCAAAAGCTCCTTGAACAGGCTTTGTGTGAAATATAGCACAGTCTAGGACTGCTTTAATTATCCTGGTGGCCCAGAGGTAGCGTTCCCCGGTCACAATTATAAGATCGTGGGTTTAAATCCTGGTGGGGTGAGGCATTGATTATATGTAGAAGTCCGCGTGCTTTATTGGGCTAATGAAATATATATGGATCCCCATGTTTCGAAGCCGCATTTGGTAAAACGTTGCTCTGATCACCTAAGTGGCACAGGTGGTCCCAATGAGAGGTTCACGGCGCCACAAGCTCGTTGAACAGGCTTTGTGTGAAATATAGCAGAGTCTAGGACTGCTTTTATTGTCCTGGTGGCCCAGAGGTAGCGTTACCCGGTCACAATTATATGATCGTGGCTTCAAATCCTTGTCGGGTGAGGCGTTGATTATATGTAGAAGTCCGCCTGCTTTATTGGGCTAATGAAATATATATGGATCCTCGTGTTTCCAGCCGGATTTGGTAAAACTTTGCTCTGATCACCTAAGCGGTACGGTGGTCCCCATTAGAGGTTCATGGCGCCATAAGGTCGTTGAACAGGTTTTGTGTGAAATATAGTAAAGTCTAGGACTGCTTTTAGTGTCCTGGTGGCCCAGAGGTAGCATACCCCGGTCACAATTATAAGATCGTGGGTTTGAATCTGGTAGGGTGAGGTGTTGATTATATGTAGAAGTCCGAGTGATTTATTGGGCTAATGAAATATATATGGATCCTCGTGTTTCCAAGCCGGATCTGGTAAAACTTTGCTCTGATCACCTAAGCGGCAAGGGTGGTCCCCATTAGAGGTTCATGGCGCCATAAGGTCGTTGAACAGGCTTTGTGTGAAATATAGTAGAGTCTAGGACTACTTTTATTGTCCTGGTTGCCCAGAGGTAGCGTTCCCAGGTCACAATTATAAGATCGTTGGTTCAAATCCTGGTGGGGTGAGGTGTTGATTATATGTAGAAGTCCGCGTGCTTTATTGGGCTAATGAAATATATATGGATCCTCGTGTTTCCAAGCCGGATTTGGTAAAACGTTGCTCTTATCACCTAAGCGGCACGGGTGGTCCCCTATAGTGGTTCACGGTGCCATAAGCTCATTGAACAGGCTTTGTTTGAAATATAACAGAGTCTAGGACTGCTTATAGTGTCCTCGTGGCCCATAGGTAGCATTCCTCGGTCACAATTATAAGCTCGTGGGTTTAAATCCTGGTGGGGTGAGGTGTTGATTATATGTAGAAGTCCGCGTGCTTTATTGGGCTAATGAAATATATATGGATCCTCGTATTTCGAAGCCGCATTTGGTAAAACGTTGCTCTCATCACCTAAGCGGCACGGGTGGTCCCAATGAGAGGTTCACGGCTCCATAAGCTCGTTGAACAGGCTTTGTGTGAAATATAACAGAGTCTAGGACTGCTTATAGTGTCCTCGTGGCCCATAGGTAGCATTCCTCGGTCACAATTATAAGATCGTGGCTTCAAATCCAGGTGGGGTGAGGCGTTGATTATATGTAGACGTCCGCGTGCTTTATTGGGCTAATGAAATATATATGGATCATCGTGTTTCCAAGCCGGATTTGGTAAACCTTGCTCTAATCACCTAAGCGGTACGGTGGTCCCCATTAGAGGTTCATGGCGCCATAAGGTCGTTGAACAGGCTTTGTGTGAAATATAGTAGAGTCTAGGACTGCTTATAGTGTCCTGGTGGCCCATAGGTAGCGTTCTTCGGTCACAATTATATGATCGTGGGTTCGAATCCTGGTGGAGTTAGGTGTTGATTATATGTAGAAGTCCGCGTGCTCTATTGGGCTAATGAAATATATATGGATCCTTGTGTTTCGAAGCCGGATTTGGTAAAACGTTGCTCTGATCACCTAAGTGGCACGGATGGTCCCCATTAGAGGTTCACAGCGCCATAAGCTCGTTGAACAGGCATTGTGTGAAATATAGCAGAGTCTAGGACTGCTTTTATTGTCCTGGTGGCCCAGAGGTAGCATACCCCGGTCACAATTATAAGACCGTGGGTTTGAATCCTGGTGTGGTGAGGTGTTGATTATATGTAGAAGTCCGAGTGCTTTATTGGGCTAATGAAATATATATGGATCCTCGTGTTTCGAAGCCGGATTTGGTAAAACGTTGCTCTGATCACCTAAGGGGCACGGGTGGTCCCCTATAGTGGTTCACAGCCCCATAAGCTCGTTGAACAGGCTTTTTGTAAAATATAGCAGAGTCTAGGACTGCTTTTATTGTCCTGGTGACCCAGAGGTTGCGTTCCCCGGTCACAATTAGAAGATCGTGGGTTCGAATCCTGGTGGGGTGAGGTGTTGATTATATGTAGAAGTCCGCGTGTTTTATAGGGCAAATTAAATATATATGGATCCTCGTGTTTTGAAGCCGCATTTGGTAAAACGTTGCTCTGATCACCTAAGCGGCACGGGTGGTCCCCATTAGAGGTTCACGGCGCCAAAAGCTCCTTGAACAGGCTTTGTGTGAAATATAGCACAGTCTAGGACTGCTTTAATTATCCTGGTGGCCCAGAGGTAGCGTTCCCCAGTCACAATTATAAGATCGTGGGTTTAAATCCTGGTGGGGTGAGGTGTTGATTATATGTAGAAGTCCGCGTGCTTTATTGGGCTAATGAAATATATATGGATCCTCGTGTTTCGAAGCCGCATTTGGTAAAACGTTGCTCTGATCACCTAAGTGGCACAGGTGGTCCCAATGAGAGGTTCACGGCGCCACAAGCTCGTTGAACAGGCTTTGTGTGAAATATAGCAGAGTCTAGGACTGCTTTTATTGTCCTGGTGGCCCAGAGGTAGCGTTACCCGGCCACAATTATAAGATCGTGGCTTCAAATCCTTGTCGGGTGAGGCGTTGATTATATGTAGAAGTCCGCCTGCTTTATTGGGCTAATGAAATATATATGGATCCTCGTGTTTCCAGCCGGATTTGGTAAAACTTTGCTCTGATCACCTAAGTGGTACGGTGGTCCCCATTAGAGGTTCATGGCGCCATAAGGTCGTTGAACAGGCTTTGTGTGAAATATAGTAAAGTCTAGGACTGCTTATAGTGTCCTGGTGGCCCGTAGGTAGCGTTCCTCGGTCACAATTATAAGATCGTGGGTTCGAATCCTGGTGGAGTGAGGTGTTGATTATATGTAGAAGTCCGCGTGCTTTATTGGGCTAATGAAATATATATGGATCCTCGTGTTTCCAAGCCGGATTTGGTAAAACGTTGCTCTGATCACCTAAGCGGTACGGTGGTCCCTATTAGTGGTTCATGGCGCCATAAGGTCGTTGAACAGGTTTTGTGTGAAATATAGTAAAGTCTAGGACTGCTTTTAGTGTCCTGGTGGCCCAGAGGTAGCATACCCCGGTCACAATTATAAGATAGTGGGTTCAAATGCTGGTGGGGTGAGGTGTTGATTATATGTAGATGTCCGAGTGATTTATTGGGCTAATGAAATATATATGGATCCTCGTGTTTCCAAGCCGGATCTGGTAAAACTTTGCTCTGATCACCTAAGCGGCACGGGTGGTCCCCATTAGAGGTTCATGGCGCCATAAGGTCGTTGAACAGGCTTTGTGTGAAATATAGTAGAATCTAGGATGCTTTTATTGTCCTGGTTGCCCAGAGGTACCTTTCCCCGGTCACAATTATAAGATAGTGGGTTCAAATGCTGGTGGGGTGAGGTGTTGATTATATGTAGAAGTCAGCGTGCTTTATTGTGCTAATGAAATATCTATGGATCCTCGTGTTTCCAAGCCGGATTTGGAAAACGTTGCTCTTATCACCTAAGCGGCACGGGTGGACCCAATGATAGGTTCACGGCGCCATAAGCTCGTTGAACAGGCTTTGTGTGAAATATAACAGAGTCTAGGACTGCTTATAGTGTCCTCGTGGCCCATAGGTAGCATTCCTCGGTCACAATTATAAGATCGTGGCTTCAAATCCTGGTGGGGTGAGGCGTTGATTATATGTAGAAGTCCGCGTGCTTTATTGGGCTAATGAAATATATATGGATTCTCGTGTTTCCAAGCCGGATTTGGTAAACCTTGCTCTGATCACCTAAGCGGTACGGTGGTCCCCATTAGAGGTTCATGGCGCCATAAGGTCGTTGAACAGGCTTTGTGTGAAATATAGTAGAGTCTAGGACTGCTTATATTGTCCTGGTGGCCCATAGGTAGCGTTCCTCGATCTGAATTATAAGATCGTGAGTTTCAAAATCCTGGTGGGTAAGGAGTGTTGATTATATGTAAAAGTCGTGCTCTATTGGGCTAATGAAATCTCATATGTGTATGTATATTATGTATGCTGGTTATGTATTATGTATGTATCTATTATATATCTATTTTATATTTATTCAGCCTAGCTAACTGGCGATATTGGCAATATTATTACCATATCCCACACGCTTAATTAATGTGCCTGGCGACGTATGGAAGCTGCTAATGTATCACTTGCCATACGTCGTCTATGGTAGTTGACCAGGACCTTAGCTAGGGAGCAGTGCTATCCACCTCTGTGTACATACTCTTATCCAGTAAACCGAACCTACAAAACTATACAGGTGTTTGTGTTCTCTCCTGTATATAGAACTTATTACCCAGAACATCTAACATGGTGCAGTGCGTAGTTTTACTGGATTATTACGAGTGATTAGTGCAAGTTTGTGGAAAGCCGGCTGATGGATCCCCGCCTTGGGTCAACCCCGCGTCATCCCTCGAAGAATTTCGCAACTTTGAGCAGTGTCAGTGACAGTGATTTTCTGTGAAGTGTTTAGTGCATTGTGTGTTTCGTGCCATTCATGTGTGACCTTGTTCGAACGGATTTCCAAGGTATACGGCATGTTCTGGGCATTTGTGGGGTGTAGAGCTCAGCGCACCCTCCTCTGACCGTTTACAGAGAGCGACTGAGCTACTCTACTCCTGTCTCCACCCCCCTCCCTCACAGCGCCGCCTCCACCCCCCCTCACAGCTGGGGCGAGACGCTCTGCCTGCCTGGGACACACACACATACATGTACTAACACTTGCTGACCGCGCGGTTCTTATATATATTTTATATATATAACCTACTTATCTGTGTATTTAATTAAATTTTTTTGTCTGAAATCTTGTTGATACGACGGGCTGACCGGTCAACACTGATTTAAGACACAGTACACAGATAAAGTAGTTATGTCTCATGCCTTACGTAGCCGTGGACCCAGCGCCTGGATGAGTCAAGCGGATGATAGTCCCCCAGAGATGGATGACCAGGCCGGCCCAGCTCCCACAACATCGCGCAGCCCTTCACCTCAACATTCAGCGTTATCTCCAGAGATAATTGCCTTAATGAAGTTTATGAGAGATGAGAGACGCGAGGATGAAGCTCACAGACGTTTGGCGGATGAGCACAGAAGGCAAGCAGAGGCAGAACGAGACCACCAACGGAGGATGGAAGACAGTGCACGGTTTGAAGCCTTGATATCTCGCCTCACTGTTAACCAAGCCCCTGGCTCTAACACTGCCTCGGTACTGAATGGTTCAGATACCTCATCCATGCTTCCTTCACGCCCCCCAGCCCCACCTAAAGCAGCAGCTCAAACACCGCCCATCTTGGAGCCTGATGTAAATTTCCAGACTTTTCGCGAATGGCGGCGGCAGTGGGCTGATTATGCTACAATGGTGGATCTCCAGAGTTTGTCACAGCCTAAACAACTCATCCAGCTGCGTATGTGCCTGTCCTTGGAAGTTCAGCGTGTCTTAGAACATACGTTGCAGGTACCCCCAACCTCTTCGCTGTCTGTAGAGGAGGTACTGGACGTTCTACAACGGCACATCAAAGGACAGCAGAATGAAGCTCTGCGCAGGAGGGAATTGTTTAGCTGCAGACAGATGGAGGGTGAGTCTTTTGACGCTTTTTATGTACGTCTTAAGAGAGCCTCGGAAGAGGTAGATATATGTTTAGGCCACCACCAGCAGTGCGAGGAGACCCAGTTGAAGCAGGTGATCCTGATGGGTGTTAAGGACGAGGAACTTGTCCAACGCCTCACCTCCCTCGACTCTTCCTCTTCTCTTCAGGATGTGTTGACGATATGTCGCTCCTATGAGGCTGCCAGGTGTGCCACCTCTGCCATCCGAGCTCCCCCTACAGCTGTACGCGCTGTTTCCCGGTTCAAGAAGGACAAGAAGTCTGCTCCTACGCCTTCGCCCACCACGTCCACGCCCGGTTTATTTTGTAACAACTGTGGTAAGCAGCACGGAACACAGGTGTGTCCAGCTGCTCAGTCCACCTGCAACAGTTGTGACCGTAAGGGCCACTGGTCGCTCACAGTGCGGTGCCCAGCTAAGTACGTACAGTGCAATGTGTGCGGTCGTCTGGGCCACTATGACAAGTGTTGCCCTACCCACGAACCCAAGGGACAGCGTCGGCGGAAGCTTCGGCGCCCTTCTACCAGTGAGGGCCGCCCACAGTCGCCAAATCAGAGGCACGACGACCCGGGACAAAGCCCGACCCATTTTAGGAGGGTGTACTCCTCGCATCCCAGGACCAAAGCCCCCCAGTACATCAGCGTCATCGTGACCTACGGCGGTGTGTCATCCCGTCTTCAGATGTTGCCCGACACCGGCGCTGATGCTACAGTCATCGGTCCCCAGCATTTGCGATGCTTGGGGCTCTCTCCAAGCGATCTAGGACCGCCTCCCGGGGACCTCCGCTTTATGGCAGATGGTTCACAGATGGCCCCAGCCCTGGGTTCACTCTATGCACATGTCACCTTTGGCAACAGGTCGTGTCAGGCCTGGATTGACGTGCATAATGGTGTCCCGACTCCCTTGCTGTCCTACAGACATTGTCAAGAGTTGGCCATCATCTCCCAGGACTTCCCCAAACCTATTCTTGAGGTAAGACACGCCAACAGGGTGCACGAAGGGAGCAGCAACTACCCTGCTGCCGCCCTACCCCTACCTCTGGCCAATGACACCTCTCCTTCGGTAGTTGTCCCTGCTGCATCACGTCCCCACGCCTTGGCTCGCCTTCACGACAGTCACCGTGGAGCTGAGGCCACCAAACGGCGTGCACGACAGACTGTGTTCCGGCCTGGCATCGACCCCGACATCTCCAATGCTGTCCAGGTGTGTAAGCCCCGCCACGTATTACAACCCAGCCAGCAGCAGGTACCCTTCATGAGTGACGACAACCCCACCCGCCCCTTTGAGTCTGTGTCGGCCGACTTTTTCTGTGTGTCAGGAAAGTCCTTCCTGGTTATCGTCGACCGTCTCTCTGGTTGGCCGGTTGTCATCAAGGGCGGTAATGACACGACGTCTGCCGCCACCATCAGCAAGTTCCGCCACTACTTCCGTGACGTGGGCGTTCCTGTACGCCTGCGAACCGACGGAGGGCCTCAGTTCACAAGCCGGGACTTTGCTGCGTTCCTTGACCGATGGGGAGTCCGGCATGTGTTGTCATCGCCCCATTACCCGCAGTCCAACGGCCACGCTGAGGCTGCTGTCAAATCTTTGAAGCACCTCATCCTTAAGGTGGCCCCTTTTGGGAATATTGACTGCGAGGCCTTCGACCTGGGTCTTCTTGAACTCCGCAACACACCCAACTACACCGGACGCTCCCCTGCCCAGGTTTTGTATGGACGCCCCCTTCGTTCTTGTGTCCCTGCTCACCCTCAATCCTTCTCCAAGGAGTGGCAGGCCAAGACAGAGGATTGTGATCGCCGAGCCGCCGAACGTGTTCAGGACGTCGTCGCCCGCTACAACGACCACGCCCGTTCCCTCCCCAGGTTGAGTGTCGGCACCCAAGTCCGTGTTCAGGACCCGACCTCCCTACGTTGGGACAAAGTAGGCGTAGTCATGGGTCTCGGCAGGTCACGGGACTACCAGGTGCGGTTACCCAGTGGTCGTGTGTGGTGGAGGAACCGCCGTTTTCTCCGCCCAGTAAC
>NW_024719593.1:0-18686 GCF_018991925.1 Homarus americanus
CCATACCTTCCTTCTTGGTAGTGTTCTCCTTCTCCTTACTATGCTTATCGTCCTCTTGATCATTAACCGTCCCTTCCTCCTCGCTGGTCTACATCCCCTCTTCCTCCTCCTCCTCTTCCTTCTGCAGGAAGACCCCCTGTCGCCCCCTGCTGGAGTGGGAGTAATGAGACTGGAGGAGCCAGCTGGGTTACCTGGGGCTAGTCGGGCCGTCAAGCTCGCTCAGGTAGTATTAATTAGCTCGCCCCCACCTGACTTAGTTGATATACATGGCCTGCTGTTGCTGCCCTCGTCATCTGCACCCACCACCACCAACCCACCTGATAACTCCCACCCATTACCCTCCCCCACCTGCACCACCAACTCAACTGATAACTCTTACCTGCACCCATTACAATCCCAACCTCTTCCCATTACCCTCGTCACCTGTATCCATTACCTGGACCCACCTACATCCACTAGCAGACAACAACACCCACACCTCTACGTACAATGACCGAAAATCTTCAATACTTACCTCTTCCCACGTCAATCGCCTGACGACCTATACCAATAAGCAAAATGTGGAAATCACTTAACAGGAGACGCAGGGCTTGTAGTTCTCCAGGGGCCCATTTCCGACGCCAGGCGATGTAGGGTTATGGCCTGACGATCCTGTAATAACATATACATTCTGGGGTTTCACAGGAGCCCCCGTATTGGACAAAGTGTCTGGTAGAGACGTGTTCTGCTGCTCCCGACTACAATAACAGTACAAATTTCGGACATTACGCTAGAGTGAGTTTATGTTAGGACCAGTCCACGCTCTACTCCCTCCCCCCCCCCTACTCCCCTACCATCTCTCTCTCTCTCTCTCTTATTATTCTATTCTTGTTGTGTTAACGTATACGGTGTGTTTTGTGTATTACCCGACCTTAAATGTTCTTATCTCGGTTGTAAGTTTTAACATGTCCGACAGCAGGATGTGTGGCCAGACCTGCAACAGCTGGCCTCTAGTTGTATCCTGTGTTTTGTACAAGATAATAACAGAAAACTAATAACAACATCGAGTGAATACAGGACAAGGGGGGCAAGATCACATCGTACAAAAATTCTAATGTACAATTTATCCCTGGAGGAAATCCTACAATGCACTTTTTCCCACGGTGCAAAAATGTTACCACATAATACACCACTAAACAAAGTCTCATAATAAGTAAGTCTGTTTGTGTTAGAATCCGAGTGAGAAAAGAGTTACTGTCTTCCTACTTGTGGTTTAAAGATTCAGACGGTCAAAGGTCACTATTATCTACATGATATGGCACCTCACTCGAGTGCAGCTGACTCATGGTGTGGTGAGTGGGATATACAGTGGTTGTGCTACTGCTGCGAAACGTTGTGTTGATGTTGGTGCCAGACGCTCCCATCGAAGCCAATCATCCGTAGGTCTGGAACAGCGGGAAGGGAATGTATATGTATTTTATTTTTTTTTTGGGGGGGGAGGGAGGGCGGAGGGGGGGGAGGGTTTGCCTATTATTTTTTCTCATTTTTTTCTCTCTATAACAAGGGCGCAGCGTTTGGCTGTTATAAATATTTAGCTGTTTGTTTCCTCAGCCAAAACAGTGCAGTTTTGATATTGGCCAACACGGCAAAGTCACTCACCGTTGACTAACTTCAGCAATTCTTTAACTAGCAACACACGCTCAAACTTTTTTGTATCGTCATTGTTACATTTTACGGGATACTTTTACTTATTAAAAAGAGTTAAATTTTTACTCTGGTCTGTTGAAGTAATGCAGGGTCGTTTTATACACTCCATATATATATATATATATATATATATATATATATATATATATATATATATATATATATATATATAAATGCAAGTAAATCACTGTAGGTGCGCGTGATCTAGGTGTATGCTGATAACCACAAGGAAAGAAGAAAACACGAAGTTCCCAAGCGCTTTCGTGTAATTCACATCTTCAGGGGTGAGTACAGACTAAAGACCTTGGTTTGTATTTCTCTTTAGTCTGTACTCACCCTAAACACTGTTCTTCTAAAAAAAAAAAATATATATATATATATATATATATATATAAGTTCAGACCAACGGCCCGGCTGGCTGACAGGGGAACTCACACCTCCTGGACCACAGGGATACTAAAACAGTTTCCTGGTGGGGTGAAGGCTGTTGGTCCTATGTGAAAGTCGCGTGCTTTTATTGAGTATGAAATATATATACACATATATATATATATATATATATATATATATATATATATATATATATATATATATATATATATATATATATATATATATATATATATATATATATATATAGATATCGGCATATTTTTGACATGCAGCGTGAAGCACGTGAATGGAGACTTGTCAGAATCCTTACTGTTCCAAGCACACAATATTGAGACGATGTATTATATAATATCATAATGTGTTTTATTCGTTATGTTATTGAGACGAATTTGAAATTAGTTTGATGGTAAGCTAGATCATCATCCTTGTGATAATTGAGGGACTTAAATTACAACCTGGTAATGTTAATTCATTATACTTAAACACTAAAGAAATAAGCGCCGTCAAAGGTTAAACTATTTTAATGAAAAGAAAATCCATGGCCACACTATTATATCAAATACTATTTAGTCTCGGTGTAAGATTATACAAAGCCTTGGTGGTGTACGGTCAGGCGCACTAATACACGCTCTACAGTATATTCTATGAGGACACAAACTCTGTACAGTAAATTCGAAGATGTGAACTTCCCACTGTGACTATAAGAAACGCCCTCCCTCATAATAGTAACTTCACATATACCTCTATAAATGTCACAGATCTTAGAGTTGTTAATAAAACACTTATTGTGTATTGTATAATATTTAGGCAGCCTCTTTCTCTCATGCATATAAATACAGTTTATTTCACTGTAAATACAACAAATCTTAGGGTGAAATATGTATAATACTCCTTATGCTGTCATAACGTAAAGGCAAGTTTTATCCAGAAAAAATATCTCCCTAAGTCAAGCAAATTAACTCTGAACTCATTTTAAATTTGCAAAACAAGTAATAAAACCTATAGACAAATCCAGTGATCTAACACCCAGCGAGTGAGTAGGTCCCTCTTGCACGCTGGAAGATACAAACTAGTCCCTCTACAGCGGACGTAAACAAACTCTTATTGTATAAAATAATTTTAGGTGATTTTAAGTCCCCAAATAAATTATACTCTTAAGCATTTTACTGACCATCGAAATCAGTAATGGGAGGTGTAAATTGCCCCAAAAACTATAGCGCTTGTGTCACTTACTCCATAATGGTAGTAGTTGTGTCAATTGCCCCATAAACTGCAATGGTTGTGTCACTTATCCTATGAAAACCAATCCTAATGTACCCTAATCCTCGTGCCCTCACTCCTAATCGGGTTAGGTTAGGACCCCAAATGGACCAGCTGGTGGTACACTTGACCTCAGACCACCTGCAGTAGGTACCTCACTTGACATGTATATTTGAATGATTTTCTGACACCCGAAAATTTGAGGTTTTTGACCCAACATATCTCCAAGAAATTTATTTCCTTTACTTCACATGGCCAGGAAATTTTAGTAACAGGTTATTTAAATGACGTTGATGTAAATATTACTAACTGTCGAATATTTTGCCTCGTAGTTGACTGACACGATGAAACGAGGCAATCAGTGGGGCCAGATAGTTAACAGGAGGTATAGTTGGTGTGATAAGGGTAGTTCCGGTGGAGATAATGGGCCTGTTGTTGATAGTTAAGGACCAGCAAGAGGTCGTTAGGAACTACAGTTACATTGACCCTTGGGATAAATTAGCCCCATAACGACTCTACACCCATGACGTTTGAAACTAAGGGGGCGACTGCAGAAGAGGAGGGGCTATAAGAGAAGAGAAGGGTCTAGAGGAGAAGAGGAGGGGCTATAGGAGAAGAGGAGAGGCTACTGGAGAAGAGGAGGGCTATAAGAGAAGAGGAGGGGCTACTTGAGAAGAGTAAAGTCTACATGAGAAGAGAAGGGGCTACATGAGAAGAGCAGGGGCTACTTGGGAAAAGGAGGGGCTACATGAGAAGAAGAGGGGCTACAGAAGAAGAGGCAGGGCTACAGGAGAAGAGGCGGAGCTACAGTAGAAGAGGAGGGGCTACAGGAGAAGAGGAGGGGCTACAGGAGAAGAGGCGGGGCTACAGGAGAAGAGGAGGGAGCACTTGAGAAGAGGAGGGGCTACAGGAGAAGAGGAGGGGCTACAGGAGAAGAGGAGGGAGCTACTTGAGAAGAGGAGGGGCTACAGGAGAAGAGGAGGGGCTACAGGAGAAGAGGAGGGGCTACAGGAGAAGAGGAGGAGCTACACAAGAGAAGCTACATGATGTTACTAAGAATCATCCATACAACACCTGACGTCACTAACTCGTCACAACCTCAGCACATATCATTAGAAAAACAAATTACATTCAGTTCAAGTACAGTAATTACCAGGGATTACATACCACTTGTTGTGTGGAGTGGGATTACCGGCATGGGCGTAATCACCGCATCAAGGGATTTAAGGCAATAATGTTTGTTGTCGTGGGAATGGCAATGTTATGTTAATGTTAGTCGTGTGGTTGTGCACTTGTAGAGGGTTGTGTGTGAGGGTTGGTGGCTGTCACTGTTTGTTGTGTAATTGTTTGTTTACATTGTCAGAAGATAACAAGTGTTGTTTCTCTCCATTTCATTCTCTATCTGTACCTATTTTATTTTGATTTTGTGTATCTCTCTTTGGCTCTCTCTCTCTACCCCCCTTCCACTTTCTCTCCCATTGTGTCTCTCAACTTATCTCTTTGTCTCTCTCTATCTTTCAATTCTCCACCCCCCCTCTCTCTCTCTCTCTCTCTCTCTCTCTCTCTCTCTTTCTCTCTCCGTCGTCGTGGTGCCCTCCGGGACCTGGTGATGGCACAGCTTTAAGTCGGGCTCTTTGATGGGTTGCTACAGAGGTATGGGAGGTGGGGCAGCGTCTTGACGGCCTCGTATGACTTACTTACCCGTTCCTCGATAACTTCTCAGCTACCTTCCCTTCCTCAACCACCACCACCAACTGATATTTTGTGGTCCTTACTGTGGTGTGGGTGTTCGAAACCATCTTTGTTAATACTCTCTGTTAGATGTAATTCTAATGTATTGGAAATGTAACCTCTGAAAACTGTTCCCTTGTATAACGCTTCAGAGTGGCTTCTCAACTATTCTGTTAAAACTAATGTGTTCTACTTTTTTTATTCTTTAATCTTTTTTATTTTTGGTGTTTGGATAACTTCCTCGCCACTGTGTTGATTTAATTCCTCCATTATGTGTCGGCAACTAATGTGTAGTTAAAAATAAAAAATATCGAAATCCTTTTAGTCACCGTATATTAGTTACAAGCAGATGGGCGGAGATTCTGCACTACCTACAGGGGGTGACCGGATCTAGGGCCGCCACCTACCATTGCGTCTCACGGGCCATCCTCTCTTTTCCTGCCTGTCTGAGACGTTCTAGAAATGGTGGTACTTGTTCAGATGGAAGTCTTCTTAAAGCTAGTAAAGTACACGGGGAGGTATATAGGCCAGGGGCGACTCACTTCCTCACAGAATTAACCCTCTGACCTATACACACACACACACACACACACACGCACGCATCCTCAACCTGCTACTGTATTGGAGGAAATTCTGCAGCCGTTTTAAATGTGCCAGTGGATGTTTACCCTTATTCTTCTTATATACTGGAGATAATAGGGAAAAACACCTCCTGTATTAGGAGGGAATACCACTAACGAGAGACCCAGGGGTAGAAGGAAGAAGCAAGATGTTGGAAGGGTTTCGTTTTGATGAGAAAGTTGATAAACGATCTTGACAAACGAGTAGTGTTTCTACACTTGAGTGAGTCTGTCTTTACTGATGAGAAATTAATGTATTATATTTGTATTTTCTTACGTGGTTGTAAAACTTCCCCCTCTGTGCTTCATTTATCATTCATTAAGAAAGGCGTCTCTTGTCACTGTACCGAGGATGAGTTCTGAGACATGAAATTGTACATTAATTTTTATCGTATTCCCATGTCTATTACAAACGTGTATACTTAACTAAGACACTTTTTTTCCTGAGAAAAATCTGGCAGAAGCGACAAGAGTAACGGAAGAATGACTGGTTAACTGAAGCCTGACATACACCTTGTCGGAGAGAAGAATATTAACTTAGAGATATATAGCTTTACCTGGAACCAATTAAATTAAGTTCAAGATTTATGTCATAAGTGGACAAGGGAGGAAGATGTTTACTATATTTATAAAGGTGAGGCGGAGGGGTAGAAGATGAGATGAAGAAATATGTGTGCTCAGCCAAGTGTGGGATGACATCTGGTTTGTTTTCCTTGTGGTGAAAAGAAAAAAATATATAATGCAAATGTTAACAAGGAAGACGAACATTTATCTCAGGCTAATAGCGGTGTAAAGGAGGAACAGGTGGAGATGTGGATAACAAGGGAAGTGAGGTAGTAAAGGGGGGACAGGTGGAGATGTGGATAACAAGGGAAATTAGTTAGTAAAGGAGGAACAGGTGGAGATGTGGATAACAAGGGAAGTGAGGTAGTAAAGGGGGGACAGGTGGAGATATGGATAACAAGGGAAATTAGTTAGTAAAGGAGGAACAGGAGATGTGGATAACAAGGGAAGTGAGGTAGTAAGGGGGGACAGGTGGAGATGTGGATAACAAGGGAAATTAGTTAGTGAAGGAGGAACAGGAGATGTGGATAACAAGGGAAGTGAGGCAGTGAAGAAAATTGCATCTTGTAAAGCTATGGCAAGAGAGGAAGAAACGAAGGACAAAAGTAAGAACAAAAGCTAAAAATATGAACAGATGATAAAGGAAGGAACACAGTCTAAAGGAAGGAACTCAAGATAAAGGAAGGAACAAAGGATAAAGGGAGGAATAAAGGTAAATGAAAGAATAAATAATAAAAGGAGGAACAAAGAATAAGGAAAAAACAAAACAAATTAACAAAAGAAGGAACAAAAACTATCCTCACAGATGGAGACGATAAACAGAATTATGGGGAAACAAAAATGCAATATGAAATAACAAATAAGAGGAAGAAAATAATCAGAAACCAAAATTATTAAGGTAATATAGTGGTATTGGAAGTGATGGATCACCAGTATAAACACGAGAAAATAGTCTAAATAGGAAAACATAAGAGAAACAAAATGAATAGAAGTAAAGTATAGATTAATATAATAGATGAGATAAGAGTTAGTCGTGGTTAGGTTAGGTTAGGTTAGGTTAGGTCAGGTTAGACCAGGTTAGATTAAATTTGGTTAGGTTAGGTTAGGTAGGTAATAAGTAGATAGGTTATGTTAGGTAGGTGGGAAAGTTAGGTTTGATTAGGTTAGCTTATGTCAGACGGGGAGGTTAGGTTAGATTATGTCAGGTTAGGTTAGATTATGTCAGGTTAGGTCAGATTACGTCAGGTTAGGTTAGATTATGTCAGGTTAGGTTAGATTATGTCAGGTTAGGTTAGATTATGTCAGGTTAGGTTAGATTACGTCAGGTTAGGTTAGATTATGTCAGGTTAGGTCAGATTACGTCAGGTTAGGTTAGATTATGTCAGGTTAGGTCAGATTACGTCAGGTTAGGTTAGATTATGTCAGGTTAGGTTAGATTATGTCAGGTTAGGTTAGATTATGTCAGGTTAGGTTAGATTATGTCAGGTTAGGTTAGATTATGTCAGGTTAGGTCAGATTACGTCAGGTTAGGTTAGATTATGTCAGGTTAGGTAAGTAGGTAGAGGTGGGTAAAAAAGGTTAGGTTAGGTCGGCAGGTTTTAGTGTAGGAGCTTAAGTAATCCCGTAAAAATTTCATGTTAATTTTTGACACCATACATTATAATAATCCTTATAAACTATGTTAAGGAACTGTGGTGTCATTTTTTCTGAACGGTTTATTATAAGTTTTATGCCTTTAAAGAAGTTTTATTAAAGAGCGGCGTAATGAACCACAGATGTATTACCATTAAGTCCTAATTAACTTAAAACATGACTAATAACCTATGAACATGTAGTATTATATGATTACAATTTAACATAATATATCATGAATGCTGTTATAATATCATAAGTGTGTTACAAACATGGCTGCTCATATATGCCATCCTGTCTCTGGCAAAGAAGAGATTGCAGTAAGTAAAATTATTTGCTAAAGACAAATACTGGAAATTAAACATATACATATTACCATTATCTGAAAAGCTTAGAACCACCGTTTTATATTTATTAAAAGTTTGTAGTGTTATACATCATGTGTAAACAAGTCACAAGTTATTATTTACGACATTGCTTCAGTCCTCGTCATCAGAGTCTTCTGTGTACAACAGATTCCTTCACCTTGTTTAGGCATTTCTCATCATCTGCTTGACAGTTACACATCTCGGTGCATGTCATGCTATTCTTTCTGATTCTTTCTGTATGAACATGACAATGATCCACATTTCCTGACGCCACATCCACATTTAACAAGTTCTGTGATTGCTTCTGGAGCTGGTGGTTGGTCTGATATTACTAGTATGAAACAGTCATTGCCAATCTTCCTGCCATGCTCTAATTGTGAAAGCATTTCACTGTCTGCATCACAAGACCACAGAAGAGCTTGATACCTTCCTCTCAATATATGATACTTTAGAGTTGCTGCAGTCGCTGGTAGTTCTCCAGCTTCTGCCTGCGTTTTCTTGAAGAGATGCCATCTAAGTTATGACAGTTTAGTGAAAGTCATTCGTGGACAGTAGAGCTTAAATACAAATTCCTTTAGACCAATAAACATGTCTGCTGGAGGACATTTGGTCTACTCAGCATCTTGAATGCATCTAGGACTTTTGTGTTAGATTTCATCAAAGTGCTCCAACATGCTTTCTTTCCTTTGCCAACAAATTTTCCAATGCAGTCAGATCCTGTGAAGGCATGGAAACCTGTAAGGCTCTCTGCCCAATGTGTCGTCGCTCACCAGTTCCTGTTTTCATACTTGTATTTTCTCCAAGTTGAGGCTGCTTTAATATGCCAAACACATCAGTGTCTGGTGACTTGATATGTACAGTGCTGCCCTTCTGTGATGCATATACTGTATGTCCTGCTTAAGTTCTATAACTTGTGATAGCAATTTGATGGTTGAAGTCTTATTTGCTGCTTTCCACGACAGAAGATTAACCTTGGACATCTTTTCCCAGATGCTCAATGGACCAACAATACGTTTCTTGACAAAATTTTCATAATTTTGTCTTCCAACTTCATATGCACATAGATTGTCATATTTGGCATTTTCTGGCATTACAGCTCCAGTTACCAAGTTTAAAGAGCATCATTTTCCTGGGATTACAGTCACCAATAACATTGTGTAGCTTCTGCACATCAGCATATTGACGGCTGACAATAGCTGTAGAGAGCCTTGATGTTCTGTTCTTTTGTAATCTTTATGAGTTTGATATTTTATGTAATGAACTTAATTTGAAAACCCAAATGGTAGTATATGATCTTTTATCACCTTAGACACTCTGTGCGTCATGCCTCTCAAGTGATTTTTTTCCTCTCTTACTTCTCTGGACAAATACGACCTTTATCCCATCAGAAAAAATATCACCATATATTTTCTTAATCTACAGGTGCCAAGGTTTAAAATGACGGATGGTGTTAAAAATTAACCTGAAATTTTTACGTGACCACATATTGTCTTGTTGAGTTTCTGAGAGAACTTCACGGCTAAATAGCGCCTCTGTATTGATAGCCGGTACATGTCGTAATATCCACCGCTCATAGTTAAATCTTTATGTCCGTTTATTTTGTCCTAATTTAAGTATCAAAGAGTGTTTTTATTTTTAAGTATCTTAAGTATCTTTTTTCCTCACTCTTAAGTATCTAAGTATGATGTTTTTTCATTTTTAAGTAACTAACCATATTTTTGTTTTCATTATAAAATGTGATTGATATAGACAACAGAAGTAAATATCAGCTGGAGGTCGTAAACGAAGCTGATGTGAAGTATTTTGACTCACTGTTCCCACGAACTAATTGCTTCTCTGGTTTATACCGAAGAAATAAAACCGTCAACGAACCATCCGATTCAAATGTGTCTTAGGCGATACAGGGTGTTTAGGCGTCATTCTGATACCAAGAATGACTTTGTGTACTATGGTGAAGCTGGGGGTAGGATAGGGTTGGGTTGGGTTGGGATGGGTTAGGATTACGCATGTGTGGGTATATTCTGTCGCATTTTATAGGTATCTTGCGTCTTTCTCTTTATTCCTTCTTTATCATGAGTATCTGTGCCTATTAATACACCACCTCGCAGGATAGTGGAAGAGGAATGGATAGCAACGAGATAATATTCTTCTTACATATACCTTAGCTTGATTACAGGTAACACCAGGTAGAAGTTACGTGACTCTTAAGAGTTTTCCTCGACTTGGCTGATTCAACTGTAAGACTTGCTGTATTTATCCTTATTAAAATCCTCCACCTGTAAGACCCTCCACTTGTAAGACTCTCCACCTGTAAGACCCTCCACTTGTAAGACTCTCCACTTGTAAAACCCTTTATGGATTTGAAATACCTTCTCGTCTTGACTCCACTAGTACTGTACACACCCTCTCTAGCCTTAGTTTACAGTAATGTTGAAGTATATAATGAAGACTCACAGCTCATGGGTTAGAAAAACAAAAGATGCTTGTTTTATTTATTTATTTATTTATTTATTTATAGCTTATTTTAGAATCCCCGAAAGTTAGAACAAAATGGCTGACGGGACTCACAAGCGGGCGATGTTTACAGTATGGACCAAGAATAAAAAATAAATGAAAAATAAAATAAATAAATCGTAAATTGGTGCATTGTTTCTCCAGGGGTAATTATAGAAGTACAAATGTTCTCCAGCAGTGGGTAACGATCATAGCCACGTATAGAGCTTCTAACGCAGGTAGATTGATATAGATGCATTACCTGGAGTTAGTGGGTTACAGGGGCCTCCTACACGATAATATTAAAGGTGTTTTTTCCTTCTGTTTGTGGTACTTGAGGTGTTTAGGTTAGGTTTAATTAAAATGGTTTAGTTATAATAGTTATATTACGATAAGTTAAGTTGAATTTAGAACTTTTGATTTGCATATATCGTGTTTTAGAAGGATTTGTTAGCTAATAAGTTTAATTTGGATAAGTTTAGTTTAATTTAGATCATTTGATTTTACAAGGTCGTATTATAATGACTGGGAACCATATAGAAAACTGTTAGAGAAGTAAATATTTCTACGGCAGTGAATGAGTAAGTCAATAAGTGGTGTATAGAGCTGCTGACGCAACTTAAACGGTATATACTGTACATTATATGTTATCAGAGCTTTCCTGTTGTACGTAACCGCCTCCGTCAAAGTGTCTTACTGGCTCATGTGAAGATTAGCCTCTAGTTTATTTAACCTCAAGATTAACTACACTGGCACTGCCTGACCTGACCTGACCTGACCTACCCTACCCTACCCTACCCTACCCTACCCTACCCTACCCTACCCTAACCTAACCTAACCTAACTTAACTTCCCAAGTAGCGTTAGGTTAATCATTAGTTGAAATAAGCTGGGAGGGTTAATCTTCAGGTAATCTATCTTAATTAACAATTTTGGTCAGGTGAGGCCTTCCTTACCTTACTCGAGAGCAGGAGGAGGAGGACTTGCTAACGTCTACAGATCATCGTCAACCAAGGCAGATATTGAATACCTTTTGTTTACCTTCGTGGCTTAAGAACACATCTTAACACCATAAGACTATTCGCCTCAATACAATAATACAGTAATTGATTATTGTATTCTAATAAAATTTACGGTGTATCTTGTGAACCAGATTTATTGTTTGACCTTAGTGAATGAGAAACTGGTTGAGGTGTATTGTGGTAAACATCCTTAAGAGCAGCTCTGTGTGTTCTTACGACCTCAAAGTAACACAAAAGGTAGCCAATATCTACCCTTGATCAGTCACTTTATGTAGATGTCAATTGTGTCATTTTTCTAGACTTAGTGCCCCCTGGAGGAGAAAGTAAATACAATGTTGATATATTTTGGTCACAACACACACTAGTAGATTATTTTTCCTTTTTAACTAAATAATTAACACTATGAAGCTAACTAATTATATAACTCAAAGATGGTAACCAATATGGCGTCGATATTGTTCACATACTCTATGATAAATAGATGTATTGTCTGTTTAATTTTAGGGAAGAATTTAATTTATAAACTTTTGAGAATCTGGATACAGGAGTTTTGTCTTTGTGTGTGTGTGTGTGGTGATGATGACGCATACTTTCCTCTGCAGTGAAAAAAATATCTTGACATTGCAAAGTTTAACTGTAAGCCGAAGGAACGTTTGTAATGTGACTTGTTATGTGAAATTGTAACTTGAAATTCTTTGTGAAAAAATATTTCCCTATAAAGTTTGGCAATAAATGAAGTATTACATCAAGGTGTAACTTGTAGTTCCTTGTGGAGTAATTACCTATGTGGACGATACAGCTACTCCAGGGTGTAAGACCTGTTAGATGTTCTGGGTAATAAGTTCTATATACAGGAGAGAACACAAACACCTGTATAGTTTTGTAGGTTCGGTTTACTGGATAAGAGTATGTACACAGAGGTGGATAGCACTGCTCCCTAGCTAAGGTCCTGGTCAACTACCATAGACGACGTATGGCAAGTGATACATTAGCAGCTTCCATACGCTGCCAGGCACATTACCAAGCGTGTGATGGTAATAACATTGCCACACGCTGCTAAAGGCTAGGGCTGAATAAATATAAATGGAGCACATACATAATAATATACATACATAATACATAATCCAGCATACATAATATACATACACCTCCCTCCCCCCTATACGCTCATAGCAAAGTCTTGAGCTGACCTTTTCTTCTGGATCCGTTCTGAGCGTCGAGGGACTTCATCACTGGGAAGGGTATGGGACTCAACACTGGTGGCGGGGCCAGCAGAAGGCAGTGTTACGGGGCGGAGAAAACGGCGGTTCCTCCACCACACACGACCACTGGGTAACCGCACCTGGTAGTCCCGTGACCTGCCGAGACCCATGACTACGCCTACTTTGTCCCAACGTAGGGAGGTCGGGTCCTGAACACGGACTTGGGTACCGACACTCAACCTGGGGAGAGAACGGGCGTGGTCGTTGTAGCGGGCGACGACGTCCTGAACACGTTCGGCGGCTCGGCGATCACAATCCTCTGTCTTAGCCTGCCACTCCTTGGAGAAGGATTGAGGGTGAGCAGGGACACAAGAACGAAGGGGGCGTCCATACAAAACCTGGGCAGGGGAGCGTCCGGTGTAGTTAGGTGTGTTGCGGAGTTCAAGAAGACCCCGGTCGAAGGCCTCGCAGTCAATATTCCCAAAAGGGGCCACCTTAAGGATGAGGTGCTTCAAAGATTTGACAGCAGCCTCAGCGTGGCCGTTGGACTGCGGGTAATGGGGCGATGACAACACATGCCGGACTCCCCATCGGTCGAGGAACACAGCAAAGTCCCGGCTTGTGAACTGAGGCCCTCCGTCGGTTCGCAGGCGTACAGGAACGCCCACGTCACGGAAGTAGTGGCGGAACTTGCTGATGGTGGCGGCAGACGTCGTGTCATTACCGCACTTGATGACAACCGGCCAACCAGAGAGACGGTCGACGATAACAAGGAAGGACTTTCCTGACACACAGAAAAAGTCGGCCGACACAGACTCAAAGGGGCGGGTGGGGTTGTCGTCACTCATGAAGGGTACCTGCTGCTGGCTGGGTTGTAATACGTGGCGGGGCTTACACACCTGGACAGCATTGGAGATGTCGGGGTCGATGCCAGGCCGGAACACAGTCTGTCGTGCACGTCGTTTGGTGGCCTCAGCTCCACGGTGACTGTCGTGAAGGCGAGCCAGGGCGTGGGGACGTGATGCAGCAGGGACAACTACCGAAGGAGAGGTGTCACTGGCCAGAGGTAGGGGTAGGGCGGCAGCAGGGTAGTTGCTGCTCCCTTCATGCACCCTGTTGGCGTAATTTACCTCGAGAATCGGTGTTGGGAAGTCCTGGGAGATGATGGCCAACTCTTGACAATGTCTGTAGGACAGCAAGGGAGTCGGGACACCATTATGCACGTCAATCCAGGCCTGACACGACCTGTTGCCAAAGGTGACATGTGCATAGAGTGAACCCAGGGCTGGGGCCATCTGTGAACCATCTGCCATGACGCAGAGGTCCTCGGGAGGCGGTCCTAGATCGCTTGGAGAGAGCCCCAAGCATCGCAAATGCTGGGGACCGATGACTGTAGCATCAGCGCCGGTGTCGGGCAACATCTGAAGACGGGATGACACACCGCCGTAGGTCACGATGGCGCTGATGTACTGGGGGACTTTGGTCCTGGGATGCGAGGAGTACACCCTCCTAAAATGGGTCGGGCTTTGTCCAGGGTCGTCGTGCCTCTGATTTGGCGACTGTGGGCGGCCCTCACTGGTAGAAGGGCGCCGAAGCTTCCGCCGACGCTGTCCCTTGGGTTCGTGGGTAGGGCAACACTTGTCATAGTGGCCCAGACGACCGCACACATTGCACTGTACGTACTTAGCTGGGCACCGCACTGTGAGCGACCAGTGGCCCTTACGGTCACAACTGTTGCAGGTAGACTGAGCAGCTGGACATACCTGTGTTCCGTGCTGCTTACCACAGTTGTTGCAAAGTGAACCGGGCGTGGACGTGGTGGGCGAAGGCGTAGGAGCAGACTTCTTGTCCTTCTTGTACCGGGAAACAGCGCGTACAGCTGTAGGGGGAGCTCGGATGGCAGAGGTGGCACACCTAGCAGCCTCATAGGAGCGACATATCGTCAACACATCCTGAAGAGAGGAGGAAGAGTCGAGGGAGGTGAGGCGTTGGACAAGTTCCTCGTCCTTAACACCCATCAGGATCACCTGCTTTAACTGGGTCTCCTCGCACTGCTGGTGGTGGCCTAAACATATATCTACCTCTTCCGAGGCTCTCTTAAGACGTACATAAAAAGCGTCAAAAGACTCGCCCTCCATCTGTCTGCAGCTAAACAATTCCCTCCTGCGCAGAGCTTCATTCTGCTGTCCTTTGATGTGCCGTTGTAGAACGTCCAGTACCTCCTCTACAGACAGCGAAGAGGTTGGGGTACCTGCAACGTATGTTCTAAGACACGCTGAACTTCCAAGGACAGGCACATACGCAGCTGGATGAGTTGTTTAGGCTGTGACAAACTCTGGATATCCACCATTGTAGCATAATCAGCCCACCGCCGCCGCCATTCGCGAAAAGTCTGGAAATTTACATCAGGCTCCAAGATGGGCGGTGTTTGAGCTGCTGCTTTAGGTGGGGCTGGGGGGCGTGAAGGAAGCATGGATGAGGTATCTGAACCATTCAGTACTGAGGCAGTGTTAGAGCCAGGGGCTTGGTTAACAGTGAGGCGAGATATCAAGGCTTCAAACCGTGCACTGTCTTCCATTCTCCGTTGGTGGTCTCGTTCTGCCTCTGCTTGCCTTCTGTGCTCATCCGCCAAACGTCTGTGAGCTTCATCCTCGCGTCTCTCATCTCTCATAAACTTCATTAAGGCAATTATCTCTGGAGATAACGCTGAATGTTGAGGTGAAGGGCTGCGCGATGTTGTGGGAGCTGGGCCGGCCTGGTCATCCATCTCTGGGGGACTATCATCCGCTTGCCTCATCCAGGCGCTGGGTCCACGGCTACGTAAGGCATGAGACATAACTACTTTATCTGTGTACTGTGTCTTAAATCAGTGTTGACCGGTCAGCCCGTCGTATCAACAAGATTTCAGACAAAAAAATTTAATTAAATACACAGATAAGTAGGTTATATATATAAAATATATATAAGACACCGCGAGGTCAGCAAGTGTTAGTACATGTATGTGTGTGTGTCCCAGGCAGGCAGAGCGTCTCGCCCAGGCTGTGAGGGGGGGTGGAGGCGGCGCTGTGAGGGAGGGGGGTGGAGATAGGAGTAGCTCAGTCGCTCTCTGTAAACGGTCAGAGGGGGGTGCGCTGAGCTCTACACCCCACAAATGCCCAGAACATGCCGTATACCTTGGAAATCCGTTCGAACAAGGTCACACATGAATGGCACGAAACACACAATGCACTAAACACTTCACAGAAAATCACTGTCACTGACACTGCTCAAAGTTGCGAAATTCTTCGAGGGATGACGCTGGGTTGACCCAAGGCGGGGATCCATCAGCCGGCTTTCCACAAACTTGCACTAATCACTCGTAATAATCCAGTAAAACTACGCACTGCGCCATGTTAGATGTTCTGGGTAATAAGTTCTATATACAGGAGAGAACACAAACACCTGTATAGTTTGTAGGTTCGGTTTACTGGATAAGAGTATGTACACAGAGGTGGATAGCACTTCTCCCTAGCTAAGGTCCTGGTCAACTACCATAGACGACGTATGGCAAGTGATACATTAGCAGCTTCCATACGTCGCCAGGCACATTAATTAAGCGTGTGGGATATGGTAATAACATTGCCACGCCAGCTAGGCTGAATAAATATAAATGGAGCACATACATAATATACATACATAATACATAATCCAGCATACATAATATACATACAAACATCAGAGAAGTCTTTGGGACCTTACCTGAGGTTGAAAGACTCTTATAGTGGAACGCCTTAGGTATTGAAACTTTAATTACAGTAAATAAAATATAATCTACCTAAACATTCTTCACCTGGCGACAACTAATGATACAGGTGGTGTAATAGCTCTTTAAAATTCCTCCGTTTGATATAATAATGACCACACATGAACTTATAATGTGCAATATCTTGATAACACATTAGCTGCAACATTACACATAGTCCAGTGTATGTGTAGTGAGGGACATCTACCTAAATGAGTTACAGAATGTGGAGTTGAGGCAAAAAAAAGTTGGGACATGTTTGAGATCATCAGTTGAGCCAAACGTTTATACTCAATATTGTTTTAATGGTATTTTAGAGCGACCAAAAAATGTAAACAAAATGGCCGGCTAGGTGACACATACCTTACAAGAAATAAACATGAGAACGAACACACACACACACACACACACACACACACACACCAGTTTTACCCACATTATCACCAGACTATCGGCATACCTGGTCGGTGGACACCTGCCTCCTCCTCCTCCTCCTCACCTTGCTAATATGCTAATATGCTAATATGCTAATATGCTAATATGCTCTGGTATGTTCCAGTCTATTTAAGATATGCTCCCATCTATCTTAAAGAGCTTATGCTAGGTTGGTCTGATATGCTCCTCAAAGACTATGCTGATATACTCTTGTCATCTGATATGCCATTATGTTCATATCACTCTAAAGGATATACTAATATGTTCTGATATGTTGGTATGGTTCTGTCTCTCAGAGGGTGTGCTGATGTACTATAAGAGCATATGGGGTATGCTGATATACTTGGTTATGTAGCTAGGCTCATATCTCTCTTACAGGGCATGCTAATATACCCTGATATGCTTGCATCTATCTCTGAGCGTATACTGGTTGACTGTAATGACATAAGAGATATGCTGGTATGCTTCTAAGGGAATATGTTAACATACTCTAATAATAATTTGAAATGAGGTTAGCTATACCTTAGATTCAGGGGATATACTGATATGATATGAATTAACCTAGAAGTATACTGATATGTTCTCAAGGCATTCAGGGGATCTGTTAGTATGCTTCGACATACTTTCGAACAAGGTAAACTGGACCTTCAGAAGATAGGGTGATATGCTGACATATTCTGATGGATCTAAGAGAGAGTGGAAGACTATGAGAGCTAGTTAATATACTCAGGTATGTTGATATCCCTTCATGGCACTTGGGATATATGGTAATATACTCCGATGTGTCTCTTTGGATATACTGATATGCCACTAATGGGTCCCCAGAAAGCAGGAGACAAGTTGATCTGCTTCGAGGACACTAATCTGTATAATGATTTTTTCCCTGACTGTTAAGAAGTATACTGGTATATTTCAAATGTTGCTTAGTATTATAGTATACTTTGGGCTGTTCAGAACATATTTCACAGCTGATTTTCAGAAATATATGCTGCTGTCACTGGCTTGTTTATTCCGGAGACATTGATTATACTTTGAGTATGTTGATATGCTTTGTTACCAGTCAAGGAATATGCTGATATGTTCTGACACTTCTCAGTGATTACCCTGATATACTTAGATACCTGACAGTATTTATTGGAGTATATTGTCCTATACTCTGATGTCATTCTAGTGATATGCTGATGAGCTGACATACCGCTTTATGTAACTGTGATATATTGAATCATATACATCCATTCCTCACGCTTAATATATATGATATTCTAAACAATGCTGATATTATTTATGTTATACCCTGATTATATACTAACATACTACAGTGTCATTTATAGTGTATGATATTAAACATTCGGGGGTATACTTTGAGGTTAGTTAGAGAATATGATGGCAAACGGTGATATACTCTGATGCCATATTTGGTATACACAGATATATTGATATAATTTATATAATATACCGATAGATATAACTAAATATCTGTGAAGTAAATCCTGTACTTTT
>NW_024719594.1:0-8427 GCF_018991925.1 Homarus americanus
CCATAATGGTAGAAATTAATTATTTAGAAATGTGTTCTCTCCAAAGTTCATCATACTTATATCAAATGTATAACGTATGAAAACTGCAAGTATAGTTTTTATATTGTGTGATTTCAAATTTCATATATACTTCCACCATGGTTGTGAAGGCTAAATGCTATTACGTGGGTACTGTGTCCCGAGATTACAAGAATTAGTAAATAAATTAGAGACTTGCCATTAACTAGTCGTATTTAGTGATCCTAGGATCAACGGTGTCGTCTTTGAAGACCTGGACGTAAGTTGGGGCGGTGACGACGGCGCGGGCTGCACTGCGGGACCGACTGTCAAGGCCTATTAGATTCTCCTTTACCCTGCAACACAAGTGATCTAGACTCAGCTACTCGTATTTTGAAATGATAATCTGAAAGATATAATCTGTGGCTAACACATCACAAATGGCAAAGTTTGCTCCTTCAGTTAAGATTGTTATAAGTAACGGGGAAATATTTTCTTACGTTATTTTGGATGGTCCAGTGAGGATGAAAAAATAAATTTTTATTAATTTACAATAATCATTCTAAATCGCAATATCTCGCGAAAGCATTATCACTGACGGATGGAATATCGGAATGTGTGGTAACTATGAAAAATAAATACTTACGGTTCAGTTGGCACTGCTGGGTTGAACAGAGCTGGCACAAATCCTTCCGGAAGCTCCGTCACCAACGGGTAGCATATACATGTGGAGGGAATACCGAATGGTGGAGGAGGAGGTGGTGTGGAAAGAGGGAGTGGTGGAACAGTTGTCTGTTGTTTTGTTCTTATGTTCCCCGGGTAAGGGAAGTCCTCCGGAAGGAAGGGCTTGACCGTACTTTGTTGATCCGCAGAGACGCTCACCACCCATAACGCCGTGCACACAAACACACCTATTAAATACACTATAACATATTCAGGTACGTATATTTTATGCGGTTTTCAAATTTTCTTTGTAACAATTACCCTTCCTGCACACAGAAATATAGAAGTATACACACACACAGACACAGACATATATATATATATATATATATATATATATATATATATATATATATATATATATATATATATATATATATATATATATATACTGTATATATATATATATATATATATATATATATATATATATATATATATATATATATATATATATGTATATATATGTATACTTCCCTCACCCTAGCAAACTAGTTAGCATAGCATAACCAAACAGCCTAGTAAGGACACAGAGATATATAAATATATATATATATGTCATGGGTTGCGTTAGGCTTACCCACGCAACCAACTCCAAAGTTTGTTTTACCAGAGATAAGACGCCCGGCGAGGCATAACTGGGACATGTATTTTTCAATTAGTGTATGTCAGCCAGCCTTTAGGGGGGTGGGCAGTGGAACAGTGTTGTACTGTTCATCGCTTCACACCCAAAAACCTCATTTTAAGTAGTATCCCCTGAGCCATGGGTTAGTTAAGACGTCGTCTCCATCCTCTCCCTCCTGAAGGGGGGGCGGGACACCGCACCACACAGAGTCCTCCACCGCACTCCGTCCTGTGAACCGTCGTCGACACGAGACTAAGCGTGTTAACCTAGGTTTGTTATCCCCGTGGAAATATCACGTGTGGATGCCTGGTTGCGACAAGAGCAATCCAGGCTGGCCTATCAAACCTACAGTAAATGGTTAATTAATTCATGCTTACAGAGTTCTCCTGCACGACACCCGTCTACCGTGACCGTGATCGACACGAGACTAAGTGTGTTAACCTAGGTTTGTTATCCCCGTGGAAATATCACGTGTGGAAGCCTGGTTGCGACAAAAGCAATCCAGGCTGGTCTATTGCACCTAATGGTTAATTCAAGTCACGCTTACCAGTTCTACTTGCCGCGACAACCGTCCAGTGACTGTCAGTGACGCGAGACTATGTGTGGTAACCCAAGAGTACCTTTTGTTGTTATGGCCGTGGGAAGAAGTTCTTGTGATGAAGCCTGGTTGCAACAAAAGCAATCCAGGCTGGCAGTAAATGTATCACTTGAAGAATTAAGGCTCTGTTAAGTCACACCCATAGTAGAGTAACCACATGTGTCCCCAAGTTGAAAATTCCCTGTTTTAGAAGATTAATTTTATTACAGCGTGAACGTGAGTAAATCATATATCCATGCAAATTGTAAATCATTGTATGGAAGCTTGACAAATAAATGTAAGTGCAATTATCTGCCCGTATCTGTGATCCTATCTTATTATTACTAAAGGTAATGACTGATTGGTTATGACAAAGTATAACCAATAACTTAGATGGATGTTGGAAATTAAATGAATTCATTAAATCATCATTTATCAAGTATAAATCATGGAATGTCGAGTGGTGGAGTGAACTTCTACGTAGATACGCCATAATCTCCTGTAAGTAACCAGTGTGAAGGTATCGAACTCTACGGTAAGAAATAAAAAATACGACATATTATTATCTTTATATAATATAATACACCCACTACCACCGATTCACCGAAAACCATGACACTTAGTCTTTGTAATTCAGTTGCCTCTGAAGATGTCTTGAATAAAGACAAAAGCTAAGGTGCTCCATTGTTTCCCCTTTTCCTGTGTGATTTTATTAAGATTTATCTTATCCACGTTTTCATTGTAGATCTACATGATATATATATATATATATATATATATATATATATATATATATATATATATATATATATATATATATATATATATATATATATATATGTATACTTCCCTCACCCTAGCAAACTAGTTAACATAGCATAACCAAACAGCCTAGCAAGGACCAATAGGTCTGGTTATAATGTGTGTGCGTGCGCTAAAATGACCTAGTATATTTTACTAATGTCTCATTGTACATGGGTTTTCTTACAGTTTGGCTGTGAGTTTTCTATTTTGTCTACCTGCCAGTTCAACAGGACTGCTAATCATCCTCCCAGCAACTCATATGCCATCCCAGACCCACAGCCTATATGTATGGTGCAAGACCGCAGTCCAATACATACAAGTCAGGCAGTCAAGCGTTGGTTTGAGGCGCACCCGCAGATTATTCTATTGGACTGGCCCCCTAAAGGAGCCGATTGTAATCCAATAGAAAATCTATGGGCGCATATGGTTGTTGAATGGGATGTTGAGGAGAAAACGAGTGAGGCAGTGAGGAGACACGCATATAATGTGTGGGAGGGAATAAGGAGGAGGCCGAACATCTACAGCAATCTGGTAGATTCCATGCCCACCAGTTTGCATGAAGTTATAGCAGCAGATGGAGGTTGGACACGGTATTAACTGTGGTCAAGAATTAAATCTCCGCCCACGACGGTGCCTTGTAGGGGTGGCGGGGGAGTTAGCTCTCTGGTGTAACCTCGTTGGGGCCACATAGACTTCGTTTCCTAACTCTCGGGAATTTGTCCAGGTATTTTACTATGTGGTTTTACGTCACTTCGCATAAATATGCTTACAAAATAAATGCATTAACATGCATAACTCTTGGGAATCTGTCCAGACATTAAATATATGTTATATACTACAATAATCACATAGATATATTTACAATGTTTATGCATAATATATGTGACAAATATTTTTGGGGTTTCAATTAACCAATAGTCATGCCTACAAAACAATCTTGATGCTCTAAGTGCATGTATGTGTTAAATAACGAGTAACTGATCCACATTATTTTCGTAAATAAAGAAATGAAAAGCAAGCACTTAGCCATATGGATATAGTTACACGGAAGAAGGGAAATATGGATGAACCATGGTTTTGATGGAAAAAATGTGCTCTGGGACGATGCTCACAATGACGAATGGGAGAAACCTCTTTATAAAACATCTTACCGACTAAGGATGAAGCTCAATGTTACAGAACTCACACACACACACACACACACAGGCCGATTACTGACTCTGCAGTGCGCCTCTTCGGGCAGTGGATAGTTCACCATCCCTGGACTGAAGTACTTAGCGTGGATGACGTGGAAACCAAATGGATAAATTATACCAACACCACCACGGAAGCTCACCACCACTTCTTCCCCGAGAAGTCCGTCAGATCTCACCCAGCTGACTTGCCCTGGATCACAACTCGGATCAAAAGACTTATGCAACAGAGAGACAGAGCCTTTCATCTCAATGACCACATCCGCTACAGGTCCCTTCGCAACCGAGTCATCCGCGAAATACGCACTGCAAAGAAGTCCCACTACCAACCAAATTACAACACCTGAAGCAGACCAACGTCAGTCAATGGTATGGTAAGCTTAAAGAACTCTGTGGACTAAACAATAAGACACACCCCCTCCCCTTCCTTAGCCATCTCACTAATGTTGACGCAGCTGAGCAAACAAACAACCATTTCGCTACTATATGCCAGACGCTCCCCCGGCTTGACACAACCACTCTCCCTGCTTACCTACCAGCCCCCCTTCCCACTGACTTAGTAGAAGAATTTGAAGTAGCAAAACGCCTGGACAAACTAAAATTAAAACGCTCTACCACCCCCATTGACATACCAATGAAACTCTTCAAGGAGTTCTCCCCGGAGCTTGCTAAGCCCCTATGCTCCATCATCAATGCTTCTCTCAGTCAAGCCAGATGCCCAGCTGACTGGAAGACCTCTTATGTATCACCAGTGCCCAAGTCAACCAGCCCACAATCCTTAAATCAGCTACGACCTATTGCAATCACCCCAATACCCAGCCTAATCTGTGAAAGTTTTGTGTTCGACTGGGCTTATGCTGATATTGCAGGAGTCGTAGACCCTCAGCAATTTGGCAACATGAAAACTTCCTCCACCACTCACTGTCTTGTCAGCTTTCTCGATTACATATATCGCCATCTCGAGAAACGAAAAACGTCTGTAGCTGTCGCCTTCATTGATTTCACTAAAGCGTTCGACCTAGTCGACCACAATGTAATCATCAACAACGCTATTGACCTCGGGCTTCGGAGAAGTCTTATACCATGGCTTACAGACTTCCTCAGTGACCGACGCCAAGCTGTACGCTTCCGAGGGGCTGTCTCCACCTTTCAGCCACTCACTTGTGGCGTCCCCCAAGGCACCAAGATGGGACCACTCTGCTTCCTTATGCTCATCAATGATGCCCTAAGAGAAACTCCTGCTCGCTGGAAATATGTCGACGACTCCACCATTGGGATCAGCGTCAACAATTCTGCTCCCAACTATACCGCCCTTCAGGATTTATTGAACAGTCTCCAAAACTGGGCCACCAACAACCATGTCACCATCAACCATACCAAGACCATGGTTATGCACATCAACCTCTCCTCCGACATTGTCCCACCTCCTTCCATTACCCTAGGTCCGAACACACTCCAGGTTGTAGATTCCACGAAGCTCCTCGGCGTCACCATAGACAACAAACTAAATTGGAAACCACACGTCAGTGAAGTTATCAAATCCTCCAGTTTCCGTCTCCACCTCCTCCGCCGACTCAAGTCCCTCGGAGTTCCTGCACACGAGCTCCTCAGTGTTTACACAACATTCATACTTCCCAAGCTCACCTATGCCTCCCCCACCTGGTCTTCCTCCCTAAATGCCACACAACGTAAACACCTAGAAAAAGTGCAAAAGAGGGCATGCAAGATTATTCTCTCCCCTTCCTACTCCACATATCAAGCAGCGCTCAACACACTGACCCTTTCGACTCTCACTGACCATCACCACGACCTCATCTGCAAATTTGGTAAGAAGCTTCTACACCATCCCCGACACCGGCTCCTACTACCACCTGAGATCCCTAGTCCGAGAATTGCTGTTCGACACCACAACCGCATCCAGCCCATACGTGCACGAACTGATCGCTATAAGAACAGCCCAGTCCCTACCATTGTAAAAATTATCAATAACTTGTAATAAATCAATTATATATTCCTCCCAGTAACTTTTCTCTTGCACTGTCACTATGTTGAAATGAACTGTAGTTTGAGCTTTCCCCATCTAGTTATTATATGTCTTATTTATTGTCCTTATGTTACTTGTATATTATTTGTAATTCGTAACCCATTCCCCAAATATGTAACTGTATATTTTCAGCCTTCTGGCTGCCAAGCTCTTTCAATAAACCGTTAATTATTATTATTATTATTATTATTACACAGTGTAACTTTGTGTAGCGTTGTCTGATTTGGGGTGGCTTTGGCGAACCATACACTTGATATTATAATTTATGTATCCTTCCTGTCCATGATTTACAACAATAACTGTTGGAGTAAAAGTTACAATATTATACTAATAACTTACTGTCATGTATTGATACTATGACTAGTTACCAAGATACAGAGGACGATGAACATAACATGATAATGATAGTGAAGCCTGGAAGGGTTCATATCATAACTTGTGTGTTCGTGCGTATGTTGCCCCGTGAGAGTTACCGTGGGCCTCCATGTGCCCAGGTGGGATGGTCAGAGTATTACACTATAAGTGTGTCAAATGAGGAGTGACTGATCCATATGTAATTTAAGGTTTTTGAAATATGTAGTTAAATTAAACACGATTTTTCATTTAGTTATGCGAATGATGGGAAATAAAAGATATAGATGGGGTGTGGCGGAAGCGCTGTAAACGTTGAGTGGATTCACTGGGTGGTTTGGAAGTGCTTATTTCCATTCATACTTTCCTAACTACAACCTATGGTAATTTTTCTTCGTGTTCATATATAATGAAGATAATGCAGAGTATAAAATGCCATATACAATATTTATACATAATATCATCTATACAGCTTTACTATGACTGTGTGTGTTCGTGCGTGTGTTGCCTTGTGATAGTTAGAGTGGGCCCAAGTCCAGAAAGGACACTGTACTAACCTCCAGCACCGACCCAGGTGGGCTAGAGAATATGGTTTCCGAGTGTATGTCTACATACATACATACATTACACACATACATACACCCAAAAACACGCATTTATGCATATATGCACATATGCTTTACGCTCACAAACAAATATCACACACATACATACTCACACAAACAACCCATCCACCAATTTATCGTGATCTCCGTAAAGTTCAATACATTTTAATGTCTTTTCACCCCCCTCCCCCCCCTCCCCCCCCTCCATCTTGCTCCACCCCCACAAAAGGTTCTTCCGATTTGTTGACGCCAGATCAGAAACACATCAGGGTACACACACACCTCGACACACAGATGCTCGCCCAAAATCTGGCAACTGGAATTTTTCCCAGGATTGTGACCCAGGACACGGGTCGGGCGCACAGGCAGGGATGGTGGCACCAGTTCCCGGGAAAAACGGCGAGCCAACAATGCTCTGGCGAGTCGCACAACAAATCTTTACATTTCTGATACGACCCTAAAGGTCCTCCTTCACTACATGTTGCGTGGGGGAAAGATGTTGTGTGTTGTGACAGTGTTTTATTTTATTATTTATTGTTGGAGAAGAGGGTTTTCTTTTTTAGAGTTTCCTGTTATATAAGTAAATATATAAAATTATTAATATATATACATATATATATATATATATATATATATATATATATATATATATATATATATATATATATATATATATATATATATATATATATATATATATATATATATATATATATATATAAATTACAGTGGAATTGAAAAACAATACAACAAATTTTTCGTTTGTGTAATCTTTTTTTTTCAAGTAGGTCATTGTCCGTACAACTCTCTTTTGTGCAGTAACCAGAGATTGTGTTTTTGAAGAGCCAGAGTCCCCCCATAGTGTGTGACAGTGTATCAGGTGTTGGTAAACAAGATCATGATACATTTCTTTCATTGCTGTGAGAGTGAGCGACTGTCGAGTGTTATACATGATACCGCACTGTTTATTGATTTTACTGTGAATGGCTTTTATGTGGTTTCTCCAGTTAAGTTTCTCATCAACAATAACTCAGAGGAATTTAGTATTTTTTTCGCGTTTGAGGACTATATTACCAAGGTACAGGGAATCCAGGTCTGGGGGTAAATTTTTCCTTCTTCAAGTTTAAGATCAGTTTATTACGTATTACCCAAGTCCCGACTTTAGTTAATTCAGTGTTCAAAGTTCTCATCAAGGAATGGAGGTCTGAGTTGCTGGCGTAGAGATCACTATCGTCTGCAAATAAGTTGTATTTTATGAGTGAGCTGGCGTGGACTATGTCGTTTATGTACAACAAAAACAGTACTGGACCGAGAATGGAACCTTGGGGACTCCATACAAGATTGGAGAGGAGTCAGTTTGATGGTTATTATAGCAGACATACTGCATCCTGTTGGACATATATTAGGTAAACCAATTGTGGGACAGGCCCCTAACGCCGTAATGTTCAAGCTTTGAAAAGGAGGATGGTATGGTCGACCGAAGGCTTTAGAGAGGTCAAAGAATATAC
>NW_024719595.1:0-14772 GCF_018991925.1 Homarus americanus
GCCCAGAATGCAACAGGGGAAGTGGACACCAGCGAAGTTAATAAGATCCATAGGTCCATTACAACAGATCGGCAGCACTGCCAAAATGACATGTTGCAGCAACTATTGCTGCATGTTCCAGAAAATTTGACAAAAAAAGTAGCTATAGCGCAGGAGGTTGGCGCCTCGAACTGGTTAACTACGTTACCGATAAGGGCAAATGGTTTCAGCCTTAACAAACAAGAATTTACAGATGCCATTGCTCTAAGGTACGGTTGGCCAGTAGATGGTTTGCCCTCCCAATGCGTGTGTGGCTCTCCCTATGATGGCGATCACGCCATGGTCTGCAAGAAAGGGGGCTTCATATGCATGAGGCATGACGAGGTAAGGGATCTCACAGCAAATATGTTGAAGCAAATCTGCTGGGACGTCATGGTAGAACCGACCCTCCTTCCACTGGATGGCGAGATCTTCCAACATAGGACTTCAAACACTTCTAACGAAGCCCGTGTGGACGTCAGTGCTCGAGGATTCTGGACGCGGGGACAGCGAGCTTTCTTCGACATCAGGATTTTTGATCCCATGGCCGTTTGTCACCGTAACCTAGCTCTCGATGCCGCGCATAGGAGGAACGAGAACGACAAGAGAAGGGCATATGGGGAGAGAATACAAAATGTTGATCAAGGCAGCTTCACTCCTCTAGTGTTCACAACCTCGGGTGGGATGGGCCCAAGTGCAAGATGTTTCTACGCCAGACTTGCGGAGCTGATCTCCGAACAGAAGCAGCAGCCCAGAAGTTATGTTACAGCCTGGATGACATGTCGACTGTCCTTCTCTCTCCTTCGGTCGGCTTTGCTCTGCCTCAGGGGAACGAGAGCTTCTGCCCCTACTCCGACAACTGCTGCAGATATTGACTATGAGGCTACAGTCACTGAATGCCGCATAGATCTGCGCTCAACTAATTTAACACAGATAGGATAGCTTCTTATGTATTAGGATATTTAATATTAAGGTAAATAAATGGTGGTGAAGGTGTGGCTATTGGGGAGGCTGGAGGCCAAGTTTAAAAAAAAAAAGAAAAAAAAAGAAGAAAAAAAAAGTTAGTCTATAGTATAAAAGACAAAGAATATCAAAATATATATATTTAGTTCCAGGGTTTATTTAGTTATTTATTACTTGTACTTATTACTGGTATTTGTTTTCCTCTCTTCTGTATAGTTTAAATCTTTACTGTTGTTTTGAGTAACTTTAGATTTAATTATTTTTCTCCGAAACTTACGTCTTTTACATTTTTTTCAGAATACATCATAATATCATATCACCCATGATGATTATCCTGTATGTAAAACGAAAAAAAATAATAACACTTAGTTAATATTTGTTAATGTTAGGTTAAGTTAGTTTAAGTTTTCCATTTCACAATTCATTAATACCTAATATGATGACGTACATGATCTCCGATGGCCAGTCAGAAGCTTAAAATAATACATAGAAGTTATCGATATTAGGCAATTATCCCTGTTTAGTTTAAGCTTTTACAAATCATCAATCGTTTTTGTCAAATAGAGATAACTTTTTGGTTTTATTATTACAACTTAATATTAATTCGTATATTGTAAGATTTTGTATATTTCTTTTCAGCCCTTGCTTACTGCCATATGATGTTTAATTTATACTTTAAATAGGTTAGGTTAGGTTTGGTCAGGTTAGGTTACATTTTGTATGAAGATATTCATTTATTTGTACATCCTCCTACACTCATTTTCGTCTCCTAACTTCGTCTAACAGTAACGTATAAAAGTTTCTGACCTGAAATGTATCGCCAAACTCCTTTAAGTTTGTCCCTGTGAAAGTTTCTAGCGACGAGGAATAAGTTTCAGAATATATCACTTGTGGGGGTACTGGTGTAACATTAATCGGGCACTTTTTTCTACGAGAGGCGTATAAATACTTCTGATCAGGGAAGTTATTATCAAATTTCACAGGCTTAGCGAAGTAGAAGTTTATGTACTGAAGAACTTTTGAACTTGTCAGGACGCAAGAGAGGGAGGTATGTGTGTGTGAGTGTGACTGTAATGTTCCTGTATGTATTTACGCATGTGCACTCATGTATATTTGAACACATGAGATTATGTAGTGTTACTCTATACACTCGGGCAATAACATCATCCAGTAAGAGCCTTCACTAAGACTCACTGTATGATAGACTTTGATCCACACACTGTATCAACAAATGTATTTATATGTTGATCCTGGACGGCTACGAGCCACCAGCGACCCTAAATCATATGGCCATTAAAAGTGTAATTTGTACACAGTAAACAGTCTAGTAAACTTATTTGAATGGACACCAAGTTTACCGTAATCATTTGTTTGAAACCCATTGAGTAGATCAGTGCACTTACATGCCTCTAGATGGAGTGTGTGTGTTATATGTGTTTAACCCCATGTACCAGTGTTGAGTTTAATGGATCACTGTTCCTGGAATGTATTTTGTTTTTACTGTAAAGCTGAAGTTTGTTTCCATACGATCAGATATTTTATTTCCTTATTCTTGATCATTCCTTTGCCAAATAAGTACATTGTGTCATCTACATAAATTGTGAAAGCTTCTGTAAACACGTTATTTTTCTATATATTTGCCTGGGATAGTATTAGCGCCAAGTTATTATTAATTTGTGTAGATGAGTACACTTTTAATATAAAAAATCCGCTGGTGCATTTATTATTTTCTTATGGCAAGAGTAAGGTACATATTTGTAACTTTGTGTATTATGTAGTTAACTATGTTTGAGGCATTAGTGCTTTACACCATGAAGTAGGTACAGCACATCATAAAACTTAAGCTTTCAGAAATTAAAAAACAAAAATAAGACCTCCTTCCCTGCTGCCTTACACATACTGTGGCTCTAACTCTCCTGTCCGTTGTGATTTTCCACCCTGTCCGACCCTCCACTGTGTCAGCTGACGTGTTCAAACAAAAGAACGTCGGTTTCCGCAGTTACAGACATCAAAATCTAACCATCTATTATTCTTCATCACTTCAAACCTCATAGTTTTCAATTCAATTAGTTTCAATGATAAATTATAATTAAACCCTTTCTGCCAAGGAGTATAATTAAATTAAAAGTATCGCAAAAGTTTCCAAACGAACACTGGCGCACAACCCTGGCGCCCACAACTTATAGCATCCACATCGATACCTTTTCCCGGGCTACCTACCTCTTCTCCCTAGCTTATATCCTCACCAGGCAGGAGTCCTCCTCTCCCTACTACACCATAACTTCATAACCCAGGTATGTAATGTATCCTCGCTGGCACCAGAATAGGAAGCCCATGTTATTCTCCGTTAACCTCACAACTTGCCCAAACTCTAGCAGTTAGTCTCAGTGCGGTTATTCGGGCGACCAGACCACACACATGCCGCCGGCCGCCCAGCACCTGCAGGGAGAGCTATAAGGGAGGGAGGCAGTGAAACTCACTCTCAGGACTCTACAACACCCCCGGGGAGAGAGGCAGAGTTTTAACCCTCACCCAGAACAGCTTACGTTTCTCCACGAATCAGATTTAGTTAGACAGCAGTAATGTGTAACACCTGGAGTTATTGTTATTATCAATTAGTTTAGAGTGTAATAACAGTAATTACAATTAACATGTATGCTTTAGAGAAACATTCTGTGTATGCTTTAGAGAAACATTCTGTGTAGGACAGTGAGTGAGAGTTAGAATAAAGAACTATATTGTATTTTAATGATGGTGCTATATTGACGTTACCATTTGTTGAGCCTTAGGACAAAAAAAAAGATTTATTCTTACTAATCTTACGTAATTCAGTACAATGATTAGTAAATTAATAGTTGCCATTGAAATCACTGTACCGACATGTTTGATTGATTGATTGAAATAGACATGTCGTAATGGTCGCACAGTTAATTATTGGTATTTGGTAATTCTTAGGAACTTATGAGTATATGTCATAATAATTTTCAATGGGATCAAAATAAGGTTTCACAAATATTTTAATATTCAGGCGGTAGATATCTTTTAAGAGGTCTGGGTTTGAGAGGAGTGCATGGTGGTGGTCTCAGTGGGTCTGGGTATCACAAGTTGTACGTCTGTTTGGTCCAGAATTTTAATTTATAATCATGGTAATGTAAATCCGTTGGTAGTTAGTACGTACAGTATATACCCATACTAGTTGGTAAATATTTCCGCTATTTTTTTTTAATAACACTAAACCTCCAGCCATCCATTAACTTGAAAATAGTCATAGTTGTATAAACACGACCAAAAGAATATCCTATTTGAAGTTTAGCCACTCAAGTGCTACCTGGGCGGGCAAGTCCTTAGATGATTCATAAATGTTAAAATTGCGAAGGATCTTGATCTCAACTTTTAAAAATCTCGATCTCGGGAAAAAAATAGATTTCTTGCTCAAGTAAAGTATGAGGAGTCACCCAAGACCTTAGCCTAATTCTCTGGTAACACATAAGTAAACACACTAGAGCTATAGCCACAGTCAGGTAATAAAAATACTCTTTTTTGGGGTTACATATAATATAAAATTGATAACGATTAGGTAAAAAAATGTTACTCTCATATTTTAAGTAAATTTACTTTTTCTACTCCTTTAGGATCAAATATATGTAAATATTCAAAGCCCGGAATAGAGGCAACCAACTGTCACCTTGTCAGTCTGAGATATCTGTTTTCAAATAGGGATTCAATTTTTGTTTTGTAAAGAAAAAATACTTATACGTTATTTAGTATTTCCTGATGAGCCCTTTAGTTTTAGGTTACATTAAAACATATATAGAAAACAATTTGAGGATTATATTTGATATATTCTAATAGAACTTTATCTTTGTATATTAATCTTGGTAACACGTACAGATGTTTCATGGTAGTGATAATTTTAGTCTAAGTAAAATATCACGTGAAACAGCATCTATTAAGCGATTACTCCACAACACAGATTTATCTCTACACGGTCATTATTCCTTTATCAAACTGGTGTTTTATTATGGGTACGGGTTTACTCCACCCACTAGTTAACGAGGGCATAATAAGGTTAAAAACCTATAGAAGCTCGCCTGATGCTCAGTACATTCCGTGTTGTTGTAGCTAATGGTAATAATTTAACAAGATAAAGTCACTTAAGTCCGATGACCTGAATTAATCCAAATTTAAGTGTATTTCAAATGGGAAATAATATCAGGCATCCTTAACCATGGAAATTAGAAGCTGTTTTGATGAGTAGTCCAGACCAGGTGTGTCCGTCACTGATGGCCTTATAGGTGATGGGAGGTTCGCCCACATACACATCAGTCAAAATGAAACTCACTGCGTGTACCGGATAGTTCCTCTCCATGGTGTTTTTTTAAAGCATGTGTGTGTTAGTAATCGCGAAGTTAGTCTCATCATGTACAGTATATCTCCCGTCTGTATTATTTCAAACTGGTTTATAGCCTGTGTCGGTGTCTACACTATCATTTACTCTACTTCCTCTACCAGAGCTTCTCAACTGGGGAACCACAAAGTATTTTCTAGAGGGTCGACGGATTGAAAACATAGATGGTCTTGGAGATGCCACGCGTTATAAAACAATTACTAAATACTTCTTCTTTATAAAGTTGATACAATTCTGAGAGAGTATTTTACCTCATCATTTACCGACTTATTAAATTATTGTAACCTCGGCCCACATCCAGTGGTAACCTCGGCCCGCATCCAGTGGTAACCTCGGCCCATATCCAGTGATAACCTGGTCACATCCAGTGGCAACCTCGGCCCGCATCCAGTGGTAACCTCGGCCCATATCCAGTGATAACCTGGTCACATCCAGTGGTAACCTCGGCCCACATCCAGTGGTAACCTCGGCCCATATCCAGTGATAACCTCGGGTCACATCAGTGGTAACCTCGGCCCACATCTAGTGGTGACCTCGGCCCATTTTAGTGATTTCGTCCCATCATAATATTGGCCGAGATCACAATCAATAATCTTCTTTGGTAATAGTTAAGCCATATGAAAAGTATCCAATGAAGGTAAGGTTAGGTTAGGTTAGGTTAGGTACAAAATGTAAAAGTAGTGAAATTAATGATAAAGATGAAATACACACCTGAAAGGGGTGACATAACGAGGCTATTGTAAGGATGGCAGATAAGGTCAAATATTATACCTTTCTATTTACATGTATAAGAAACTGTGATGAAAGTATTTGCCTAGATAACGATGGACATCCCTCAAGTACCAAAAAATAAATATTACAATTCTTAGAGAGTGACATCCCGATCACCCATGAAACTCTTACATCACGAATATACATAGATTTATTGAAACACTCGTTGGTTTTTGAGATACTTTGATGAAATTTATTAATACATAGAGACCTTTATACATACGGTACGGATACGTGAATAATAACATGCATGTAAAGGTAATCATATACATACCTGCCTACTGAGATACTGTACTGATCCTAGGAGCTTTTATACTCGACATTTCAGATTTTTCTTGTTGTTATATAAAGACCAACGGCGTGTGTATTCGGGAAAGTATTGTAACAGGTAAAAAATATATATTTAAAAAAAAGGGGGGGGGGGAAGGTAGTGAAACTTGGCGTGTGGTAACCGCAGAGTTTTACCCCACCACCGCCGGTAATTGATGATACACACAACTGCTGGTCTAATGTGTTGTTGCTTTTTACAATCTTTACCCTTGGGTGATGTTCCTTAACTCGCATAATGGTATGTGTTATATACTTTATTAATGCAGCTCTGAGTTTTGATATTCGAGAATAAAAAGTAGTAATTCACCTCATATTAATCAGCTCAATGAGGTATTACAGGAAGTGGATGTATTTTCTATGTAATGTTATGTATAATATCTTAGTAATGAATGTCATAAATAAAAGACCAGATAATGTTGTTAACAAAGGGGTCGTCAACTTGTGCTAAGGGGGAGGACGTCTCTGGATTATGTTGTCGAGGCTGTTAGGTAAAACTAGACTCTGGAGCAAGGTGTTGTGGGAGTATATTTTAGAATCAGCTCTTCTCTATCAGCTTAACATAATTATTACAACAGCTGAATATCACTGGGCGAGTTTTTAGTCGAATCGTCTACTGCTTCAGTATTAGTGATATAATTTTTCAATTAATTTACATATCTTTTGTATAAATAGATTTATATTTTAATAATATACAAAATGATACTAACACGAAAAATTTTCTTTTCTTTTTTTGCTCTCGGAACAGAATTTAATGTGTAGGCAAATATTACTCGTGTAAATCGCCACGTGTCGAAGACCCATCAAGATGCTTCACACATGATGGATCAGTTAATACTTGAGAGAGTAAGAAGAGGCGACACATAACACAACAAAGAGGCAAAATCTTTCTGAGAGAACTATTAGGAACAAAATTAAACTGTAATAAACTTTTTTCAGACTTTTTTCATCTTACTGCTTGTGTGAGTCAGCTCTGAAAATGTCTAAAGAATCTTCTAGATAATTAAATTATAAGTTGAAATGGAAAGCAACAAGGAAATATTGTTAAGCAGAAGAGACAAAAATATATCCACTATGAAATTTAAGCCAAATTACAAAATACATTTTACAGTCCAACAAAAAATTTAAAGAACTCTTTTGACGTCATGTAAATTGTTTTATGAATATCCAAAATTTTATGTCGTATGTAATTTACATTTTATTTGTGGGTTGGCTATCGTGTTGCTATCAACTGATAATAGAATTTAGAGCACGTCATCATTTATTTGATCAATATATAGTTGATTCACTTATTATTATTTTTCCTGAATATACATATATTATCAATCTTTTCTTTCGTTTTCTGTAAATTTAAATACCAACAAATCTTTCTCATCCCAGGTTGATATTCTCAACACCACATCTAGTGAGGACACACTCGCCGCCACTCACTGATTTAGTACCTCGTTTGGGTGCAAGTTTACCGATGTGTTTTTATTGAGAATGTTACTCATGAAGATATGAGTTTATTTTCCTTATAAGATAACTCTTCTTTGTCAAAATTTTTTATATTTAGATAAATTAGGTTATCGACTATGTAGAAGCAATTCGGGACTAATATGAGAGACGCTCCTGCAATATCGGTTACAATGGTATACGGCGACCATTACAATACAGGACGGTGGCAGTGAGTGAGACGAATTTGCTGGACGGAATAAGAGGGTGAAAGATAGTGTAGTGTACAGTACATGGGAGGAGAGAGGTAGAAATACTGAGAGAGAGAGATGCTGTTATTAGGTATAGACAAGAGAAGAGGGATAGAACAACCTTCAATGTTTTGGTCAGATAGGGAGACATGTGATAATATATGAATCAATTTGCTTACGATCATTATGGAATAGGTTGAAGATAGACTAAATCGAGACCAGAATAACTGTTGGGTAAGTTTGAACGAAGAATATGAAACAAAACACAAAAACAAGCTCTTTGATTAATCGAGCTGAAATGTGTTGTTCAGCGAGAGAGGTAATACTTTGTCGGTGCTGGTGATCTGAATACAAGGGTGTGGGTGGAGGAAATGGTAGTGGTGGTGTGGGCAGTTGAGGTATAAAGAACGGAAATGTATTTGAGGTTTCCTCTTTGTACATAATGTATTATAGTACTACACACAGGGAGAAGGGCTCTGAAACTGTCGTGGTTGAGCAAGTTTGTTCTGGAAGTAGAGCAAATAACATAAAACTGATAGAAGGATTATTCAATAGTTTGTTTACATCACTACTCTGCTGCAAGTTACAGTTAGTATATGATAGAGATTCAGGAGGTGAAGTCCGTTCGAGAGGTCCAGGTTGGAAAAGTTGGATAGCGATTATATTCGGTTTACTTCCAGGATATGTACTGTCAATATCAAATAGAAAGTGTAGGGAGAGATTACACAGGCATCGTTTTCAAGGCGACCCATCACCAAAGAGTGAAGATACATTTGCAACAAGATGTTTTAAACTCCAGGAAGCTGTGACATAGGAAAAACATTGTGAAATGGAGAGTTCCAAGAAGTGCTGTTCCGGGATATGAATATCGGATATTGAGAGATACGGTAAATGCCGATAGATGGTGCAAGATGCTGGCACTATCGACGGTAGTTCGTCAACACAGCGACTTTGGAAATATATACTGTATAGACTAGAGAGAATAGGGAGATGTCACTGTAGTACCGGAAGTGTTAGGGTAGGGTTATAATTGTGGATTAATTTGATTGCTCTCCTCTGCTCTGCACCAAGTAGTGGTGACAAAGTGCCACGACACCACATCCTGCCCACATATGACAGCAGTAATTAATCTGGGTGAGCATCTGTTTCACGTAAACGCTTGCCAACTGTTTACCGGTTGAATAAGACATAAAATTGGGCCTGATGGATATGCCAAAATCAATGTTGAAATGTACTTTAGTTTAGTTGCGTTGATGGAAACAACGGTGGATAGATCCCACTAGTGACTAAACTATCCAAGCGAGATCCTCCGGAAGAGATGATGTCTGTTGTCTACCACTGAAAACTTTATTTTGAGTGACTGAGGCAGTCAGAAGGGCTGAATCATCTGTATAAGAATGAACTGTTGTTTGTTGTCGGGGGAAAGTGGGCCATATGCAGAGAAAAAATATTAAAGTTACTGGAGCTGTGTCTAGTAAAAGCTCAGGATCTGTATGACATTACACCAAACGGGGCGGACATAGTGGAAGGATTAATACAGCGTCTGATGTTGAGGTGTGAAACATGAGGTTACAATAATAGAATGACAAGACACAAACTAACTTGGAAATAATTATCTTGAAGTTCGGGTGAGGAAGATCAAGAGAAGACAGAGTGAGGACTGTAACATTAAAAGATCATTTGGTAGAGAGATAAATGTCTGAATAAGTAAAGCAGAGATTGTGTTGATGTTTGAAATTATGGAGATAATGGAATAGGATGACTGAATAATTGAGACAGATAGAAGACAAGTAGATACGAGGAGAGCAGTAGCTATACAGTGTAGTAGGCAGCTGTCAAACAGGGAGGTACTACCGCCTGGGAAGATATTGGAAGCATAATGTGTTGTCTAATGGTAGACCCTGCTGCCATATGGCATCACGAATATTGTGACCAAGTCCCAAGTTGCTGATCTGACTTTTTGCCTCATTTACACACAATTGCAGGGTCTCAATTGTTTCTCTTACTTGATAACACAACATACATATACTGTAGTGTAGCGTTTCCCACTATTGATTTTTTTCTTTGTATTTCTTTATTATTATTATTATTATTATTATTAGGGTTGTTATTACTATTATTATCATTATTATTTTATTTTACTTTTGATTAAAATTTTTATTTACTATGAATTACTGTATTATTATTATTATTATTATTATTATTATTATTATTATTATTATTATTATTATTATTATTATTATTATTATTATTATTATTATTATTATTATTATTTTGTGTTGTGTTGTGTTGTGTTGTGTTGTGTTGTGTTGTGTTGTGTTGTGTGGGGTTGTGTGGTGTTGTGTGGTGTGGGGTTGGGGTTGGGATTGGGATTGTGATTGTTATGATTATATTTTCGCCCCCAGGTCCCGATGTGGGTCAGTGACCTGTGCCCGGGTGGGCTAATCCCCGTACAAAAAACCCCTCCGTGTATGATTTGAGAGACGAGGGAATCTGGGGTTGTTTTTATGATCCATTTTGATAGTCAGCGACAAACGACTTACTGTATTTGTGGTACATAAAGCGAATAAAGACAGTTTATGTTGTTTAAGAGCATTTCCGTTTCCAATAATATTTCATCATAACACAGTACTGAACATTGTAACTGTAAATACTTGTCTTTATGAATAACATTGCACATCTTATCTGGGGTCATTACGTAACTGACAGTATGTCTGTTTTTCAGTGTCGAATGGTCGGTCAGTCGACATATACTTCACACCTTGTCAGGACCCATCACTTGCCTTCCCACACCTCCGACAGTTTTATAGGTACTACTTTAAGATGAGGAAACCATTAGTGTCCCGCCAGCTTGTCTGGACACAAACCCATAAATTTGGTGGTGAGGGAACGCTAGACAAGACTAAGTACACAGCCCATCAGTTAATGCCTTGGCTTCTTGCCAAAAGTTAACCACCAGCACTTAATTTGACAAACATATTGGATATAACTAAACTACGTAATCTTTTAAATGCGGGAGTCAATTACTGTAATGCGGTGATAAGGTGATAACTGAGGCCTGTGTTGTCGCCACAACTAAGAGGGGCTTCATAACGTTCCACAAAACAAACTATAAATAACAATACTTCCCCTGTAGGATCGATATATTTATTAAGGAAGGTCTTAGTTTTCGTAGCAAAAAGTCCAGGAATAAAGATCATTTTAGTTAAGACGCAAAGACAAATCCCCGCTTCTCACTCAACTTAGGTAATGCAGTTGTTAGTAAACTGCTTCCCGCCTGAGTTAATGTGTATGAACATAACACTCTTACACCTGCTGTGTGTGCACTGTGCCGCACAGATGTCCCTCTTACATACCTGGACAGATATATTTACTTTAATAATTTATCTATTCAGGTAATTAGCGAAAATGTAGAAAACAATTCATTCTTATTCGTTTATTTCGAACATTATATCCAGCATTTTGAGCGAGTACACGTAATGAAATATGATTTATGTATTTGATAATGTTTTTCGAATCAATTTCCAAGAAGGATTACTTGTATATTTCATTCATAATCCTTGGTTTTAACAAAATTAACATATGTGTCAAACAGATGAAAAAAAGGGTTTTACCAGGAAATAAATGTTTAACAGTCAATAAGAAAGCCTACAGCTACCTTCCTTATGTAACGCTGAAGGCTTATCCTCTGTATGTAAGATTATACGCTGTGAGACTTACAGCTAAGACTCCTGGAGTGAGCTTTAGTTAATGACAAAGTTCATAAGTGAGTGGGGGGTGAGTGGTGGCCAAGACGTGGAGGAGGTGAGTGATGACCAAGACGTGGAGGAGGAAGGTGAGTGGTGGCCAAGACGTGGAGGAGGGAGGTGAGTGGTGGCCAAGACGTGGAGGAGGGAGGTGTGTGGTGGCCACGACGTGGAAGAGGGAGGTGTGTGGTGGCCAAGACGTGGAGGAGGGAGGTGTGTGGTGGCCAAGACGTGGAGGAGGGAGGTGTGTGGTGGCCAAGACGTGGATGAGGGAGGTGAGTGGTGGCCAAGACGTGGAGGAGGGAGGTATGTGGTGGCCAAGACGTGGGAGGGGGAGGTGTGTGGGTGCTGGAAGACGGGAGGAGGGAGGTGGTGGTGAAGGCGACGTGGAGGAGGGAGGTGTGGTGGTGGCCAAGACGTGGAGGAGGGGAGGGGAGGGTGGGCCAAGACGGAGGAGGGAGGTGAGTGGTGGCCAAGGATGGAGGAGTGGGAGGTGAGGGTGGCCAAGACGTGGAGGAGGGAGGTGAGTGGTGGCCAAGACGTGGAGGAGGGAGGTGAGTGGTGGCCAAGACGTGGAGGAGGGAGGTGTGTGGTGGCCACGACGTGGAAGAGGGAGGTATGTGGTGGCCAAGACGTGGAGGTGTGTGGTGGCCAAGACGTGGAGGAGGGAGGTATGTGGTGGCCAAGACGTGGGAGGGGAGGGGAGGGAGGGTGGCTAAGACGGGAGGGGGGGGAGGTGGTGGCTAAGACGTGAGGGGGAGGTGTGGTGGCCAAGACGTGGGAGGAGGGAGGTGGTGGTGGCTGCACACGTGGAGGGGAGGAGGTGTGTGGTGGCCAAGACGTGGAGGAGGAGGTATGTGGTGGCCAAGACGTGGAGGAGGGAGGTGAGTGGTGGCCAAGACGTGGAGGGGGGAGGTGAGTGGTGGCCAAGACGTGGAGGAGGGAGGTATGTGGTGGCCAAGACGTGGAGGTATGTGGTGGCCAAGACGTGGAGGAGGGAGGTATGTGGTGGCCAAGACGTGGAAGTAATACTCACAACTTCTTCCTCAATTAAAAATTAGAAATTATTTATTCCAGAAAAATATAAAATAAGACTGAAATAAATTTAGCATTGATGTATGGTAGAATCAGTACCGGTATAGAGCGAATAACATCAGGTATAAATTAATAAGGTAAAACATTGAGTTATTTAATTGTAAGTAAACACACGAAATGTCACTTATTTAGGTGTTTAAAGAACATTAACTCCTGGAGATGTTTATATTAGAAGTGACATAACTCATCCCCACCCCAGTCCAGGAATGTCCCTCTCAGGACTCACATAAATCCCTAATATTTCATATAATCAGTTATAGTACATAGTTATATTCTAGATGCAAAATTTCTATATTTCTTTAATATTTCATCTATTTTCCTATTTTTAAACATCCGCTCTATTTGCTTGGGGACATTATTTATATGGGCATTTCTATATACATTAAGCAATGGGCATTCCAGTATATAATGTGGCAGGGTATGGGATCTGGATGTTCTACAAACTCTACATTCTTTATTCTGTTCACTTCTCTCAGCTCCAAGTTCCCAATAATATTTATATCCTAATCTTAACCTCATATACATTGAATCTTTCCACCTACTTCCATCTTTCCCATATGTAAATTTTGTGTTCATGAGAACATGGTGGTAATGTTTCACATGTGAAGGGACCCATACAAATTGAACATTATGGCCATTTTTCCTTATTGTATTTACTAATTTTCTACATGAACCAATAATGTGTTCAAAGACTGGACTCCCACTGTTCAAAGAATCCAAAGCTGCCCTACTATCAACAACAAAATATGCATCTTTATACCTCTTTACAACATTTTCCAATCCTACTAACATTGCATATAACTCAGCTTGTGTTGATGAAATAAAACTGCTCAACCGAAGTCCAATTTTGATGTCATCATTTCCTTGTTCTGTGTACTGTCTTATAAGGATCCCGCACCCGGCCCTACCACTTGACATAACTGAACCGTCACAATATACATGCAATGTGTTTATTTTAGGCAAATTACTAATCTTATTCCCATATAAAGACCTTAACTGTCCTGGTTCATGTAATGATTTCTTCATTGTGAGAGGCACTATGTCTAACTCTACGACTCGTTCTTGACAGGGTGGATTCTTACAACTCTTCTGAACAGCTGTACACCAGAGTGTCAGATTACATTTTTTTACTAATCCATTCATGTATCCTCTCTTGCCTTGCCTGCAGAAGGTCCTTTTACCTTTTAAACCATCATTTATATCTTGTACAAAGTTACCCCCACTGTTCCCTCTCATTAATCGAACTGCTGCAACTGTATTAATTTCATTGACCCTCTGTGAAATGCTCTGTAACCCTAGTTCCATTTTCATTATCTCAATCATTGCATTCTTTTGACACCCTAAAATTATTCTCATTGCTTCATTTTGCATGATCTCAAGCTTCCGTAGCCTTCCTTCACCAGTACAAGAGAGGACAGGTGCTGCATAGTCTATAAGTGATCTGATGGTAGAAATATACATCATTCTCAGTATGGGTACCCCAGCACCTTTACCACAACATGCTAGAGCCTTCAAGGGCTGTAATCTTGCTCTACATTGAGTGAGGACATGATATATTTCTGCTTCTTTACTTTCACTAGTAAAGCCAATATACATTCCTAAATATTTATACTTTGACACTTTCTCAACAATTTTTCCATTTAGAAAAACGGATTCAGTTCCTCTTCCTTTACATTCACACTTGGTTTTTTCTTCATTGATAACTAAGCCCATCTTTTGAGAAAGAACACTAAAATTATTTAATGCAATCTGCAAATTT
>NW_024719596.1:0-11962 GCF_018991925.1 Homarus americanus
CCGGGGTGTGAGGGCAGAGCACCTATTCAGTGCCATGACCTGGGGTGTGAGGGCCGGGCACCCTTTCAGTGCCAAGAATTGGGGTGTGATGGCCGGGCACCCCTTCAGCTCCATGACCCGTGGTGTGAGGACCGGGAACCGCTTCAACCCCATTTCCCGGGGTGTGAGGGCCGGGCACCCCTTTAGGTCCATGCCCCTGGGTGTGAGGGCCGAGCACCCCTTCAGTGACATAACCCGGGGTATGAGGGCCGGGCACGCCTTCAGAGTTATGACCCGGGGTGTGAGGGCCGGGCATTTTTTCAGTGATATGACCCGGGGTGTAATGGCCGAGCACCCCTTCAATGATATGACCCGGGGGGGTGAGGCCGGGCACTAGTTTAGCTCTATGACCAGGGGTGTGAGGGCCGGGCACCCCTTCAGTGACATGACCCGGGGTGTGAAGGCCGGGCACCCTTCCAGCACCATGAACAGGGGTGTGAGGGCCGGTCACCGCTTTAGTGACATGACCCGGGGTGTGAGGGCCGGGAACCCCTTCAGGACCGGGCACCCCTTCAGTGTCGTGAACCGGGGTGTGACGGCCGGGCTCCCCTTCAGTGCCATGACCCGGGGTGTGAGGGCCGGGCACCCCTTCAGTGACATGACCTGGGGTGTGAGGGCCGGGCACCCCTCCAGCACCATGACCCGGGGTGTGAGGGCCGGAACCACTTCAACCCCATGACCCACGTGGGGTGAGGGCCTGGCACCCACTTTCAGTGCCATGACCCTGGGTGTGAGGCCCAGGCACCCCTTCAGTGTCATGAAACGGGGTGTGAGGGCCGGGCACACTTTCAGTGCGATGGGGAAGCGGGGTGTGAGGCCGGGCACTATAGTGCTGTGAACCGGGGTGTGAGGCCGGGCACCCCTTCAGTGCCATGAACCGGGGTGTGCGGGCCGGGCTCCCCTTCAGTGACATGACCCGGGGCGTCAGGGCCGGGCAACCCTTTAGGTCCATGACCCTGGGTGTGAAGGCCGTGCACCCCTTTAGGTCCATGACCCGGGGTGTGAGGGCCGTGAACCCCTTCAGTGACATGACCCGGGGTGTGAGGGCCGGGCACCACTTTAGTGACATGACCCGGGGTGTGAGAGCCGGGCACCCCTCCAGCATCATGACCCGGAGTGTGAGGGCCGGGCACCCCTACAGTGCCATGAACCGGGGTGTGAGGGCCGGGCACCCCTCCAGCACCATGACCCGGGGTGTGAGGGTCGGGAACCGCTTCAACCCCATGACCCGTAGGGTGAGGGCCGGGCACCCCTTTAGGTCCATAACCCGCGGTGTGAAGGCCGCGCACCCCTTCAGTGCCATGACCCTGGGTGTGAGGGCCGGGCACCCCTTCAGTGTCATGAACCGGGGTGTGAGGGCCGGGCACCCTTCATTGATATGACCCGGGAGGTGAGGCGGGCCGTTTTGCTCTATGACCAGGGGTGGAGGGCCGGGCACCCTTCAGTGTCATGAACCGGGGTGTGACGGCCGGGCTCCCCTTCAGTGCCATGAACCCGGGGTGTGAGGCCGGCTCCCCTTCAGTGACATGACCTGGGGTGTGAGGGCCGGGCAACCTTTCAGTGTCATTAACCTGGTTGTGAGGGATGGGCACCCTTAAATGCCATGAAACGGGGTGTGAGTGCCGGGCACCCATACAGTGCATTGAAAAAGGGTGTGTGGTCCGGGCACCCCTTCACTTGACCCGGGGTGTCAGGGCCGGGCACCCCTTCACTTGACTCGGGGTGTGGCAGGGCCGGGCACCCCTCCAGCACCATGACCCAGGGTGTTAGGGCCGGGCACCCCTCCAGAACCATGACCCGGGGTGTGAGGGCCGGGAACCCCTTCAGTGCCATGACCCTGGGTGTGAGGGCCGGGCACCCCTTCAGTGACATGACCCGGGGTTTGAGGGCCGGACACCCTTTCAGTGACATGACCCGGGGTGTGAGGTTAGGGCACACCTCCAGCACCATGACCCGGGGTGTGAGGTTCGGGGACACCTTCAGTGCCATGACCCGGGGTGTGAGAGCCGGGCACCCCTTCAGCACCATGAGCCAGGTTGTAAGGGCCGGGCTCGATTTCAGTGCCAAGAATCGGGGTGTGAGGGCCGGGCACCCCATCAGCACCATAACCCGGGGTGTGAGGGCCGGAAACCGCTGCAACCCCATGTCCCGGGGTGTGAGGGCCGGGCACCCCTTTAGTGACATGACCCGGGGTGTGAGGGACGGGAACCCCTCAGACACCATGACCTGGGGTTTGAGGGCCGGGACCCTTTCAGTGCCATGAATCGGGGTGTGAAGCCGGGCATCCCTTCAGCACCATGACCCGGGGTGTGAGGGCCAGGCACCCCTGCAGTGCCATGACCCGGGGTGTGAGGGACGGGCACCCCTCCAGCACCATGATACGGGGTGTGAGGGCCGGGAACCGCTTCAACCCCATGATCCGTGGTGTGAGGGCTGGGCACCCTTTAGGTCTATGACCGGGGGTGTGAGGGCTTTGCATCCTTTAAGTGCCATGACCCGGGGTGTGAGGGCCGGGGACCCTTTAGGTCCATTACCCTGGGTGTGAGGGCCAGGCACCCTTTCAGTGCCGTGACCCGGGGTGTGAGGGCCGGGCACCCCTTAAGGTCCATGACCCGGGGTGTGAGGGCCGTGCACCCTTTCAGTGCCATGAACCGGGGTGTGAGGGCCGGGCACCCCTTCTTTGTCATGAAACGGGGTGTGAGGGCCGGGCACCCTTTCAGTGCGATGAAATGGGGTGTGAAGGCCGGGCACCCCTACAGTGCTGTGAACCAGGGTGTGAGGGCCGGGCACCCCTTCAGTGCCATGAATAGGGGTGTGAGGGCCGGGCACCCCTTCAGTGACATGACCCGGGGCGTCAGGGCCGGGCAATCCTTTAGGTCCATGACCCGGGGTGTGAGGGCCGTGCACCCCTTTAGGTCCATGACCCGCGGTGTGAGGGCCGCGCACCCCTTCAGTGCCATGACCCGGGGTGTGAGGGCCGGGCACCCCTTCAGTGTCATGAACTGGGGTGTGAAGGCCGGGCACCCCTACAGTGCTGTGAACCGGGGTGTGAGGACCAGGAACCTCTTCAACCCCATGACCCAGGGTGTGAGGTCCAGGCATCCCTTTAGATCCATGACCCTGGGTGTGAGGGCCGTGCACCTCTTCAGTGACATGACCGGGGACGTCAGGGTCGGGCAACCCTTCAGTGCCATGAGCCGGGATGTGAGGGCCGGGCACCCCTTTAGTGCCATGAAACGGGGTATGAGGGCCGGGCACCCCTACAGAGCTATGAACCAGAGTGTGAGGGCCGGGCACCCCTTCACATGACACGGGGTGTGAGGGCCGGGCCCCTTTTCAGTGCCATGACCCGGGGTATGAGGGCCGGGCACGCCTTCTGAGCTATGACCCGGGGTGTGAGGGTGTCGCGATCCCACTACTCTTTATACTTGGGGAGTGAATCCTACCCCAAGTTATTAACAAATAAAGGTACAAACAGGGAACACGGCAATAATTATCTCCACCAAATACCTTCTCAACTAAATGTACTTGAAAAAGTAAGAACAGTTGAAATACGTGAATTACAAAAGGGAAGATAATTAATTAATTCAATTTATGTTTTAAAGGGAGTAATGATTAGCAAACATGAATTTAAGTGAATAAGTAATTGTATAATAAAATAAGAGTGATGCCGGAAGGGCGAAACTATACTGTTAGGAGTTAGACCAAACAAATATTACTTAACATTACTATATTACACAAGACATACGAAATATATATATACAACAATCAATACAAAATGATTATCCCTACCAAACAGGAGATACCTTACCACCAGGATCCCTTCCTAGGCCTAACTAAACGTGTCACTAATACCTGATACCCCTAGGGCATTGCAGAAGACTTGATAAAGCACTTAGACAAAGGTCAAGGCTAGAGAACGAATAGACACGTCTAACCTAAGCCACGGATTTTCGCTACTGGGGAGCGTGGGCACGCCGAGCAGCGTGTCTCACGTGATCCAGACATTTGCTAGATATTTTATATAATTAATTAACATTACTCTTGAGTTGACTTAACAGAGTAAGACAATGATGCATATAAATTACATACATAAATATACAATTAACCTAAGTAACTAAGAACAATAATAATATAATAAGTACAATTAACAAATTAATAGTAGCTTGTGTGAAATGGAAGCGTGAACAGATGCCTCAAGCTATGCGAGATCTCAAGCGCCACAGGCACGTGACACCTCCCCCAAAAAAGTCAGCTTACAACTAACTGGAAGCGAAAATGGATATACAGCTACACAGTGAAAGTAATAACTAACACAATTGGTTTAAATCAATATGAAGCAAAGTAATTCATAATATAAACACAAGGTACTCAATGACAATAAAACAAAAAATAATTTGCATATAGACATAGTTACTAAATAATCAGACTCGAGAAAGTGCATCAGCCAACACGTTCTCTTTTCCGCGGATATGGGAAATGTTCAAGTTATAGGGCTGAAGTGATAGAGCCCACCTCAAAAGTCTTTGGTTGGTATGTTTCATCTTGTCAACAAAAGTAAGTGGGTTATGATCAGTGAACACTTGAATGGGATAAGCAGTGCTGCCAATATATACTTTGAAGTTTTCTAGTGCCATGATCAGTGATAAAGCCTCCTTTTCAATGGTGGCATAGTTTCTTTGATATTTATTAAATTTTCTAGAAAAATAGCACAGCGGATGAAGCACGTGATCACTCTCACCCTCTTGCAGAAGCACAGCACCGGCGCCAATTTCACTGGCGTCGACATGGAGAGTGAACTGTTTCTGGAGGTCAGGTGCAAGTAGTACAGGAGCATTTGCCAGCAGGGATTTAAGATTCTCAAAAGATTCCTGGCAAGCCGTAGTCCACTTGAAGGTTTTCTTGCCACTCAGCAGGTCAGTCATGGGAGAGGCAACGGAGGAGAAGTTTGGACAAAAACGGCTGGACTTCCCCTTGTCCGACCACATGCCCCAAGAAAGTGACGTGGGCATGGCCGAACTCACTTTTGACGAGGTTCACCGTCAGCTTGCTTGCAGCCAGTACGGAGAAGAGGGCTTGTAGACGACTCATGTGATCTTCCCAGGAACTGCTGAAGACGATAAGGTCGTCTAGGTAACAGCGGACACCCTCCAGACCAGACGTGATGAAATTCATGAGGCGTTGAAAGGTTGCAGGGGCGTTCCGCATACCAAACGGAAGGACTGTGAATCGGTACAACCCCTCAGGAGTGACAAAAGCAGAGATGGCCCTGGAGCGTTCAGTCAGTCTTATCTGGTAGTAGCCCTGGAGGAGATCCAACTTGGTCACGTACCTTGCCTGTCCAAGATCGTCGATCACATCGTCGATGCGTGGCAAGGGATAACCATCGGGTTCAGTGACGGCATTCACCTTGCGGTAATCCACACACAGCCGCATTGACCCATTCGGCTTTGGAACTAGAACAACAGGGGATGCCCATGGACTGATGCTGGGTTCGACGAGGCCTAGCTCTTGAAGACGCTGTACCTCGGCTCGCACACACTCCCGCTTGAAGGCATTAAGACGGTAGGGACGCTGTCGGATTGGCTTGGCTCCCCTGGTCTCAACGTCATGCTCCAGCACTGAACAAGAGAGTGGGTAATCACCAACTATAATAAGATACTCCTGTAATAGAGACTTTATATTATTGGCTTGGTCACTAGAGAGATGGCACAACTTAGCACTGGGGTCCTCCAAGATAGTAGAGTTTTCAACTTTTACACTAGACCCATTCATTATTTCAGAAAAACACTGATCTCTATCACCCTTACACTCTGGCACAATGATACAATTTGGCAAGGATTGATCAACACAAGCAACTGCTTTTCCCAGGGTTTCGTTACGAACATGATATGACTTTAAAAGATTGACATGGATAAGGCGTTTTTTCTTACGCCGTTCAGGGGTGCTAATCACATAATTCACTGACCCCTGTTTTTCTAGTACTTCATATGGACCACTGTATTTGGATTTAAAAGGGTGATCATGTAAGGGCAGGAAGGCCAACACCTGCTCCCCGACTTGGAATTCTCTAGGTTTTGCCTGATGGGCCTTATCAAAATGCAGTTTCATTTTCACCTGAGCACACCTTAAGTTGGACTGGGCAAGTTCTACAGCCAGACGCAACTTCTCCTTGAATTGGACCACATATGAAGCTAAGGGCGTCGCGCTCTGATCACTCAACCAACACTCTTTTAACACCTTAAGAGGCCCTCGTGCCTCATGTCCATAGACGAGCTGGAAGGGCGAGAATCCTAGCGACTCTTGTTTACTGTCCCGAACAGCAAACAAAAGCAGGTCAACTCCCTCGTCCCAATCCTTCCCAGTCTCCAGACAGAAGGTGCGCAGCATGAGTTTTAGTGTCTGGTGAAATCTCTCTACCACCCCCTGTGACTGAGGGTGATAGGCCGAAGACCTCAACTGCCGGACTCCCAGGGTTTGCATTACCTGATTAAACAACCGGGAAGTAAAATTGGAACCCTGATCTGACTGCACCACTGTAGGAAGGCCTACTTGAGTGAAGAAGTGGGTTAAGGCTTTGATAACATTCTTCGCTGTGATGCGGCGCAAGGGAATGGCTTCAGGATAACGGGTTGCACAATCAATAATGGTTAGCAAGAACTGATGACCACGAGGGGTCTTAGGTAAGGGACCGACACAATCTATGACCACCTTACTAAAGGGCTCTTCAATGACTGGGATAGGCTGCAGAGGGAATGGTTTAACACTGGGGTTCGGTTTCCCCGCTACCTGACAATCATGGCAAGTGCGACAGTAAGAGCTGACGTCTTTCTTCATCCTAGGCCAAAAGAACTGGGATAAAATTTTTGCATAAGTCTTCCTAACTCCTAAATGACCACCCACCCCATCATGAGCGATACTAAGTATGTCCTGCCGCAAAGGTTTGGGAATAACAACTTGATGATGAACTAACCAAGGGTGATTGGCAGGAGAATTGGAGGGACGGAACTTCCGCATTAATACACCAGACCTAGTGTAGTAGCAATTTGATTCTTGCTCAGCTTCTGTCTCAGTGACTGACCTATTGAGAAAACCTACCAGCTCAGGATCCCCTGCTTGTAGCTCAATAAACTTACTTCTAGTGATGGGAGAGGAACCAAAACTAGTGACATCTGGGTTCCTATCTCCATCAGAACTACTCTGGAGGTTATCTGGTGGTGAGGAATCCTCAAAGAATTCACTGAGACCAAGATCAGTATGGTCCGGCTGAACAAGATTATCCTCGGACTTCTCACAGTCCTGGAGGGAAACTTCATCAACTTCACTAGTCTCTTCTACCTCTGTACTGCGGCTCATGCTACGGGTCACAGCACACGCAGGGAACAACCCTGGAAAGTCTACTTCTAACTGCACAGTATTATTCTCGGCAGTGGGACAAGATGAGATCACAACATTAGGGAACATCATGTCGCCAACGAGGTCATTTCCTATCAATAGAGAGACCCCTTCTACAGGTAAACTATCTACTACTCCTAACGTGACATAACCTGACTTTATGGATGACCGCAGGTACACTTGACAAAGGGGAATACGCGACCCACCGGTCAAACCGTTCACCAGCACCCAGTTACCAGTATAGCATGAATCCAGGAATGGAGCAGCTTCTTTAGTAACAAGAGATAAGGCTGAGCCTGTGTCTCTCAAGAGTTTAACAGAAATGGGTTGACTGAATTGATCCAAAGCTAAGGAACCAGGAGAACAAAATGGTTCAAAGGTTGATATCATAGAAGAGGGGGAAGCATTCAGGGCAACAGTCTGACTGAGGGCAGTGACACAGGGCTCCAATAATTTCTCCGATTGCTCGGCCACCCTGACCAAAAGAGTGGGGGATCCATGGTGAGAGGAATTTCTTTTCTTTAACTTGAGACAGTCGCTGATGACATGTCCTGGCTTCTTACAGTACCTACAACTAGAGTTTCTCTCACCAGTAGGAGTGGATCCACCTGTCCCATGGACCATGGGCTCACCCGGGGTAGATGATGCAGAACCTGAGGGTCGGGTCGGTATGACAAGAGGCAGGGACCCCGATGTAGATGTTGGTGTGGGCCGCTTGAAGGAAGTGAAGGACTGGGACATGGGAGCATATGACCTGGAATTTACATTTCTATTAGTTAAGGAATAATGGTCAGCCACTGGACCAGCATCAGCCAGAGTACAGATACCTCTCTGATCCAAGTGTGCTCGAATGTCACCTGGGATACACTTTCTAACCTCCTCTAGCAGGATTAGTTCAACAAGCTTGTCATGTTCTACATGGGCAGACTCACTTTCAATCCACCTCCGACAAAGAACATGTTTCTGCCTGAAGAACTCCACAAATGTTTGTTTGTCAGTCTTCCGGCAGTTACGGAACTGTTGCCGGTAGGCTTCAGGAACAAGTTTATACGCGCTCAAAACCGCGGACTTAACAAGGGCATAGTCTAGACATTGATCCTCAGAGAGGGCAGAAAAAACATCTAATGCTTTACCAGTGAAAGATCTATAAATAAGTTGAGACCATTGAGAAACAGGCCACTTGTTAAGTCGGGCAATTTTCTCAAAAAGAGAGAAAAACTTGTCTGGTTCTTCCTCATTAAATTTAGGAACACTGTTGAGACATTTGTCTACACTGAATGTTGAAATATTACTACCTTGAGCCAAACCTCGTTGTTTGAGAGTTTCCAGCTCCACCTCGAGTCTTTTGAGTTCAACTTGTAAGGCCAAATTACTTGGTGTAACAATTTCCTCTGAATTTCCCGACGGTTGGGCTATGATTTCATTGTCAATAAGGTAGTTGAGGACAGCCTCTTCTAAACTAGACTTATTCATGGAAGAGCGGCCTTCTACTTCATAATAAGCAGCGAGGGATTGCCACTCTGCCTTAGTAAGCCCCTTCAGTACTTCGGCTGAAGGTGAAGCCAAAAAGCTTTCCAGGTCAAACATGTTGAATTCAAAATCGAGTAGCGAAAAAAAAAAGTAACCGTGGCAGCTAAGCTAACTAGCTAGCTAATTAATAATGTCAAAATGCAATAAACTGTGAAACACAGCAAGGGATTAACCAAACACCTGGTACACAAGATAAGGGTTAACTCACCAGTAGCTTAAGCAATAACAGGAGCAATATAAATGAACACTGTGAACACAGCAACTTGCATCCAAAAATACTTAGCGATGAAACAACACCTGGCGAGTAACAACACTTGATATGACGCAACAATGGCGGTTAGCTCCAGGACACAGGCCCCCACTTGTCGCGATCCCACTACTCTTTATACTTGGGGAGTGAATCCTACCCCAAGTTATTAACAAATAAAGGTACAAACAGGGAACACGGCAATAATTATCTCCACCAAATACCTACTCAACTAAATGTACTTGAAAAAGTAAGAACAGTTGAAATAAGTGAATTACAAAAGGGAAGATAATTAATTAATTCAATTTATGTTTTAAAGGGAGTAATGATTAGCAAACATGAATTTAAGTGAATAAGTAATTGTATAATAAAATAAGAGTGATGCCGGAAGGGCGAAACTATACTGTTAGGAGTTAGACCAAACAAATATTACTTAACATTACTATATTACACAAGACATACGAAATATATATATACAACAATCAATACAAAATGATTATCCCTACCAAACAGGAGATACCTTACCACCAGGATCCCTTCCTAGGCCTAACTAAACGTGTCACTAATACCTGATACCCCTAGGGCATTGCAGAAGACTTGATAAAGCACTTAGACAAAGGTCAAGGCTAGAGAACGAATAGACACGTCTAACCTAAGCCACGGATTTTCGCTACTGGGGAGCGTGGGCACGCCGAGCAGAGTGTCTCACGTGATCCAGACATTTGCTAGATATTTTATATAATTAATTAACATTACTCTTGAGTTGACTTAACAGAGTAAGACAATGATGCATATAAATTACATACATAAATATACAATTAACCTAAGTAACTAAGAACAATAATAATATAATAAGTACAATTAACAAATTAATAGTAGCTTGTGTGAAATGGAAGCGTGAACAGATGCCTCAAGCTATGCGAGATCTCAAGCGCCACAGGCACGTGACAGAGGGCCGGGCATTTTTTCAGTGATATGACCCGGGGTGTGAGGGCCGGGCACCCCTTCAATGATATGACCCGGGGGGTGAGGCCGGGCACTCGATTAGCTCTATGACCCGGGGTGTGAAGGCCGGGCACCCTTCCAGCACCATGGCCCGGAGTGTGAGGGCCGGGCACCCCTTCAGTGTCATGAACCGGGGTGTGAGGGCTGGGCACCCCTTCAGTGCCATGAACAGGGGTGTGAGGGCCGGGCACCGCTTTAGTTACATGACCCGGGGTGTGAGGGCCGGGCACCCCTTCAGCACCATGACCCGGGGTGTGAGGACCGGGCACCCCTTCAATGTCGTGAACCGGGGTGTGACGGCCAGGCACCCCTTCAGTGCCATGAACAGGGGTGTGAGCCGGGCACCCTTTAGTGACTTGACCCGGGGTGTGAGGGCCGGGCACCCTTTCAGGACCATGACCCGGGGTGTGAGGACCAGGCACCCCTTCAGTGTCGTGAAGCGGGGTGTGAGGCGGGCACCCTTTCACCGTATGATGAAACCGGGTGTGAAGGCAGGGCACCCCTTCAGTGCATGATGGGGTGTGAGGCCGGGCACCCCTTCAGTGCCATGGGGGTGTGAGCGCCGGGCACCCCTTCAGTGACATGACCCGGGGTGTGAGGGCCGGGCACCCCTCCAGCACCATGACCCGGGGTGTGAGGGCCGGGAACCACTTCAACCCCATGACCCGTGGTGTGAGGGCCAGGCACCCCTTTAGGTCCATGACCCGGGGTGTGAGGGCTGTGCACCCTTTCAGTGCCACGACCCGGGGTGTGAGGGCCGGGCACCCCTTCAGTGTCATGAAACGGGGTGTGAGGGCCGGGCACCCTTTCCGTGTGATGAAACCGGGTGTGAAGGCAGGGCACCCCTACAGTGCTGCGAACCGGGGTGTGAGGGCCGGTCACCCCTTCACATGACCCGGGGTGTGAGGGTCGGGCACCCCTTCAGTGCCATGAATCGGGGTGTGAGGGTCGGGCACCCCCTTCAGCACCATGACCCGGGGTGTCAAGGCCGGGCTCGATTTCAGTGCCATGAATTCGCGGTGTGAAGGCCGGGCACCCCTACAGTGCTGTGAACCGGGGTGTGAGGGCCGGGCACCCCTTCAGTGCCATGAATAGGGGTGTGGAGGGCCGGGCACCCCTTTAGGTGCATGACCCGGGGTGTGAGGGCCATGCACCCCTTTAGGTCCAATACCCGGTGTGTGAGGGCCGTGAACCCCTTCAGTGACATGACCCGGGGTGTGAGGGCCGGGCACCCCTTAAGTGCCATGAAACGGGGTGTGAGGCCCGGGCATCCCGACAGAGCTATGAACCGGGGTGTGAGGGCCGGGCACCTATTCAGTGCCATGACCCGGGGTGTGAGGGCCGTGAACCCCTTCAGTGACATGACCCGGGGTGTGAGGGCCGGGCACCCCTTAATTGCCGTGAAACGGGGTGTGAGGCCCGGGCACCCCGACAGAGCTATGAACCGGGGTGTGAGGGCCGGGCACCTATTCAGTGCCATGACCCGGGGTGTGAGGGCGGGGCACCCTTTAAGTGCCATGAATCGGGGTGTGATGGCCGGGCACCCCATCAGCTCCATGACCCGTGGTGTGAGGACCGGGAACCGCTTCAACCCCATGACCCAGGGTGTGATGGCCGGGCACCCATTCAGTGACATGACCCGGGGTGTGAAGGCCGGGCACCCCTCCAGCACCATGACCCGGAGTGTGACGGCCGGGCACCCTTTCAGTGCTATGAACCGGGGTGTGAGGGCCAAGCACCCCTTCA
>NW_024719597.1:0-16538 GCF_018991925.1 Homarus americanus
AAAGGCCCCTGATCGAGTCTAAAAAAGGCCCCTAATCGAGTATAACAAAGTCCCCTGATCGAGTATAACAAAGTCCTTTGGTTGAGTATAACAAAGTCTTTGATCGAGTATAACATATCCCTTGATCGAGTATAACAAAATTCCCCTGATCGAGTATGACAAAGTCCCCTGATTAATATTAAAAAAGTCCCCTGGTTGAGTAAAACAAAGTTCCTTGATCGAGTATAACAAAGGCACTTAATCGAGTATAACAAAGTTCTCTGGTTGAGTATAACAAAGTCCCCTAATCGAGTATAACAAAGGCGCCTCATCGAGTCTAACAAAGTCCCCTGGTCGAGTATAACAAAGTCCCCTGTTCGAGTCTAACAAAGTCCCCTTATCGAGTACAACAAATTCCCCTTATCGAGTACAAGAAAGTCCCCTTATCGAGTATAACAAAGTCCGCTGATCGAGTATAAAAATGTCCCCTGGCCCAGTATAACAAAGTCCCCATATCGAGCTAAATAAAGTCCCCTGATCGATTATAACAAAGTCCCCTGGTCGAGTATAACAAAGACCCCTGGACGAGTATAACAAAGTCCCCTGATCGAGTATAAAAAAAATCCCGTGATCGAGTATAACAAATTCCCCTGATCGAGTATAACAAAGCCCCCCTGGACGAGTATAACACAGTCCCCTGATCGAGTATAACAAAGTCCCTAATCGAGTATAACAAAGTCCCCTGATCGAGTATAACATATCCCCTCATCGAGTATAAAAAAGTCTCCTGGCCCAGTATAACAAAGCCCCAGATCGAGCATAACAAAGTCCCCTGATCGATTATAACATAGTCCCGGACCGAGGATAACAAAGACCTCTGGTCGAGTATAACAAAGTCCCCTGGTCGAGAACAACAAAGTCCCTTGATACTCATATAACAAAGTCCCCTGACCGAGTATAAAAAAGTCCTCTGGCCCAGTATAACAAAGTCCCCTGATCGAGTATAACAAAGTCCCCTCATCGATTAAAACAGTCACCTGGTCGAGTATAGCAAAGGGTCCTCATCGAGTAAGAAAAAGTCCCCTGATAGAGTATAATAAAGTCCCCTGAGCGAGTATAACAAAGCCCCCAGGACGAGTATAAAAACTTCCCCTGACAGAGTATAACAAAGGCCTCTGGTCGAGTATAACAAAGTCCCCTGGTCGAGTATAACAAAGTCCCCTGATCGAGTATAACAAAGTTCCCTGATCGAGTATAACAACGTCTCCTGGCTCAGTATAACAAAGTCCCCAGATCGAGTATAACAAAGTCCTCTGGTTGAGTATAACAAAGTCCCCTGATCGAGTATAACATATCCCCTGATCGCGTATAACAAAATTCCCCTGGTTCGAGTATGACAAAGTCCGCTAATTAATTTAAAAAAGTCCCCTGGTTGAGTATAACAAAGTTCCCTGATCGAGCATAACAAAGTCCCCATATCGAGTATAACAAATTCCCCTGATCGATTATATCAAAGTCCCCTGGGCGAGTATAGCAAAGGGCCCTGATCGAGTAAGACAAAGTCCCCTGATCGAGTATAATAAATTCCTCTTATCGAGTATAACAAAGTCCCCTTATCGAGTATAACAAAGTCCCCTGATCGAGGATAACCAAGAAGCCCCTCATCGAGGTATAACAAAGACCATGATTAAGTATAGCAAAGTCCCTGATCGAGGTATAACAAATTCCTCTGGTTGAGTATAACAAAGTCCCCTGATCGAGTATAACATATCCCCTGATCGAGTATAACAAAATTCCCTGATCGAGTATGACAAAGTCCCCTGATTAATTTTAAAAAAGTCCCTTGGTTGAGTATAACAAAGTTCCCTAATCGAGTATAACAAAGTCCCCTGGTCGAGTATAACAAAGCCTTCTCATCGAGTATAACAAAGGCCCCAAATCGAGTATATCAAAGTCCACTGATCGAGAATAACATATCCCCTGATCGAGTATAACAAAGTCTCCAGGCCCAGTATAACAAAGTCCCCAGATCGAGCATATCAAAGTCCCCTGGTCGAGTATAGCAAAGGGCCCTGATCGAGTATGACAAAGTCCCCTGATCGAGTATAACAAAGTCCCCATATCGAGTATAACAAAGTCCCCTGATCGAGTATAACAAAGGCCCCTGATCGAGTATAACAAAGTCCCCTGGTCGAGTATAACAAAGCCCCCTCATCGAGTAAAACAAAGTCCTCTGGTCAAGTATAAAAAAGTCCCCTGATCGAGTATAACATATCCCCTGATCGAGTATAAGAATGTCTCCAGGCCCAGTATAACAAATTCCCCAGATCGAGGATAACAAAGTCCCTTGATCGATTATAACAAAGTCACCCAGACCGAGTATAACAAAGGCCTCTGGTCGAGTATAACAAAGTCCCCTGGTCGAGAATAACAAAGTCCCCTGATCGTAATATAACAAAGCCCCCTGGACGAGTATAACAAAGTCCCCTGATCGAGTATAACAAAGTCCCCTCGTCCAGTAAAACAAAGACCCCTGATCGAGTATAACATATCCCCTGATCGAGTATAACAACGTCTCCTGGCTCAGTATAACAAAGTCCCCAGATCGAGTATAACAAAGTCCTCTGGTTGAGTATAACAAAGTCTCTTGATCGAGTATAACATATCCCCTGATCGCGTATAACAAAATTCCCCTGGTTCGAGTATGACAAAGTCCCCTGATTAATTTTTAAAAAGTCCCCTGGCTGAGTATAACAAAGTTCCCTGATCGAGCATAACAAAGTCCCCATATCGAGTATGACAAAATTCCCTGATCGATTATATCAAAGTCCCTTGGTCGAGTATAGCAAAGGGCCCTGATCGAGTAAGAAAAAGTCCCCTAATCGAGTATAACAAATTCCTCTTATCGAGTATAACAAAGTCCCCTTATCGAGTATAACAAAGTCCCCTGATCGAGGATAACCAAAGCCCCTCATCGAGTATAACAAAGACCCATGATTAAGTATAACAAAGTCCCCTGATCGAGTATAACAAATTCCTCTGGTTGAGTATAACAAAGTCCCCTGTTCGAGTATAACATATCCCCTGATCGAGTATAACAAAATTCCCTGATCGAGTATGACAAAGTCCCCTGATTAATTCTAAAAAAGTCCCCTGGTTGAGTATAACAAAGTTCCCTGATCGAGTATAACAAAGTCCCCTGGTCGAGTATAACAAAGCCTTCTCATCGAGTATAACAAAGGCCCCAAATCGAGTATATCAAAGTCCACTGATCGGGAATAACATATTCCCTGATCGAGTATAACAAAGTCTCCAGGCTCAGTATAACAAATTCCCCAGATCGAGCATATCAAAGTCCCCTGGTCGAGTATAGGAAAGGGCCCAGATCGAGTCTGACAAAGTCCCCTAATCGAGTATAACAAAGTCCCCTTATCGAGTATAACAAAGTCCCCTGATCGAGTATAACAAAGGCCCCTGATCGAGAATAACAAAGTCCCCTGGTCGAGTATAACAAAGCCCCCTCATCGTGTATAACAAAGTCCTCTGGTCAAGTATAAAAAAGTCCCCTGATCGAGTATAACATATCCCCTGATCGAGTATAACAAAGTCTCCAGACCCAGTATAACAAATTCCCCAGATCGAGCATAACAAAGTCCCTTGATCGATTATAACAAAGTCACCCAGACCGAGTATAACAAAGGCCTCTGGTCGAGTATAACAAAGTCCCCTGGTCGAGAATATCAAAGTCCCCTGATCGTAATATAACAAAGCCCCCTGGACGAGTATAACAAAGTCCTCTGGTCCAGTATAACCAAGTCCCCTGATCGAGTATAACATATCCCCTGATCGAGTATAACAAAGTGTTCTGATTGAGAATAACAAATTCCCTGATCGAGTATAAAAAAGTCCCCTGATCACATATAACAATGTCCCCTGGTCGAGTATAACAAAGTCCCCTGGTCGAGTATAACAAAGGCCCCTCATTGAGTATAACAAAGTCCATTGGTCAAGTATAAAAAAGTCCACTGGTCGAGATATAACAAAGTCCCCTGATCGAGTATAACAAAGTCCTCTGGTCGAGTATAAAAAAGTCCCCTGATGGAGTATAACAAAGTCCCCTCATCGAGTATAGCTAAGTCCCCAGATCGAGTATAACAAAGGCCCCTCATCGAGTATAACAAAGTCCATTGGTCAAGTATAAAAAATTCCTCTGGTCGAGTATAACAAAGTCCCCTGATAGAGTATAACAAAGTCCCCTGGTCGAGTATAGCAAAGTCCCCTCATCGAGTATAACAAAGCCTCCACATCGAGTAAAACAAAGTCCCCTGATCGAGTATAACACAGCCCCCTGCTCGAGTATAAGAAAGTCCCCTGATCGAGTATAACACAGCCCCCTGCTCGAGTATAAGAAAGTCCCCTGATCGAGTATAACAAAGTCCCTTGATCTAGTATAACAAAGGCCCCTGATCGAGTATAACAAAGGCCCCTCATCGATTATAACAAAGTTCCCTGATCGAGTATAACAAACCCGCCGAATCGAGGATATCAAAGTACCCTAGTCGAATAAAACAAAGTCCCCTGTTCGAGTCTAACAAAATCCGGTGATCGAGTATAACAAAGGCCCCTGGTCGGTATAGCCAAGTCCCTGATCAGGTATAACAAAAGCACACCTGGTCGAGTATAACGAGTCCCTGTTCCGTGTATAACAAAGGCTGATGCAGTATAACAAGTCCCCTGTTCAGTATAAAATTCTGGCCCACGTATATGAGTCCATATCAGGCATAGCAACACAAAAATTACCCGCAATACGATTTATGTAAGTCCCCTGGTCGAGGTATAGCAAAGGGCTGATCGAGTAAGACAAGTCTCTGGTCGAGTATAACAAAGTCCCCTGATAAGTATAAAAGGCACCTAGGCAGGTATAACAAAGGTCCTGATCGAGTATAACAAGTCACTGATTGGTATAAAGTCCTGGCCCAGTATAACGAGTCCTGGTGGTATAGCAAAGTCCCTGATAGAAGAAAACAAGTCCTCTTCAGTATAACCAAAAGTCCCTAATAGGTATAACGGAGCCCTCATCGAGTATAACAAAGTTCATTGGTCAAGTATAAAAATGTTCCCTGGTCGACTATAACAAATTCCCCTGTTCGAGTATAACAAAGTCCCCTGGTCGAGTATAGCAAAGTCCCCTGATCGAATAAGACAAAGCCTCCTGTTCGAGTATAACAAAGTCCCCTAATCGAGTATAACAAAGCCCCCTGCTCGAGTATAAAAAAGTCCCAAATCGAGTATAACAAAGGCCCCTGTTCGAGTATAACAAAGTCCCCTGATCGAGTGTAACAAAAGTCCCCTAATCGAGTATAACAAAGTCCCCTAATCGAGTATAAAAATGTCCACTGGTCCATTGTAACAAAGCCCCCTGATCGAGTATAAAAAAGCCCCCTTGCCCAGAATAAAAAAGTCCCTAGATCGAGCATACCAAAGACCCCTCATCGAGTATAACAAAGTCCCTTGATCGAGTATAGCAAAGGGCCCTGCTCGAGTAAGACAAAGTCCCCTGATCGAGTATAACAAAGTCCCCTGATCGAGTATTACATAACCCCTGATCGAATATAACAAAGTCCCTGGTGGAGTATTACAAAGTCCACTGATCGAGTATCACAAAGTCTCCTGGTCGAGTATATCAAAGTTTTCTAATCGAGTATAAAAAGGCCCCTCGTCGAGAATAACAAGATCGGTTGAGTGTAGCTTATATACCACAATCGAGTATAAAGTCTTCGGTCAGGATAACAAAGTCCTGATCGAGTGAATAAATTCCTGATCAGAATTTACCAAAAAAGTCCCTGGTCGAGTATAACCAAAGGTCCTAATCAGGTATAACAAAGTCCCCTGGTCGACTATAGCAAAGTCCCCTGGTCGAGTATAATAAAGTCCCCTCATCGAGTATAACAAAGGCCCCTAATCGAGTATAACAAAGTCTCCTGATCGCATATAACAAAGTCCCCTGATCGAGTATAACAAAGTCCCCTGGTTGAGTATAACAAAGTCCCCTGATCGAGTATAACATATCTCCTGATTGAGTATCACAAAGTCCTCTGGTCGAGTATAAAGAAGTCCCCTGATCGAGTATAACAAAATCCCTTGGTCGAGTATAACAAAGTCCCCTCATCGAGTATAACAAAGTCCATTGGTCAAGTATAAAAAAGATCCCTGGTCGAGTATAACAAAGTCCCTTGATCGAGTATAACAATGTCCCCTGGTCGAGTATAACAAAGTCCCATGATCGAGTATAACAAAGTCCCCTGCTCCAGTATAACAAAGTCCCCTGATCGAGTATAACATATCCCCTGATCGAGTTTTACAAACTCTCCTGGCCCAGTATAACAAAGTCCCCAGATCGAGCGTAACAAAGTCCCTTGATCGATTATAACAAAGTCCCCAAGTCGAGTATATCAAAGGCCCTGATCGAATGAGACAAAGTCCCCTGATCGAGTATAACAAAGTCCCCTGATCGAGTATAACAAAGCCCCCTGGACGAGTATAACAAAGATCCCTGATCGAGTATAACAAAGTCCCCTGATCGAGTATAACAAAGTCCCCTGCTCCAGTATAACAAAGTCCCCTGAACGAGTATAACATATCCCCTGATCGAGTATAACAACGTCTCCTGGCCCAGTTTAACAAGGTCCCCAGAACGAGCATAACAAAGTCCCCTAATCAATTATAACAAAGTCCCATGGTCGAGTATAACAAAGGGCCCTGATCGAGTAAGACAAACTCCCCTCATCGAGTATAACAAAGTCCTCTGATGCTAGTATAACAAAGCCCCCTGGACGAGTATAACAAAGTCCCCTGAACCGAGTATAACAAAGGCCCCTGATAGAGTATAACATATCCCCTGATCGAGTATAACAAGTTCCTGGTGGAGTATAACAAAGTCCCCTGGTCGAGTATAACAAATTCCTCTGATCAAGTATAACAAAGTCCCCTGATCGAGTATAACAAAGTCCCCTAATCAAGTATAACAAAGTCCCCTCATCGAGTATAACAAATTCCCCTGATCGGGTATAACATATCCCTTGATCGAGTATAACAAATTTCCCTGGTCGAGTATAACAAAGTCCCTTGATAGAGTATAACAACGACCCCTCATCGAGTATTGCAAAGTCCATCGGTCAAATATAGGAAAGTCCACTGATCGAGTATGACAAAGTCCCCTGATCAAGTATAAAAAAGTTCCCTGGTCGAGTAAAACAAAGTCCCCTGATCGAGTATAACATATCCCCTGATCGAGTATAACAAGTCCCTGGTGGAGTATAACAAAGTCCCCTGGTCGAGTATAACAAAGTTTTCTAATCGAGCATAACAAAGGCCCCTGGTCGAGTATAACAAAGTGCTCTGATCAAGTACAACAGAGTCCCCTGATCGAGTATAACAAAGTCCCCTAATCAAGTATAACAAAGTCCCCTGATCGAGTATAACATAGTTCTCTGATCGAGTATAACATATCCCCTGATCGAATATAACAAAGTCCCCTGGTCGAGTATAACAAAGTCCCCAGTTCGAGTCTAACATTAAATCCCCTTATCGAGAATAACATATTCCCCATATCGAGAATAGCAAAGTCCCCTTATCGAGTATAACAAAGTCCCTGATCGAGTATAACAAAGGCGTCTGGTCGAGTATAACAAAGTCCTCTGATCAAGTATAACAAAGTCCCCTGATCGAGTATAACAAAGTCCCCTAATCAAGTATAACAAAGTCCCCTAATCGAGTATAACAAAGTCCCCTGGTTGAGTATAGCAAAGTCCCCTGTTCGAGTATAACAAAGGCGTCTGGTCGAGTATAACAAAGTCCCCTAATCAAGTATAACAAAGTCCCCTGATCGAGTATAACACAGTCCCCTGGTCGAGTATAACAAAGTCCCCTGTTCGAGTCTAACATTAAATCCCCTTATCGAGTATAACATATTGCCCTTATCGAGTATAACAAAGTCCCCTTATCGAGTATAACAAAGTCCCCTGATCGAGTATAACAAAGGCCTCTGGTCGAGTATAAAAAAGTCCCCTGATCGAGTATAACAAAACTCCAGTGATCGAGTATAACAAAGTCCCTTGATCGAGTATAAAAAATCCTCTGGTCCAGTATAACAAAGTCCCCATATCGAGCATAACAAAGTCCCCTGATCGATTATAACAAAGTCCCCTGTTCGAGTCTAACATTAAATCCCCTTATCGAGTATAACATATTGCCCTTATCGAGTATAACAAAGTCCCCTGATCGAGTATAACAAAGTCCCCTGATCGAGTATAACAAAGTCCCCTGGTCCAGTATAACAAAGTCCCCTGATCGAGATCAACAAAGTCCCCTGATCGAGTATAACAAAGCCTCCTGATCGAGTATAACAAAGTCCCCTAATCGAGTATAACAAAGGCCCCTCATCGAGTATAACAAAGTTCATTGGTCAAGTATAAAAAAGTTCTCTGGTCAAGTATAACAAAGCCCCCTGTTCGAGTATAACAAAGTCCCCTAGTCAAGTATAGCAAAGTCCCCTGATCGAATAAAACAAAGCCTCCTGATCGATTATTACAAAGTCCCCTAATCGAGTATAACAAAGCCCCCTGGTCGAGTATAACAATGTCCCCTGGTCGAGTATAGTAAAGTCTCCTGACGAGTACAACAAAGCCTCCTGATCGAGTATAACAAAGTCCCCTGATCGAGTATAACAAAGCCCCCTCCCCGAGTATAACAAAGTCCCCTAGTCGAGTCAAAAAAAGGCCTCTAATCGAGTATAACAAAGTCCCCTCATCTAGTATAACAAAGGCCCCTCATCGACTATAACAAAGGCCCCTCATCGAGTATAAGAAAGTCCCCTGATCGAGTATAACAAAGCCGCCTAATCGAGTATAACAAAGTCCCCTGGTCGAGTATAACAAAGTCCCCTGTTCGAGTCTAACAAAGTCCCCTTATCGAGTATAACAAATTCCCCTTATCGAGTATAACAAAGTCCCCATATCGAGTATAACAAAGTCCCCTAATCGAGTATAATAAAGGCCCCTGGTCGAGGATCACAAAGTCCCCTGATCGAGTGTAACAAAAGTCCCCTAATCGAGTATAACAAAGTCCCCTAATCGAGTAAGAAAATGTCCTCTGGACCAGTGTAACAAAGTCCCCTGATCGAGTATAAAAAAGTCCCCTGATCGAGTATAACAAAGCCTCCTCATCGAGTATAACAAAGTCCCCTAATCGAGTATAACAAAGGCCCCTCATCGAGTATAACAAAGTTCATTGTTCAGGAATAAAAAAGTTCTCTGGTCGAGTATAACAAAGTCCCCTGATCGAGTATAAAAAAGCCCCCTAGACGAGAATAACAAAGTTCCCTGATCGAGTATAACATAGTCTCCTGATCGAGTATAACAAAGTCCCCTGGACCAGTATAACAAAGTCCCCTGATCGAGTATAAAAAAGTCCCCTTACCCAGAATAACAAAGTCCCTAGATCGAGCATACCAAAGACCCCTGATCGATTATAACAAAGTCCCCTGGTCGAGTATAGCAAAGGGCCTTGATCGAGTAAGACAAAGTCCCCTTATCGAGTATAACAAAGTCCCCTGATCGAGTATAACAAAACCCCCTGGATGAGTATAACAAAGTTTCTGATCGGAAGTATAGCAAAGGTCCCCAGATCAGTATAACAAAGTCCCTGAACCGAGTATAACAAAGTCCCTGATCGAGTATAACATATCCCTGATCGGTATAACAAGTCCTGGTGGAGTTTATTGAGATCCCTGGTCGAGTATAACAAAGTTTTTCTGTCCAGGCATAACAAGGCCCTGGTCGAGTATAACAAGAGTCCTCTGATCAAGTATAACAAAGTCCCCTGATCGAGAATAACAAAGCCCCCTAATCAAGTACAACAAAGTCCCCTGATCGAGTATAACAAAGTCCCCTGATTGAGTATAACATATCCCCTCATCGAGTATAACAAAGTCCCCTGGTCGAGTATAACAAAGTTTTCTGATCGAGTATAACAAAGACCCCTCACCCTCTATAGCAAAGTCCATCGGTCAAATATAGGAAAGTCCACTGATCGAGTATGACAAAGTCCCCTGATCAAGTATAAAAAAGTCCCCTGGTCGAGTATAACAAAGGCCCCTCATCGAGTATAACAAAGACCCCACATCGAGTATAAGAAGGTCCCCTGATCGAGTATAACAAAGCCGCCAAATAGAGTATAACAAAGTCCCCTGGTCGAGTATAACAAAGTCCCCTGTTCGAGTCTAACAAAGTCCCCTTATCGAGTATAACAAATTCCCCGTATCGAGTATAACAAATTCCCTTATCGAGTATAACAAAGTCCCCTAATCGAGTATAACAAAGGCCCCTGGTCGAGTATAACAAAGTTTCCTGATCGAGTTTAACAAAAGTCCCCTGATCGAGAATAACAAAGTCCCCTAATCGAGCATAAAAATGTCCCCTGGTCCAGTGTAACAAAGTCCCCTGATCGAGTATAACAAAGTCCCATAATCAAGTATAACAAAGTCCCCTGATCAAGTATAACAAAGCCGCCTGATCGAGTATAACATATCCTCTGATCGAGTATAACAAAGTCCTCTGGTCGAGTATGATAAAGTCCCCTGATCGAGTATAACAAAGTCCCCTGGTCGAGTATAACAAAGTCCCCTGATCGAGTATAACCAAGGCCCCTCATCGAGTTTAGCAAAGTCCATTGGTCATATATAGGAAAGTCCACTGATCGAGTATATCAAAGTCCCTGATCGAGCATAACAATGTCCCCTGATCGATTATAACAAAGTCTCCTGGTCGAGAATAGCAAAGGGCCCTGATCGAGTAAGACAAAGCCCCCTGATCGAGTATAACAAAGTCCCCTAATCGAGTATAACAAAGCCCTCTGGACGAGTATAACAAAGTTCCCTGATCGAGTATAACAAAGTCCCATGATCGAGTATAACAAAGTCCCCTGGTCCAGTATAACAAAGTCCCCTGATCGAGTATAACATATCCCCTGATCGAGTATTACAAAGTCTCCTGGCCCAGTATAACAAAGTCCCCAGATCGAGCGTAACAAAGTCCCCTTATCGATTATAACAAAGTCCCCAGATCGAGTATAACAAAGGCCCTGATCGAATGAGACAAAGTCCCCTGATCGAGTATAACAAAGCCCCCTGGCCGAGTATAACAAAGATCCCTGATCGTGTATAACAAAGTTCCCTGATCGAGTATTACATATCCCCTGATCGAATATAAGAAAGTCCCTAGTGGAGTATAAGAAAGTCCCCTGATCGAGTATCACAAAGGCCCCTAATCGAGTATAACAAAGTCTCCTGATCGCGTATAACAAAGTCCCCTGATCGAGTATAACAAAGGCCCCTGGTCGAGTTTAACAAAGTCCCCTGATCGCGTGTAACAAAAGTCCCCTGATCAAGTATAACAAAGTCCCCTGATCGAGTATAAAAATGTCCCCTGGTCCAGTGTAACAAAGTCCCCTGATCGAGTATAAAAAGTTCCCTGGCCCAGTATAACAAAGTCCCTAGATCAAGCATACCAAATTTCCCTGATCGATTATAGCAAAGTCCCCTGATCGAGTATAACAAAGCCCCCTAGACGAGTATAACAAAGTTCTCCCATCGAGTATAACAAAGTCCCCTCATCGAGTATAACAAAGCCCCCTGGATGAGAATAACAAAGTTCACTGATCGAGTATAACAAAGTCCCCTGAACGAGTATAACAAAGTCCCCTGCTCCAGTATAACAAAGACCCCTGATCGAGTATAACATATCCCCTGATGGAGTATAACAACTTCTCCTGGCCCAGTTAAACAAATTCCCCAGATCGAGCATAACAAAGTCCCCTAATCGATTATAACAAAGTCCCCTGGTCGAGTATAACAAAGGTTCCTCATCAAGTAAGACAAAGTCCCCTCATCGAGTATAACAAAGTCCTCTGATGCTAGTATAACAAAGCCCAGTGGACGAGTATAACAAAGTCCCCTGATCCGAGTATAACAAAGTCCCCTGAACGAGTATAACATATCCCCTGATCGAGTATAACAAGTCCCTGGTGGAGTATAAGAAAGTCCCCTGGTCGAGTATAACAAAGTTTTCTAATCGAGCATAACACAGGCCCCTGGTCGAGTATAACAAAGTCCTCTGATCAAGTATAAGAAAGTCCCCTGATCGAGTATAACATATCCCCTGATCGATTATAACAAAGTCCCCTGGTCGAGTATAACAAAGTCCCCTGTTCGAGTCTAACATTAAATCCCCTGATCGAGTATAACAAAAGTCCAGTGATCGAGTATAAAAAAGTCCCCTGGCCCGGTATAACAAAGTCCCCATATCGAGCATAACAAAGTACCCTGATCGATTATAACAAAGTCCCCTGGTCGAGTATAGCAAAGGGCCCTGATCGAGTAAGACAAAGTCCTCTGATCGAGTATAACAAAGTCCACTGATCGAGTATAAAAAGCCCCCTAGAGGAGTATAACAAAGTCCCCTGATCGAGTATAACAAAGTCCACTGATTGAGTATAAAAAAGTCCCCTGGCCCAGTATAACAAAGTCCCCTGGTCGAGTATAGCAAAGTCCCCGGATCGACAAAAACAAAGCGTCCTCATCGAGTATAACAAAGTCCCCTACTCGAGTATAACAAAGACCCCTCATCGAGTATAACAAAGTTCATTGGTCAAGTATAAAAATGTTCCCTGGTCGACTATAACAAATTCCCCTGTTCGATTATAACAAAGTCCCCTGGTCGAGTATAGCAAAGTCCCCTGATTGAATAAGACAAAGCCTCCTGATCGAGTATAACAAAGACCCCTAATCGAGTATAACAAAGCCCCTGCTCGAGTATAAAAAAGTCCCTAATCGGGTATAACAAAGGCCCCTGTTCGAGTATAACAAAGTCCCCTGATCGAGTGTAACAAAAGTCCCCTAATCGAGTATAACAAAGTCCCCTAATCGAGTATAAAAATGTCCTCTGGTCCATTGTAACAAAGCCCCCTGAGCGAGTATAAAAAAGCCCCCTTGCCCAGAATAAAAAAGTCCCTAGATCGAACATACCAAAGACCCCTCATCGATTATAACAAAGTCCCCCGGTCGAGTATAGCAAAGGGCCCTGATCGAGTAAGACAAAGTTCCTTGATCGAGTATAACAAAGTCCCCTAATCGAGTATAACAAAACCCCCTGAACGAGTATAACAAAGTTCCCTGATCGAGTATAACAAAGTCCCCTGATCGAGTATAACAAAGTCCCCTGCTCCAGTATAACAAAGTCCCCTGAACGAGTATAACATATCCCCAGATCGAGTATAACAACGTCTCCTGGCCCAGTTTAACAATGTCCCCAGAACGAGCATAACAAAGTCCCCTAATCAATTATAACAAAGTCCCATGGTCGAGTATAACAAAGGGCCCTGATCGAGTAAGACAAACTCCCCTCATCGAGTATAACAAAGTCCTCTGATGCTAGTATAACAAAGCCCCCTGGACGAGTATAACAAAGTCCCCTGAACTGAGTATAACAAAGTTCCCTGATAGAGTATAACATATCCCCTGATCGAGTATAACAAGTTCCTGGTGGAGTATAACAAAGTCCCCTGGTCGAGTATAACAAATTCCTCTGATCAAGTATAACAAAGTCCCCTGATCGAATATAACAAAGTCCCCTAATCAAGTATAACAAAGTCCCCTGATCGAGTATAACAAAGTCCCCTGATCGGGTATAACATATCCCTTGATCGAGTATAACAAAGTTCCCTGGTCGAGTATAACAAAGTCCTTTGATAGAGTATAACAACGACCCCTCATCGAGTATTGCAAAGTCCATCGGTCAAATATAGGAAAGTCCACTGATCGAGTATGACAAAGTCCCCTGATCAAGTATAAAAAAGTTCCCTGGTCGAGTATAACAAAGTCCCCTAATCGAGTATAACATATCCCCTGATCGAGTATAACAAGTTCCTGGTGGAGTATAACAAAGTCCCCTGGTCGGGTATAACAATGTTTTCTAATCGAGCATAACAAAGGCCCCTGGTCGAGTATAACAAAGTCCTCTGATCAAGTACAACAAAGTCCCTGATCGAGTATAACAAAGTCCCCTAATCAAGTATAACAAAGTCCCCTGATCGAGTATAACAAAGTTCTCTGATCGAGTATAACATATCCCCTGATCGAATATAACAAAGTCCTTGGTCGAGTATAACAAAGTCCCCAGTTCGAGTCTATCATTAAATCCCCTTATCGAGAATAACATATTCCCCTTATCGAGTATAGCATAGTCCCCTTATCGAGTATAACAAAGTCCCCTGATCGAGTATAACGAAGGCGTCTGGTCGAGTATAACAAAGTCCTCTGATCAAGTATAACAAAGTCCCCTGATCGAGTATAACAAAGTCCCCTAATCAAGTATAACAAACTCCACTGATCGAGTATAACAAAGTCCCCTGATCAAGTATAACATATCCCCTGATCGAGTATAATAAAGTCCCCTGGTCGAGTATAACAAAGTCCCCTGTTCGAGTCTAACATTAAATCCCCTTATCGAGTATAACATATTGCCCTTATCGAGTATAACAAAGTCCCCTTATCGAGTATAACAAAGTCCCCTGATCGAGTATAACAAAGGCCTCTAGTCGAGTATAAAAAAGTCCCCTGATCGAGTATAACAAAAGTCCAGTGATCGTGTATAACAAAGTCCCTTGATCGAGTATAAAAAAATCCTCTGGTCAAGTATAACAAAGTCCCCTAATCGAGTACAAAAAAGTCCCCTGGCCCGGTATAACAAAGTCCCCATATCGAGCATAACAAAGTCCCCTGATCGATTATAACAAAGTCCCCTGGTCGAGTATAACAAAGGGCCCTGATCATGTAAGACAAAGTCCCCTGATCGAGTATAACAAAGTCCCCTGGTCCAGTATAACAAAGTCCCCTGATCGAGAATAACAAAGTCCCCTTATCGAGTATAACAAAGCTTCCTGATCGAGTATAACAAAGTCCCCTAATCGAGTATAACAAAGGCCCCTCATCGAGTATAACAAAGTTCATTGGTCAAGTATAAAAAAGTTCTCTGGTCAAGTATAACAAAGCCCCCTGTTCGAGTATAACAAAGTCCCCTAGTCAAGTATAGCAAAGTCCCCTGATCGAATAAAACAAAGCCTCCTGATCGATTATTACAAAGTCCCCTAATCGAGTATAACAAAGCCCCCTGGTCGAGTATAACAATGTCCCCTGGTCGAGTGTAGTAAAGTCTCCTGACGAGTACAACAAAGACTCCTGATCGAGTATAACCAAGTCCCCTGATCGAGTATAACAAAGTCCCCTGCTCGAGTATAACAAAGTCCCCTAATCGAGTCAAAAAAAGGCCTCTAATCGAGTATAACAAAGTCCCCTGATCTAGTATAACAAAGGCCCCTCATCGAGTATAACAAAGGCCCCTCATCGAGTATAAGAAAGACCCTGATCGAGTATAACAAAGCCGCCTAATCGAGTATAACAAAGTCCCCTGGTCGAGTATAACAAAGTCCCCTGTTCGAGTCTAACAAAGTCCCCTTATCGAGTATAACAAATTCCCCTTATCGAGTATAACAAAGTCCCCATATCGAGTATAACAAAGCCCCCTAATCGAGTATAATAAAGGCCCCTGGTCGAGGATCACAAAGTCCCCTGATCGAGTGTAACAAAAGTCCCCTAATCGAGTATAACAAAGTCCCCTAATCGAGTATGAAAATGTCCTCTGGACCAGTGTAACAAAGTCCCCTGATCGAGTATAAAAAAGTCCCCTGATCGAGTATAACAAAGCCTCCTCATCGAGTATAACAAAGTCCCCTAATCAAGTATAACAAAGGCCCCTCATCGAGTATAACAAAGTTCATTGTTCAGGAATAAAAAAGTTCTCTGGTCGAGTATAACAAAGTCCCCTGATCGAGTATAAAAAAGCCCCCTAGACGAGTATAACAAAGTCCCCTGATCGAGTATAACATAGTCTCCTCATCGAGTATAACAAAGTCCCCTGGTCCAGTATAACAAAGTCCCCTAATCGAGTATAAAAAAGTCCCCTTGCCCAGAATAACAAAGTCCCTAGATCGAGCATACCAAAGACCCCTGATCGATTATAACAAAGTCCCCTGGTCGAGTACAGCAAAGGGCCCTGATCGAGTAAGACAAAGTCCCCTTATCGAGTATAACAAAGTCCCCTGATCGAGTATAACAAAACCCCCTGGATGAGTATAACAAAGTTTCCTTATCGAGTATAACAAAGTCCCCAGATCGAGTATAACAAAGTCCCCTGAACCGAGTATAACAAAGTCCCCTGATCGAGTATAACATATCCCCTGATCGAGTATAACAAGTCCCTGGTGGAGTATATTAAAGTCCCCTGGTCGAGTATAACAAAGTTTTCTAATCGAGCATAACAAAGTCCCTGGTCGAGTATAACAAAGTCCTTTGATCAAGTATAACAAAGTCCCCTGATCGAGAATAACAAAGTCCCCTAATCAAGTATAACAAAGTCCCCTGATCGAGTATAACAAAGTCCCCTGAT
>NW_024719598.1:0-13560 GCF_018991925.1 Homarus americanus
TGTTAGCAACTAATGGCTGTGTTGGCTAAACTTGTTGTATTCTGTACCTGCACTGTCTACCTTCTTCATAACAAACAAATATACACCCATGGCCTACCTACACCAACTACACAGTACACCTGCATTGTTTATATACATGCTGAACTGTATACCTGCACTGTCTATATACATGCTGAACTGTATACCTGCATTGTCTATATACATGCTGAACTGTATACCTGCACTGTCTATATACATGCTGAACTGTATACCTGCATTGTCTATATACATGCTGAACTGTATACCTGCATTGTCTATATACATGCTGAACTGTATACCTGCACTGTCTATATACATGCTGAACTGTATACCTGCATTGTCTATATACATGCTGAACTGTATACCTGCATGTCTATATACATGCTGAACTGTATACCTGCATTGTCTATATACATGCTGAACTGTATACCTGCATTGTCTATATACATGCTGAACTGTATACCTGCATTGTTTATATACATGCTGAACTGTATACCTGCATTGTCTATATACATGCTGAAATGTATACCTGCATTGTTTATATACATGCTGAACTGTATACCTGCACTGTCTATATACATGCTGAACTGTATACCTGCATTGTCTATATACATGCTGAAATGTATACCTGCATTGTTTATATACATGCTGAAATATTGTAAAGCTGTGTGATGATTTAACTAAATAAATATTACAGTAATCCTGGAGCAGACGGCCAACACTAGAACGTGGTAATCAATTGTGCTGAATTTTCACAGATGCTGTTATCATTATTGTAGGTACCTGTACAGTACAGTAAACTCTCGCACTACTGGACAATTAGTGGGGAGAGGGTGTCCGGATGTGGCAGGGAGAGGTCCGGATGTGGCGGAGAGAGGGTGTCCGGATGAACTGGGGGACGAAGGCGCGATAATGATAATCATAATATTGTACATCAGCTTGTGCTCTCCAACAGCCATCTTAGAGGCCAAAGAATCAGGATTATATTTCAAGTAAATTACTGCAGGGACCCTTTAGCCTTTCAAATATGGACCTGTGGTTTACCTCTGTATTGTTCTTATGTACTAATGTAAGTCTGGGAGATGTAACACCTTAGTTTTACACAGTTATATAAATAAATAATTATTGTAGTACTATCATTTATCACTTGTTTAAATGATCCTTCTGTGTTTCAATATTGTATAATCTCATTTTGTTATATCCTTTTGTTTCAGATACTATTGTAGGACAGTTATAAGGTGAATAAAGTCTAGTTATGTACTAGTCAACTCTGTTTCATTGCAATTTATTCATCTTAACTGTCATGAGTCACCACGGAGAAGTGTCTGCAGCCAGAGATTGGATTCTAGTCTAAACTCACCAGAAGCAGCTAGGAAGTGGTGCCACTGGTACCACACATTCTATAGCTTCCTTTAGTCCATTGCATTCCACACACCTGACATATTGAACACCCTCATCAACTTTGTGTCTCCTAGTGTATACACATATATAGCCGATAATGACACTTATGAGGCTGCAATATAGATTATTCAGGATCTCTACGTGAAGCCCAGGAATGAATTCTTTGCTCGACATCTTCTGGGCACAAGAAGACAACGTCAGGGTGAAACACCATCTCAGTAAGGAGTACAACTTCAAGATGAAACATTGGATGAATACGCACAGGAACTTCACCAGCTCCGTAAGGAGTACAACTTCAAGGCTGTTAGAGCAGAACAGAACTAGGATGACTATATAAGAGACTTTCATCAATGACTCATGACACCACTGATTCATTAGCACCTCCTAGAAAATAAGAGTCTGGATCTACAGACAGCCTTTGACCAAGCTAGGGCACTGGATCTCTCTCAGAGGAATTCTGAGTCCTATGTACAAGGATCATCTCTAGTAAACTATGCAGCATTTATTTCTGGGACTGTTGATTCTTCAGAGGAACCTGTGTCTGCAGCTGTCCAAAAATTGGGGGTCTCTAGAAGGTGTTATTTTTGTGAAGGCTCTCAACATGACTGATGTAGGTGTAAACAAAGACAGTCCCCCTGTGAGAGGATGAACCACACAGGGAAGGAGTAAGTCCTTCCTTTCATTAAAATACTGATAATCTTGAACTTGAGGGAGAATCCACGGAGCAGCACTAAAATGGCCACATGAACTGATGGAAGACAGGCATTTCTATATTCCCACAATAAAGATGATAGATACATAACATAACATAACATAACCCAACCCAACGTAACCTAACTTAACCTAAGCTGATCATTTAACTAAGATGGTAAAAGTCACATAAAACAGACGATCGTGCAAGTGGGATGGCAGTACAGTACCCCAAGGCAATGCAGACATAACTCACACCATAATACATACGGTATATAAAACAAAATGAGATTAAAACATTACTAGAAAAGTGAAAATAGTTCAAACAGTTTTCCTGAGACGAGTCTGTGAGTGAAGGTCAGGTCAGGAGGGGTAAGCTTGACCTGTACAAGTCACCTATACTGTTCAAAGACCAGTCCACAGCCTCTGAAAAAAATATACATATATTAGTTACACAGAAGTGGATATTGTTTTGGTAATACTGTATGAGGAGTGTTAGCAACTAATGGCTTTGTTGGCTAAACTTGTTGTATACTGTACCTGCACTGTCTAACTTCATAACAAACTGTGTAAATATCTCCATAAGCCGGAATCCATCTTAACTGGAACTCTCTGATAGCAGAAATTTAAATTTTCTCGGAAAATCATTCCCAGAGCTATAATTTTCCTTAAAATTCTAGCTTTGGGAAAAATTTTTCCAAGGGGCAATTTTCTGGAAAATTCCGAGAAAAATTTTCAAGTACTTTTGTACCTGGAACATTCCAGGGATGAAGGATTTCTTTCTGGCTCTGAGAGTCATTTGGTTATCCAGAAATCTCTCATTCCCTGGAAATGCTTAGCAGCAATTATTCCAGCTAACAGAGATATCACTGCCTACCTACCTGCACCATATATAGTACCTGTACAGTATTGTCTAAATACAAGATGAAAAGCATAATTTTACCAGCATAGTTTATATGCAGGCAGTCCCTGAGTAAACAACCGTCCGACTTACCATCACACGCACTTATGAACAAGATCCCAATACATTCACCACAATTTTTGTAATTAAAATCCCATTTTTTACATTATGTTCATCATTATATATTGTTTAACATCACTTTATTTACATTATTTGTTATATAAGGGTATATTATTATTGTTTTGTATGGGCTTTAACCTAAACTAAACTATGGGTCCAGGAACGTATGTGAAGTTGTGGTCTCCCATAAGCGAATGAATCCCCAGTTCCTGTCTCCAGTAGGCAAGATTCTACCTAACCCAACTCCAGAATTAAAAATATGTTATTGCTTACTTGAACTCATTATTAATTAAAAAAATTATTATAAATATAAAAGATGGATTTATAACTACTGTACTGACGATGATAACCCGATAAGATTAACGTCCATACGGCAGACACCCAACTCTTCAGAGGTAGCTGAGCAGTAACCATTTCTGAACTCTTACAAGCATACAATCTATCAATGCCATACCTGCAACATTTAATCTTAAATCTACAAATACCTGAAACAAATGAAGATTTACAGATAACTTTCTTTTCACATTTACAACTGTTAACATCACTGGCAGCATTGTAGCCAGGTTAGACTCATGTAACCACCAGGCTACTGGGCAAAGCTGTGAGTTGTTATGGTTGTTTTTCATCTTGTATTTATGGGCTGATATACATAACTTTCTTCATTTATTTTTAATGATATACATGCACACACCATCCTACAAAAATAATGTGAAAAAAAGTAAAATAAATGTGCCATAAGGACAAACACATAAAGGGAATATACAGTTCTTTGTACATGAGTTAACTGGCTTAGTGGGGGAACGGGGTGAGGACGCAGTGTGTGGTGGGGAGCATTGCCAGGAAGATGGCAGAGGTAGCGTCCCAGCTGGTCTTCATTACTGTGGTGAGGCAGGGAGTGTATGCAAAGGGCGTCTGTGTTAAATTTTCATTTGGCTTTTATTTATTGGTTTGGCAATACTGTACAGTATTTTTTGTTGTAACTTATTTATTGGTATTATTTATATTTATTCCTCACATTTCCTGGTACAGTACTCCCTCTTTATCGACGGATTTTTTATCGACGGTTTCGATTATCGACGGATTATTTAGCCGGATTTTTATTTTGGCTTTATTTGAACTGTGCTTGATATAATACATTCACGGAAATGTAATATTTTTGCTAAAATGACGTACGTATTACAGTGGAAAGTGGGATCAAATCGTGACGAAAACAATGACTTGCGCTTTCTTTCGTTCAAAAGATGTTACCGTAATCACTTTTCGAATGGTTTAGTTAAAAAACTGTTGTATTGTATTACAATAATATCCTAATTGACTTGAATAAATATTACGATACCATATTTCTGAATATTTTCATTAAAATCCATCAAAATCATTTTCCTTGTCATCGTCTGCAGCACCAAACAGCTTCTCCCAGTCCTCTCCTTGAACAGGGCTAGAGGGTACGTGTTTTTCGAATCGTTTTCAGTTAAAAAATTATTACATCACACGTATATTTTACCTAAACTGCGCCTGAATGAATATATTCTCGGAAATAAATAGTAGTTTTGCTGAAACGTGATGTATTTCAATGTAAAATAGGATAAAATACATGACGGAAACAAAAGACTTTACCTAAGCTTCCGATGTTCTTGAGATGTTACTCGTTTTTTTAATAGTTTTCGGTTAAAATTCTGTTATATTACAATGATATTCTATTCATACTGTGCTTGATATAATACATTCACGGAAATGTAATATTTTTGTTGAAATGACGTACGTATTAAAGTGGAAAGTGGGATCAAATCGTGACGAAAACAATGACTCACTTTCTTTCGTTCAAAAGATGTTACCGTAATCACTTTTCGAATGGTTTAGTTAAAAAACTGTTGTATTACAATAATATTCCCTCCTAATTGACTTGAATAAATACTTGAATGGAAATATACAATATTTTTGTTGAAACTACCCGCGTTTCAGTGTAAAGTGTTGTAATAATAAATGGTAAACAATTTGCCTTGGGCATCCGGATTTTTGGACTTTTACTGTACTGTACACTGTTTTGTTTACTGTAAGGACCGATGTTCACTTCAATAAATGAAATCGTAAGTTTGCTAGTATTTTTGTCCACTTATTATATTATTATTTATACACTATTATTTAAGGTTATGTGTAAAGGAAATGCATTAATGCTTAAAGGTACATTTATTCAACATATGCTAATAATAGTTAGAAAAATTACGTAACCATCACGGTATCGACGGTTTCTTTATCGAAGGCCGTTTACAGAACGTAACCCCCGTCGATAAAGAGGGAGTACTGTACTGTATATATTAATAAAACTATGGCTACAGGAGGAAAATTTAATCAAAAAAGAAAATTAACAAGATATAATGATAAAAATCTTCAAATTTGTGAAAGTAGGAAATTTTCGTCCCCAAGGAGCGGAGAATTCGGAAACCCTCCGCAACTACCAACCACAAATAACCCCAAACAATATCTTTAAAAGTATGTTGTAATTAAGAGGATAAATTACAGTAACCCTTGTTATTTATGGGTTTGTGATTGAGTCTTGATTCATGATTTACACTCTTTATTCATGAACTTGACTCTTGATTCATGATTGACTCTTGATTCATGATTTTGACCCTTGATTCATGATTTCGACTATTGAATCATGATTTTGATTCTTGATTCATTAATTTGACTCTTGATTCATGATTTCGAGTATTGATTCATGATTTACACTTCATTCATGGTTAGAGTACAGTATTTAGAGCAAAAACACTTAAACACGCACAAATGCTGTGGAAGCCTAACAAACACAGGGGACGCTGTGACGCTCTGCGGGTGAGAGCGTAGCGCACCAAGATGAGAGAGGGTGATGCGCCATACAAAGTAGTCCGTGACGACGTTATACCGAAACAACATTGTCGGGGGCAACGTTGAACGAAGACTTACTGTACCTCCTAATAGCATAAATTACTGGGTAAGTGTTGTACAACGAGAGAGCTACAGGAAAGAATAAGAATACCTGGAAGCAAGTAAACACTAGTTCACCAAATTATACATCTCTGATCAAAAGCCTTGGATTATACATAGTCTCTGGAACTAAGTTCATTCATTGTCGCGCTGAATTTACTTCCTCAAGCCAAATTTTCTATCCTACTACCACGTCACTCCTGACTTACGACGTTAATAGTTAGAAAATATAGTTCTCAAAGCGTACATGGAGGAGTAGCAGACACTTTGACATAAATATGAGATCAGTATTGACTTCCTAAAGGCAGGCAAGTAATCTAGACTATCCTGAGAGAGTGTGTGGTGTGTAAAGCCATAAAAGGAAAGCCATTCTAGTTACCAGGACCTCCCCCACTGCTTAAAGAACGTGTTGTACACAGGGAACCTTTTCACACGGTTGGAGTGGATCATTTTGGACCAATAACAATAACCAGAACTGAAAATGAAGAGCCGAAGAAATATTATATTTTGTTTATTCACGTGCACTACAACACGTGCCGTTCATCTAGAATTGGCTCGGGATTTATCAGCTCTAACGTTTCTTCACTTATTTCGGAGATTTGTGCCCCGAAGATCATCGCCTAGGCTCATAATATCCGACAATGCAACGAATTTCATCACCACTTCAAAATTTCTGAAAGATCTTTACAGACGCCTTAATTCAAGCTCACTTAAAGAATAATGGAACCGAGTGGAAGTTCGTACCCCCAGGAGCCCCGTGGATGGGAGAGTTCTATGAAAGACTGATGGGGTTCGTGAAAACCTCCATCTGCAAAGTTCTTTTTAAAAGGAAAATATCAGAGGATGAACTAATCACCATCCTAACTGAAACTGAGAAGAGGGTGAACAACAGACCCATGACATATACAGGCCATCATACTCCTCTTGCTCCATCTCATTTGATCTATGGAAGGAGACTAAACCCTATGCCCAATTGGTCTTGGAGATTACTCTGATACCTCTGATGATCCACATTATATTGGTACTAGTGAACTTAATAACCTCAATAAATTGTTGAAGCACTGGGAAAAAATTTACAAGAGGGATTATCTTGCATCTCTTGGTGAGAAATTGTATGGAGCACAAACAGCAACTCAGAGGATTAACCTTAAGGTGGATATGTGGTTCGAGTACAGAGTGAAGGTCCTCGTGCTACTTGGCCATTGGGAAGAATTACGGCAATCTATTGTGATAGAGAGAGAAGTGTACAAATGGCCCAAGTATTCTACAAGGGGATACACAGCATAACAACTTTGGAAAAATTAGTACCATTGGAACTTCATTGCCCTCTGACACAATCTAGTGTTTCTGACGAGGTACAAGTCTCCACTAGACCAAAGCGTCAAGCAGCACAAAGGGCGGAAGCTGCTATCCAAGAAATATTGGACGCACATTTGTACGTACCCTGTACTGTAAATAGTCCTAACAAAATGAAAGAGTCCATTTCTACTAAATAACAAATTGTACCCTTCCATTTGTTTTTTCCCTCGCGGAGGATGTCAGAATTCTCCGACAGGAAAGTGTAAAATTAGTTTAAGATTGTACTGTACAGTATATGTATATAATCTAAATTGTATTGGGTTGTACCATAACCATTTCAACAACTACAACCACTACAACAACAACCATCTCTACGACATTACGAACATTTTTAATATACTACCACCGCTGTTCATTTGTTTACTCCTACCCACCTCCTCCCCTCCCCATGCCCCCTCCCCCCAACCTACTTCAGCCCCCCCAATTGAGCGATAAAAAAGCTACTGGTATTTCATCTCATTTAACTGTGTACTGAGAGAGAGAGAGAGAGAGAGAGAGAGAGAGTGTGAAAAATCCGGCACGAGAAGCATAAAGTCATAATGTTATAATGACACGAGGGGGAGAAGGATAGTTCCCTTGAGGCACCACTCCCTTTCCCCTCCTTCCCCCAACTCTCTTCCCCCTTCTCTCGTCCCTCCCTTAGGTGACCTCTTCTTTCCTCCTTCACCTCCTCTTATCCCTCTCTTGCTGTCCTCTTCCCCCACCTTCTGTTATCCCTCATCTAGGTATTGTATCCACCTCCTCATCCTTCACCTCCCCCACCACCTCCTTCACCTCCTCCTTCATCTCCTACTCCTCCTCTTCCTCATGGACCAATCCCATGTTTACGTTCCCAGGGATGTAAATAAAGTGTGTTTATTTACGCGCGTAAACTTTATAACACACGCAGCCAAAATTTGTTCTTCTGGATGGTGATGGTTGGAAGGAGGGGGGGGAAGGGGGTAGGAAAAGGAGGCGGGAAGGAGAAGGGAAAGAGAGAATGGAATGGGGAGAGGAAGGGGAGAAAAGAAGAGGGTGACATTTAGGGTGATGATAGTGGCAGGGGAGATATTAAGGTAAGGTTAGATTAGGTTAGATTAAGTTAGACATAGGGTAAAATAGATTTGGTTAGGTTAGGCTAAATTAGGTGAGGTTAAACATAAGGTAGACCAGATTAGGTTAGGTTAATCTTAAGGTGAAACAACCTGGAAGGGAGGTCTAATCTTCGCTTGCTCCCAAAAATATATAAAGCGCCTCCCATAACCTGACAATCAACCACAAATGAGATTAACCCAATGGTAATACTGATTACTTCCCATTATACTGTACTACTAAATAACAAACGCCATCAAGGGGGTAACTAAACAAGACGGTTCAGTACTTACTTTTATGTCGCACCGTGTTGACCGAGTCGGCGGCCTTGGGTAAACTGGGAGTATTGTGAAGGCAAAGAGGAGTCGAGTCTTCTTCCCCCTCTTCCTCTCTGTTGCTTGTGATGGTGGTGATAGTCATTATAATATTAGAGGCAGGAGTGAGGCATTTGTCATTCGTGGTGAGAGGAGTGTGGTGGGGGTGAGAGGAGTGTGGTGGGGGAGAGAGGAGGGAGAGGAGGGAGAGGAAGAGAGTGTTGGAGGACCCTGGGGCGTACAAGAAGTGGGGGAGATATCTACGACTTTATCACTCTCCATCTTGGTTGAATAGAGAGTTGACAGGAATAGAAGGAGGTGTAGCTAAAGTAGGTGGACTCAAGTGTTGAAGTAGACAGCGTACGGTACATACATACACCCAGACAAGTGTTACAAGGTAGTACTTGAAGAGGCGCTGACAGGGAGGTCAAGAGAGTGAGGAAGGAGAGGTTACACTTGGGGAAGGGGTGACACTTGTCGTATGCACTTCACTAGGGACGTCAGTTTCCACGCGTCTTGTACTACACTTGCCTGCAAAAGAGAGAGAGAGAAAAGAATGATTAACAATGAACAGTAAGAGAGAGAGAGAGAGAGAGAGAGAGAGAGAGAATAATAATAATTATTATGTACCGTGTTTGTTTACAGTGTATGTACCTGGTGTCGTTTGTTTACACTGTTTACACTGTGTACCAAGTGTTGTTTGCCTGTATTGTATGATTTAAACATATAATATCTCTTATCTTCATCCGTGTGTATAGCTGAGGAACGCTGAATTTATATAATATAAATTCATCAGACAAGTTAAAAATTTAATATCCAAAATTAAATACATACAAATAATAAAACTATCATTGTACACCGCTACACACTTCGCGCGGCACCTGGGGACTAATCTACAGGTGATCTCAATATATTCATCCATGATAATCAAACGTATAATTAATCTTTAGACAATAATCAGCACTATAATGAAGGAATAAGATTGTGGATATAACATCAATGTTTATCATAGTCAAGCATAAATAATTATCTAGGTATTCTACGTCATAATTCAAGTAAGTTATAACAGTAGAGAGAATATTTCAGTATATGTCCGAAATCACCTGTACTGTATGTTATACCGCACACCATAATACTGTTTCATATATCATAAATATTAATAAACTTGTCTTCAATATGTGTAAAGCCTTTTAAAATATTTTTCTCATACGAACGTCAACAAGAATAATTAAATATATAAACACTTTAATAAGAATAACTAAGATAATAAACCATTTTAGATGTCAATAATGCTTAACACATTTAAATAATTTAGTATAAAATTAGGGCATATAGTTTGAACAATTCCTACAGCAAAATAAGAATATTTAAAAGCAAAGTGGGAGTTGTTTTGTCATGTATCTGAGGCCCAGATTGTCTCAACCTACCCATTATGGCTTCATCTACGTCGTCTGTTCTTGTTGTGGAGTATTATCACCGTTAAATAGCTCGACGTAAGCACATGTTTGTTCTGAGTAATATAGTGATCATCCAGGCCACGGGTATATCACTTATCTACAAGGCTGTCAAACACGATAGAGCCACCAGCCGATCAGCTGTTCCTTGTAAACACAACCTACACAGATTCACGATGTAAACAAACACTACTCTCAGCATTTATCCATTGTTTGTCGCTACTTTCAAACAGACTGGGGACAATCACTCATTATAAAACATATTTTATAAGTCACGGTGCACTTTGTATGTCAATTACAAGAATATGTTACGTTACAAGGCGGAAGTAATGCGGTATGACAAAACATCCCAACTGAATCAAGCGGGCAATGCTCACACCACGACCATCTTCCTCCACTGATGCATTGTGGGAGTCGACCACCAGCTGATGCGTCACCACAGAAAATGGTCGAGAAGGAGTAACTATAATATTTTTTGTGAATAGCTAGTTTCACGTAATTTTCTTAAGTAAATACGACCTAAGACCCGTAAGAAGGTCTTTCTATACGTACAAATACTAATAATGTGCTTGTTTTGCCCTTAAATGCTATTATTTATAAGGTTTATATTCGTATTGTGATCAAAATAGCAAGAATATATACATTTCAAGAAAAATTTCCAAGTCAGTGGGTATTTTTTTTTAATTATCAAACACAGGTTCGTTATTTTGCCATGAAGTGAGAAGTTCTCACATAACCAACCAAAATAAACTTAGCGTTAAAGGAATGTGTTTAAATTATAGAAGTGAAAGAGTTAGTTTAGATAGATTAGGGTTAGTTTAGTCGGTTTGTTTTGTTTACGAACAGTTCACGGCAAAATAGTGTGTGTGTCTGTGTGTATGTGTGTGTGTGTGTCACCTGAAAACGAACGACTAAGCCTGAGAGATATCGATCATAAGGAGGTTGTCAATCAATACGCCAGAGTGAGTCAATAGACGTTCCTCTCCCTTCCATGATTTAAGCTCACCCTCCTTAGTTCCGGAGGGTCTCTGCGGTCTCTCCTCAGATGTTAAGTGATCTTCGCGGGATAAAAAACCCGGATAATCGTATATATTTTGACCTTGCTGAGTGTGTCTGTGGCAGCATTACCGAAACAAAATTATGTTGACACAAAGGACGAAGGATTTGACAACTCCACCGAGACAACAAGAGTCACAGTGTCCATAATGGAAATAATTACATGGTGATATTGTTGGGGAAACCATGACCGGGTAGACTAATTCTTCGCCATTGTGTGTGTACCTGCTCTATGTACGTCCTGTGTTGTACATTGTATACCTCCACTATGTATATCGCATATGTGTAACTTTAGTCAATAAATATGTATCTATCTATCTATAGCACATTATGTTAAGTATATATCTATCTATCTTAATGGCACCCAAGAAATAATACTAATATATATTGTTACGACCGTGTCGAACTTTTTTCTATTTTTTTATATATAATATGCTCCCATGTTCCATATTATTCCTGTAATGTGTTAAATTTACTATTATATATTCTAGTCACCTTACCCTGTGCTGTTAAGGTTTTAACTGTCATTATTTGTTCAAGCCCATCTTATTTCTTTATTTTGTATTGTAACCAGCATTCTTTGTTCTCTAACGACCATCTGCATCGTTAAACGACCCACCGGCGGGTCGCGTGGCGGGAGCCGACCTTATATATAGGACCCACCAACTGACTTGAGTTAGTTCAGTCCTCTTGTCATACAGTACACATCCTTTGTGTGTCACTTGTTACTTAAACTTAATTTATTTCTGTTGTTCCTGTCGCCACCAATGTGGTATATCTATGCGAGTACCTATTTATGTCTGTTTGTGTCCATCAGTATTTGCTTAGTTGTATTCAAGTAATTCAGTGTTGTTTCACGTTAGTTAATTTCAGTGATAGTTTTTATATGTTTATGCAGTGTTAACGTAATCCAATGCTTTATTTTTATTATTTTGATGTTTCGATGTTTTGTATCACTTGTGTCTTAAAAGTTTCGATGGTGAATCAATTTGTTGTGACAGCCTACGAGGCTCTATTTTAGTACTTGTGGTTTTTCTGCAGGTGTTTTATTATTTTAGGTAATTTTACTACAAGATTTTGTACAGGTGTTTTGTTACTACATGTGTTTGTTTTGTTCTACTACAAAATGTTTTTTATAATTTAAATTTTTATATTAAACTAAATGCAGTGTACCACCTTAGAAGTTTTGTCTTAAGAAAATCATAACACATTTATTACTTAATTATAATGAATATTTTACTACAGGTTTGTGTAGAATATCCCTTAAAATATAAAGAGTAACTGTATGACTGGTATATTTCTTTACCCTTATTTCACATTACTACAGGGAAGTATCTTGTGGGTAGGACAAAAACCTCACTGGACAAAGCCTCACTGGACAAAAACTTCAGTAGGATTAGTAAATTTGCAGATGATACCAAAATGGGGAGAGTGATAAATTCAGACAGTGACTTTGAACACCTTCAAAGAGATCTAGATACGCCACATGGAGTGGTCAAGTGAACTTTAAATGAATTTTATTATAAACACAGTGCTACTACAGATGAGGGAAGACGAATACAGAGCATTAAGTATAAACAAATTAACACGGAAATAAAAAACTAGTATGTAAAAGATCAAAATTAATATTTTATTGTAGCGACTTGAAACCTAGAAAACAATGTATTAGCGTTCATAACCAGGCAAACAGGATTCTTGGGTTCATATCTGGAATCTGATAACAAGAACTACTGGCGTTATCTTGAGCTTTACTAACATTAGTGGGGAATTGGATTGTGCGGTTTCAGTTCTGTATACTTCGTATAGAATGAATTATAGATTATTTGGAGAGAAGTACAAAGACAGCTTAAAATGATCCACTGTCTTAGAAACCTTCCATATGAAGAAAGACTGAAAAGCTTAGGCTTACATTCATTAGAGAGGCGTAGAGTTAGGGGAGATATGATAGAGGTGTACAAATGGGTAAGTGGGATTAACAAGGGTAAAATGGAAGATGTTCTGAAGCTCAGTAATAACGAAATAACTAGAACAAATGGCTTTAAATTAGATAAATTCCGATTCAGAAAGGATATAGGCAAGCACTGGTTTGGTAATAGAGTTGTGGATATATGGAATAGGCTACCGAGTGCCATAGTAGGATCGGGGACGCTAGGGAGCTTCAAGATGAAGTTGGATAGGCACATGGAAGTGCTGGGATGTGTGTGAAAGGGATCTG
>NW_024719599.1:0-19137 GCF_018991925.1 Homarus americanus
CTTGTTAATAATTTCCAGGAAACTTTCAAATTTTTATTTATTTTTTTTTAATTATCGGCACGTTTATATACAGGGCTTATCTTATCTCTTCAATAATTACTACACTTCTTGCGGTTTTCGGCCTTACAGAAAATTCTTGATTGAGATCATAGAAATATACTGTATCTCTATTGCGGTTTTGGGTTTGAATAAAAAAGGTTTGTGTTGTGGTTTTGAGTCTTCGAAGTATTTCTCTATATTGTTTAGTGGAGTCTTTGTCAGAGGTTCTTTATACCCTTGTGGTCTTTGGGGGTGATCCCTTGCTCTGTAATTGTATATCTATTTGTGGTCTGAGGTCTTCATTATGTTCTGGAGTCATAATTTGCTATGTTATCTGTGTAGTTGTGGTCTAACGCCTTCACCACCTCAATATTTCTGTGATTATTCTCCAGTGTGTGATTACTTCTTAAATATTTTTGTTAATACTTGTGGCCGAGATCTTTTATATTTAGTTTCGGTCATATACAGATTTTTTTTATTTACTGTTATTTATAGCCAGGCGCCATCTTGTATACCACAGCAGAAGGACTTGAGACACAAGGTCCCCCCACACGTGTAGCGCAGTATACGGAGATCCATTCACATCTTACAGCCCACATGATCGGTCAAATAAGATGATTATGATCACCAATGCTTAAGTTATCGACAATCTATGGCAGGGTATTAGTGTCCCAACTGCAAAGGCGCAGTAACACTTGTTCATGGTGAATATTTTCAGTAATTGGCCCCATATAGTGGAGGCAGTTATTACTTGGTCTTTTCAGTCGATAAGAGGGTGGCAGAATGCGGCCTTAAACACGACACCGGAGCAGCGAGTTAGTTTGGTCTTCTGTCCGGACGTTTCCTAACTTAATGTAATATAATCTAACCGTATCTAACCTAACCTAACTTAACTATGACGTAACCTAACCTAATCACATGTCCTAACTTAAGCTAACCAAAACTAACCTACCGGTAACCTAGACAGATTAATCCGGTTACTTACTGATACACAATAGATGATGGTTTGTTTGAGGGCGAAAATTATAGTGAATTTGCTGTTCTGTTAACTAATTCTCATTTTGAAATACATTACATGCCGTTTTTATGGGCACGTAGATTATTCACACGTGTATACCGTTAAACCCAGATATAATCATAAAATACTAAGATAATAATTGTCATCACGAGGTTAAAAAAAAAAAGAAGAATGTGCCGGAAAAAAAATCGATAAAATGAAGAAAACAAAATATATGGGGAGAAATTTCTGTATACTATTCTTTTTCTTTTTGCTATATGTTGTTTGAAGCGGGAGTCTGTTGTACCTTAATTAAAAGTGATTGGATGATCTGGATAGCATGAGTTGAGGGTGAAGCGAAGGTTTTGGATAGTGAAGTAATTTATTCAGAAACAACAGTACAGCTATAGGGATTTTTTCTCATTTGTGTTGTTTGTAAATATTGTACCGCGTTCTGTACATGTAGATCGTTAGAGAAAAACTACAAACATATCACAATACATTTATTTGTCGCCAAGTTCACGTCTTTAAAAGCTCTGATTCTCAAAAGTTCTCTCTCAAAAGCTTGCGTAAAAGTCCACCCTCATAAATGTACTCAAAATTTTACTCTCAAAAGCTCACATTCTCACACCTTGAGTACATCTAAACCTCCACGAACAAAATGAATTTCCAGCACACCATCTACCTGTTACAGTAAGAAGTGTTGATAGAAACTAATTAAAATACCTTGAAGATTTTACCTTTAATCCTTATACAGATCTATATTGATTCGGTCTTGTTTATTTATATGAAGATTTTGTTAGACAAGTTGATTCTATACTGAGCAAGAGAATGCGGGATAAGATATCTAGTTATCAGGGTTAGTTCATTATACACGGGTTGGTATCGTACTCAGGGTGTTAATTTATTATTCTCAGGTGTTTGGTATCATACTCAGGGCGATAATTCACATCATAATGCTCTAACACTTTACCTGCCTTCCCTAACGACATAACCTCATAAAAATGTTATTTTTCTCTTTACCGATGGATCGTTCTTGTTATGATAAAGTTTAACAAATTCATCAGTTCGCCGAGGATTTATGTGCAGTTGTAAGATGGTTGAAACTAAAAGCTATCGTCCTCAGAGGTGCAACATGTGTAACGGTAGACACTGTTTAAAGATGTTAAGAGCTGTGGGTAGTGGTCGCCGACCCTCAGACTTGATGGTAGCTATTGTCCCTTTTTGTTACTTTATAAACATCTATATACTGGCGCTGTTCTCACCTAACCTAACCTTTTTCAAGGAAATTTTTTTGGTGGGAACATTTACGTCCAAATTTTCTCATCTTTTTAAAAGCCTACGATGGCCCATCACCCTCACTCCCTTCCTCACTCTGGATAGGCTGTCAGCTGGTAAAAATGGTGAAAGTTATAGGTGATCCAAGTACTGAGAATTATATACAAATTATATACACCCTAGGGATAAATTATACGCTTACGGGGGAAGATAAACAATAACGGGTGATACATTATGAAAACCTGTCTCATAGATTATACTTTGTCGTCAATGTAATGAGAAACCGAACCTGAAACCGAAGCTATAATCGAATCTGAAAGCGAAACCGAAGCTGTAACCGAACCCGAACCTAAAACCAAGACCGAACCTGAAACCAAGACCGAACCTGAAACCGAAGCCGAAACCACTACCAGATCCCCCTTTTTTCATGCCAAAATCGTGGGGTTTGGTTAAGTTAGGTTACTGTAGGCTAGGAGTTAGAATAGATCATGGTAGTTTAGGTTAGGTGGGTAGGTTAGATTAGGTCAGTTTCGAGTAGGGATAGTTTAGATTAGGTTAAATTAGGTTTGGTTAGGTTAGGTAAGTTAAGTAAGGTCACATTATAGCTTAAGTTAGGTTATATTAAGTTAGGTTAGGTTACGTTTCATGTTCCCTGGTTTCAGCTACTCTCAGATATCAAATATTACATCCTCGACTTATCAGCGACTAAGTTTTTCCTGCATTACTGCCCTTATCTTCCCTTCCTCTATCTATGGTAATTACTATCCTTTTTTCCTCTTACTTAATCTCCCTTCCTCTCTCCCACTCTCACCCTTTAATGATTCTCCTGCATTGTCTCTCTCTCTTTCTCTCCCTAGCGTCTCTTAATACGTTTTCTCCGTTTCTATCTCTTGCCATCTCTTCTTTTTTTTAATTATCTCTTCCCCCTCTTCCCTCATTCGTGTTTCCTCTTCTTAGTGTTTCCCCTGCATCATCCCACTCCCTCGTTATCTCTCTCTCTCTTTTTTTCATTTTCTTCCCTTCTCATTTCCTTATATCTACTATTTATTTTTAAATTCCATGTTGTTGTTGTTCTTGTTCATCTTCTTGTTCTTGTTTTTATCCTCCTCCTCCTCCCCCTTCCCCTCCCCCTCCTTCTCCTCCTCCTCTTCCTCTAGTTTACTGTACTTATTTCTTTCTTCTCGCATTCAATATTATGTTTTTATTTTTTCGTTGTCTCTTCAGTTCTTCTTTCTCTTCTCTTTTTCTTCTTACTCTTCTTTTCTTTTCTTCTTTCTCTCTTATTTTTCGTTTTTCTCTTTCACCTTCTTAATCCTGTTTCGTTATTCCTTTCTATACAGATTCGGTTTCACTTTCTCTTCCTACTTTCCATACTTACATTTATTGCTTATTTTCCTTCTTCACCATTCCTTCTCTCCTCTCGTTCCTCCTTCACACTTTCGTTAGTATTTTCTTTCCACCTCTCTACGTTGATTAATGACTTATATTCTTTATTTCCTTCTCAGTTCCTTCATTCCTTCTCATTTCCTTTATTCCCTCCTACACACACATTAACTAGTTCATTTCCTTTTTTCCTCTTCATTTCCCTGCCTTTTCCCTCCCTCTCTCTTTCCCTCCGCCCTCCTCCCTCCCTCAGTCCCTCCAACACATGAGGTTTTCTTAAAGGAACCAGAACTACACTAACAAGGTTAAGTACAATAAAGTTAACCTAACTCGATTGTGGGACCAGCAGCTTTAGGTCCCAGCCATGTTGATTCTTGCACGGACTCTAGTTTGTTTTGTACATTTGTAGAGATGAATCACGTCAAGACTATCTGGTATATGCACACAGATGGACAACACAGACTCAGTGAAAAACAATGTGTCTTTATGTTGTGAGAATGTTATAATACAGTGGATAATTTTAACACTCTAGAAAGATTATACACTGTAGAAATTATTATCCATCGTTGAAAGATTATGTACTGTAGAACATATACACTAGGGTAATTATACATTGTAGAAAGACTAAACGAGTTAGAAAGAATATACACTGTTGAACTATACACTGAAAATATTATGCATTGTAGAAAGTTAACGGTACACTGAAGTAATTATGTACTGTAATCAAATTATACAATGTAAATTTTATATTGTGTAAGTCAACAAGTTTTAATGATGTAAAATAAGTTTCTACACTGTGAATAAAAACCAGGGTAAAAAATTTCTTTATTTCTTTCTCAGTTACTACTTTCTTTGCCACTTCCCTTACTCCTTCCTACGCACTTAATTTCCTTCTTTCCTCTTCATTCCCTACCTCCCTACCAGCCAACCTCCCTACCTCCCTACCAGCCAACCATCCAACCTCTCTGCCTCCCATCGGAACCAACGTATGTAATATTATACACTGAGACGATTGTTGTAAAATGAAAGGTAATGAATAGCGTACTTCATTAAAGGGTAGATTTAGCTGGAATGCATAACAAAAAAGAGTAAATGAAAAACACAAAATCAGAATCTTGAAGTGTATAAGAAAGCAATTTAATGAAAGTATTATGTAGAATTATTCATTGAACGCGAATCACCTTGAGGAAATTGAAAGGGAGCGAGGAGACGTCCTTTGGTGAGGTGTGGTGTTAGGAGCGTGTAGGTAAACCAGCTTAAACCATCTCCCTACACGTCTCTTGTTCTATAAACCCACATTAAAACTAATCGACAAACTTTAATCAAGATAGATTACAATTTTACTGATTGTGTAAAATTGTAAAACATGACAGAGAAGAATTTTACTGTGTGGCCAAAGAGTCAGTCAGTTGTGTCAGGGCGAAGCGTGCCAGGCAAGAATAAATATCAAGGTGATAAAGAATTTAAGTGTAGTGGGATGAAAAATCAAGCTCAGGCAGATCGTCCTTAGCTGGGGAAGAAATAATACTGTGGCTGCCATTAGTTTAGTGAGGCTTCATAGGAAACACACTAATCTGTACTGTTGGGGCTAACTTAGGGCTTTGAGAAGAAACACACACACACACACACACACACTCACACACACACTCACACACACACACACACACACACACACACACACACACACACACACACACACACACACACACAGTTATCCTGATGGCAGAGTTATCGCGCGACTCAGTCACTGAACATATTCCATGCGCGCAGTCGTAGACAGGGGCGTCATAAACAAAAAGCCCATTAGGACCATAACCTCCGCTAGGAAACCAGAGAAACCCATCCATGACAGACCGTACCATTACACTGAAGTTCCACGAAAATAGTATGATCTAAGTCTCTACTACTCTCCAACGTCAATTCCTTAGCTAATAAATTTGACGAACTGACAACTACAGTCCGATCAGTCGCTGCCAACGTCGTTGCCATATGTGAAGCTTGGTAAACCTGCCACATTGAGGGATAGCAACTCTTTCATCACCTTCGTTCACATAGACGTGGAGGGGGCGTTGCCCTCTTCTGTCAAGATGACCTAGGCCCGTCACGCCTGGATGTTCAAGTCCCAGCAAATGTGTAGGCATTATGGGTACGGGTCGTGCCACGGGCTCACCCACGCCACACTGCATATCATAACCTGCGTGTCATACCATCCGCCTCGCTCACCCACCAGATACACTCTTATCAATCACCTCATTACCACGTCAACCCACCTCACAGTTAGGTACCCATGTGCCAAGTTAGTATTATGCGGGGATTATAACGAAATTGACACCACTGACATCCAGGACCAGCTATCACTATCACAAGTTGTGAACTTCCCCACACACGGTCGAAATGTCCTTGACCTTATCTTAACTGACTTAGCAGACCAGTACCAACCACCTCAACCAATGCCTCCTATCGGATGTAGCACACACCTATCAGTGTTCTGGTCTCCAGCTCCCACTACCAGCCAAGTACAGAGACCCTACATGAAGACCGACAGGCCGATTACTGACTGCAGTGCATCTCTTCGGGTAGCGGATAATTCACCATCCCTGGACTGAAGTATTTAGTGTGGATGACGTGGACACCAAATGGATAAATTATATCAACACCACCACTTCTTCTTCGAGAAGTCCGTCTGATCACACCCAGATGACTTGCCCTGGATCACACCTCGGATCAAAAGACTTATGCAACAGAGAGACAGCGCCTTTTACTCAATGACCACAACCGCTACAGGTCCCTTTGCAACCAAGTCATCCGCGAAAAACGCACTGCAAAGAAGTCTTACTACTCAACCAAGTTGCAACACCTGAAGCAGACCAACATCAGTCAGTGGTATTGTAAGCTTAAAGAACTCTGTGGACTAAATAATAAGACACACCCCCTCCCCTTCCTTAGCCATCTCTCTAATGTTGACGCTGCTGAGCAATCAAACAACCATTTCGCAACTATATGCTAGACGCTCCCTCGGCTTGACACAACCAGTCTTCCTGCTTACCGGCCAGCCCCCTTTCCCACTGACTTAGAAGAAGAATTTGAAGTAGCAAAACGTCTGGACAAACTGAAGTTAAAGAGCTCCACCAACCCCATTGACTTACCAATGAAACTCTACAAGGAATTCTCCCCGGAACTAGCTAAACCCCTCTGCTCCATCATCAATGCTTCCCTCAGCCAAGCAAGATGCCCAGCTGATTGGAAGACTTCATCTGTGTCACCAGTGCCCAAGTCAACCAGTCCACAATCCTCAAATGAGCTACGACCCATTGACATCACCCCAAATACCCAGCTTAATCTGTGAACGTTTCGTGTTTGACTGGGCTTATGCTGATATTGCAGGCGCCATAGATCCTCAGCAATTTGGTAATATGAAAACTTCCTCCACCACTCACTGTCTTGTCAGCTTTCTCGACTACATATACCGCCATCTGGAAAAACGAAAAACGTCTGTAGCTGTCGCCTTCATTGACTTCATCAAAGCATCTGACCGAGTCGACCACAATTCAATCATCAACAAAGCTATCGACCTCGGGTTTTGAAGAAGTCTTATACCATGGCCTACAGACTTCCTTAGTGACCGACGCCAAGCCGTACGCTTCCGAGGGGCTGTCTCCACTTTTCAGTCACTCACCTGTGGTGTCCCCCAAGGCATCAAGATGGGACCGCTATGCTTCCTTATGCTTATCAATGATGCCGTAAGAGAAACCCCTGCTCGCTGGAAATATGTCGACGACTCCACCATTGGGATCAGTGTCAACAACTCGGCTCCCGACTACACCGCCCTCCAGAATTTATTGAACAGTCCCCAAAATTGGGCCATCAACAACCACGTCACCATCAACCATACCAAGACCATGGTTATGCACATCAACCTCTCCTCTGACTCCATGTTGTAAACTCCACTCAGCTCCTCGGCGTCACCATAGACAACAAACTAAATTGGAAAATACACGTCAGTGAAGCTGTCAAATCCTCCAGTTTCCGTCTCTACCTCCTCCGCCGACTCAAGTCCCTCGGGAGTTCCTGCGCCCGACCACCTCAGTGTTTACTCAACATTCATACTTCTCAAGCTCACCTATGCCTCCTCTACCTGGTCTTCCTCCATAAATGCCACACAACGTAATCACCTAGAAAAAGTGCAAAAGAGGGCATGCAAGATTATTCTCTCTCCTTCCTACTCCACATATCAAGAAGCGCTCAAACACTGACCCTCTCGGCTCTTTCTGACCATCACCACGACCTCAACTGCAAATTTGGTGAGAAGCTTCTGCACCGTCCTCGACACTGGCTCCTACTACCACCCGAGATCCCTCGTCCGAGAATTGCTGTTCGACACCACAACCGCATCCAGTCCATACGAGCACGTACTGATCGCAAAAAAAAAAAGCCCATTCCCAACCTTTGTAAAAATTACCAAAGACTTGTAATCAACCAGTTTATTCACTCCAAGTCAATCTTATCATTTTGCACTGTCCCTATGTTGAAATGCCCTGTATATCATATTTGTATCACTTATGTTACTTGTATATTATTTGTAAATCAAGAGACCCATTCCCCAGTTATGCAACTGTATATTTTCACCCTTCCGGCTGCCATGCTCTTTCAATAAACCGTTAATTATTATTACCATCATCATCATCATCATCATCATCATCATCATCATCATCATATCATCATCATCAATCATCATCATCATCATCATTATCATTATCATCATCATCATCATCATTATACACACACACTTACTTACTTACTTACTTACTTACTTACTTCCTACTTACTTACTTACTTACTTACTTCTACTTACTTCCTACTTACTTACTTACTTCCTTCCTACTTACTTGCTTCCTACTTACTTACTTCCTACTTACTTACTTCCTACTTACTTACTTACTTACTTCTACTTACTTCCTACTTACTTACTTACTTCCTACTTACTTCCTTCCTACTTACTTACTTCCTACTTACTTACTTCCTACTTACTTACTTACTTACTTACTTCGATTCCTGCATTTTTAATAATTTATTCAATGATATAGCGGAATTTCTACTTTTTTCCTGTTATTGTATAATCATCAAAGGCAGAGAGAAGGCAAAGCTCACAGCCCACTGAACAAGAGGCAATGTTGGGATGGCAAACAAGTACGTCTGGCAATCTTTGAGGCAGCATCTGCCTTGCGCATGTTTAAGGGAGGATGTGGAGGTGTTCATCCTGAGTAGCTTTTATACCTTTCACGCTGTGGATATGTTTACACGCACACACACACACACACACACACACACACGCGCGCGCGCTACTACTACTACTACTACTACTACTACTACTACTACTATGTTGCTGTCACTCGGAATCGAGTATGACGATCATCCAGCTATGCTATATTATATCATATCATTATAGCATTGCTATAATGATATGAGTTGATAAGTTAATAAGGATATCACTTAGGTTGGTGAGTTCTGAGGTGACTCAAGAGGCCGATACGGGACTGGCAGGGTCGATCACAGAAGTTGGGCATGTGGGTGGCTACATCTAGTGCGGGAGGGGAGGCGGCAGCGTCTTTCCGGCGTTGGCGCTTGTCTGCCTCGTTATACAGTCGGGCTAACTCGAAAGTATCGACACCTTCTTGTGTGGTGCTCCACCTACCGTTACGGTGTGGAGTGATCGACTTCCAGGTGAGGGGGTCGATTTGACACTTTTCAGGTTTGTCTTAAGACTATCCTTATATATTTTCAGTTGCCCGCCAGCATTACATTTACTATTCGTTAGGTGACTGTTAAGTCGCTGCTTTGGCAGTCTACTGTCTTACATGCGGGTAACATAGCCAGTCCAGCGTAGTTCTTCATGGATAATGGTAGCCTCGATGCTGCTACAGTTGGTGTCTGCGAGAATACTGGCATTTGTTCTCTTGTCTTCCCAGCGAACTCGGAGGATAGAATGTGCCTCCTGTATGTGACCCATATCTTGCTGCCATATAGTAGGGTGTGGAAGACCACTGCTTGATATACGTGTAACTGTAGATAATTTCAGCTCCCTACAGCTGAAAACACAGTTTCGGAGTCTGCCAAAGGCTTGAGATGCACATCTGATCCGATGCTGAATCTCTTCATCGATGTCCACGGTGGTGGACAGGTGGGAGCCGAGATACGAAAGTGGGTAACATTAGTGATGGTAGTACCGTTAAGCTGAATGGATGGTGGAGGTGTGGCTGAACCAGGGGCAGGCTGAACGAGAATCTGAGTCATTCGTACATTCATCTCAAGACCGAAGTGTGCATACGCATCTGTGTAGGTGTTCAGGATCTACTGTAGGTCGCGTTCAGTGTGAGCGACAAGGGTGAGGTCATCTGCATACTGAAGTTCAGTAATGGACTCTGCCGACAAATTTATTCCTGCCTGGAGTCGTCTAATGTTGAAAATTTTTTCATCCGGTACCGGATGTCCATCCGACGGCTAAATTTGCGCTGCCACGAGTAAGGAAAGCACCCAAGAAAATGGAAGAGAGAGTTGGTGTCAGTACACACCCTTGTTTAACCCCCATTTCAATAGGGAAGAACTCAGACTGGGTGCCTTTGTGCAGGACACTGCCGTTCATGCCATCGTGGAGTTGCCTCAAAATGGCGATGAATTGGTGGTCAGCCAAAACAACTGAGGGTCCACCAGAGGGCTTTTCTGTTGACCGAGTCGAATGCCTTCGTTAGGTCAATGAAAGCCATGTACCGATCACGACGCTGATCTCTGCACTTTTTTGATATCTGACGGGCAGCAAAGGTCATGTGAGTGGTACTACATGATGGTCTAAAGCCAGATTGAGATTCTGGGAGGAAGTTTTCTGCTTCAGGAAGAAGTCTGTTAAGGAGGACTCGGGCGATAATCTTGCCAGCTATGGACAGTAGCTGCCACAGGCTGACCGGTCTCCCTTGTTCTTATAAATATTGACGATGGAGGAAGTCTTTTAGACCTTGATATTTCCTCCTTTTCCCATATATTCTCCAGAAGAGAGTAGAGACGGCTGGTAAGCAGAGATCCTCCTGCTCTATACACCTCGGCTGGGATGCCATCAGGCCCTGAGGCTTTGTTATTTTTAATCTGTTTGGTGGCAATAGCTACCTCATCCAGAGATGGAGGATCGCTGAGGTAGGTCAGCTCTGGGTGCTGAAGCACCTGTTGGGTGGTTAGGATATCCACATCAGTGTTTCGGTTGAGCAGTGAATGGTAGTGCTCTTTCCAGCGCTAAAGGAAGCCTTCATCGTCTTTAATTGTGGAGTTACACCATCTGATGAGCGGAGGTGGTCTGCGCCGCAAGTGATTGGCCCATAAAATGTTTTAGTGGGAGTTGTTCTGTAGTTAAAGCAACACCTTTATCATCGACGAGTACATTGATTGCCGGTTCATTTTCATCACTGGGATTTGGTTTTTTGTTGTCGGGTTGTTTATCAGCCCATGTTAGAGCTGCTCTTTGAAAGCATGTGCTACCGCTGGATTCTCCAGACGCTTAGTGTTAAAACCTCTTCTAGAGGCTTGCTGCCTTCGCCGTTTTGGGATGACGTGAAGTGAAAGCTTGGTTTTGACGGGGCGATGATCAGTGTCGCAGTGGTGTAAGCCATGCATGTCATGGATGATGAGGACTTCTCTGCGATCTCTTTCTCTGACAATGATGTAGTCAATGAGATGCCAGTGTTTGGGTCGTGGGTGTTGCCACGAACCTTTGAACTTGTGAGCCTGCCTGAACAACGTATTGGTGATAGTGAGGTTGTGTGTAGCACACTAGCTGAGGAGGAGTAGGCCTTTGGGATTACACTTCCGGAGTCCATTTCTCCCTATGGTTCCTTGTCATTTGTAAGCATCTCGGGCAACTCTGGCAGCGAAGTCACCAAGGAGTACAACCTTATCTTCTCTGGGGATAGAAGTTAGCACTCTGTCGAGATCGGCGTGAAAGGCCTCCTTGATGTCTTCCTCTGTATCCAGTGTTGGGGCGTATGCACTGATAAAGAAGGCTTGACGCGAGTGATTCAGTGGGAATCTAAGCGTAAAGAGATCCACGCTGATCCCAATAGGCATTTCAATTAGCCTGTGTAGGATGCGTTGGCAAATGGTAAAGCCAACTCCGTAAATGTGGTTTCTCTCCTCAGCAGGCTTACCCTTCCAGAAGAATGTATAGCCAGACCCCCGTTCTGAGAGTTGACCCTCGTCTGGGTGCCGGGACTCACTGATGGCTGCTATGTTCGATGGTATACCTATCCAGCTCTTTTGCCACAAGGGCAGTTCTTCTTTCAAGACGCTCATTTGTGCCAGTATCCAGAAGGGTCCTGACATTCCATGCAGCGACCATAAAAGGTTGTGTAGTTTGTTTTTGTTTGGATTTTGATTTTGTTTTCGACCGCATAAGGATGACTTTAGTGGGTGCGGTTGCCCAGCCAGGTTGGGTTTTTAGGCAGGCGTTGTTTAGGGCACATTTTCTAGCCCCCTCCGCGTGTGGGTTGAGCAGATTGGCACCTCGAAAGGGATGCTCAGTCGTACAGACAGGAACGGATTGCACTACTGCCTAGATTTTAGTGCATAAACGACCATCTTATTTGTGCCGTCCATGTACAGAGTTGTGACTAGCGACTCCCGACTGTCATCCCTGCCTGTCCCCGTCGCCACTCGTCCGTCGCCATAGGAGACGGAGTGGGTGAACACGTGCACAAGAGCACCAGGAGTGACGGATTTTATCCCGATTCAACTCACACACGCGCTTATGATATGTTTTTCTAACTCCTCTATTTTTTTTTAAATTGGACCAATTACCAATATTACTTCAGAAAACAGGACAAGCAAATTCTTGCAAGTATATAATGTTGAAATTTTATTACGCAGATTACAAATTTACAGGTATTTATCATGATATTTATTTACATGCTAAAAATAGTGCTGGAAGAGCCGACTAGGAGGGAGGGTAGTTTCATCTCTCACATTAATAAGGTATCGAGACCTGAATATATATATATATATATATATATTTATATATATATATATATATATATATATATATATATATATATATATATATATATATATATATATATATATATATATATATATAATGCACAAACGATTATTTCTCTCGAAGGTAAACTTGACTGTGTTTGTGGGTTCTTATGAATGGGTTTCGATTATTGCCTCCATCACACGAGGACCCCCCGACATTACTCTCCCCCCACTTCCCTCTCCTCGCTCTATATATTACTGTACAAACTTCGAAAGGGTGAAAGTTAACAGCTGGTGTCTCAATAAGTGTTCGTTGAGCAACACATCATGCAACAGGTGACCTATAACAATATATAAACAGCTATAGCTTGCCATAACTCTCTCCTCAATAGCTTCCTTAAATAGATGATTGTAACCATCATTTCTACTGAGAATGAATTCGATTATTGGGTCAAACAGTTTACTTCAGTGTATGACTTTTTATTAACTGTGTCAAACAGTTTACTTCAGGAACTGTCTGTTCACAACAGACTATGAAGCAGACAGCGTGGCGTGGATCACCTTGGTGTTGCGTGTCTTCAGAGAAGAGCCTTTCACTCACATGCAAGGGTCGTGCACTAAGAGGGCGGAACTATTGCCAGACTTGTGTAAATAGAACTGGCTAATCCGCTCCTACACGCAAGACGAGGCTTCATTCAGCCTGGTGTATGAGGTGGAGTCTGTCTCAGTGGCCGTGTCTCGAAATAAGGTTTGTTAATATCTGTCCCGGAACATAATTTGTGTGCTCCTGGTACAGGATTCATTGAGGGGTAAATGGTATTATTTGGTGTATCTTCTCGTAAAGTGGCTCTATAAGTTAATTTAGTCTGTAAAAGATACACTAAATTCTCACAAGTTTAAGAAAGAAAGTCGTAAAGCCCAGTGTTGATATTGACTCGAGTTTTCGTCACTTTCCTCCTCTAGTAAAAGTGTTTTGTAAAGAAAATACTGTTTTGTAGTTTCAGTAATATTTGGAAGCAGCGGCAGATGAGAAAATAAAAATAATATTTTAGCAAATATCAAATACTGACCACACAAACACACGCACGCACACACACACACACACACACACACACACACACACATTGTGGGTGTTTACTTCTATAAATTTCCTTGTTTCGCTGATGGCTAGTGACTGGGCGGATATCTGAATGCTATCTTACTGACATAGTTACTTAGTCGTCGTTAAACACTATTTTCGGTTACAAAGTCATCATCCCTGCCATCGTCACCAGTATTATCAGGTCGTCATAATTATCACCCTTTTCCCTAATTATAATAATATTAATAATTAGTATCATCAGCAGTATCGTCATCATCACCATCACTCTTATTACAGTCAGCAGTATCGTCATCATCGTCTTGGTCGACGTTGATGTGTAATTATCACTCTTCCCACAGCCCCTCCCTCCCTCCCTCCCCTCTTCCATCATACATAACCCCTCCCTCCTTCCCCTCTTCCACCATATATCACCCCTTCCTCCCTCTTTCCCCCCTTCCACCGTACATCACCCCTCCATCCCTCCCCTCATCCACCAAACACCATCCCTCCCTCCCTCCCTCCCCTCTTCCACCATACATAACCCCTCCCTACCTCCCCTCTTCCACCATGCATCACCCCTCCCTCCCTCCCTTCCCCCCTCTTCCACCAAACAAACATCACCCCTCCCTCCGTCCCTCCCATCTTTCACCATACATCACCTCTCCCTCCCATCTTTCACCATACATCACCTCTCCCTCCCATCATTCACCATACATCACCTCTCCCTCCCATCATTCACCATACATCACCCCTCCCTCCCATCTTCCACTATGCTTCACCTCTTGCCTCCCATCATCACCATCTAGACCTGGCCACCAATCTTCCTTGGGTGGCCAGCCTGTGTTATCTCAGCGCGGGCCATCTTCTCGGCGTCTGGTGGTGCTGTTCCTTAATATCACGATACAGCATCTCTTGTCCCCCCCCCCCCTCATCCCATCACCCACTCACATCATGACTATAAACATAAGTAGACCAGAAAGAGATGTAAATGATGTGGGTGGGCCTGTGATGCATCCCAGGGGCTTTTGTCTGTGGCTGCGGGTGTCAGGTAGGCGGGTAAGGGTTGGGGATGGGAGTCTTTCTGTTTCGTGGTGGCCGAGGGTGAGGGCTCGTAGTTGGCGGTACTGGTGGCTGCTGGAGGTATAAGAAGAGGAGATAGCGGTGTGAGGAGGAAGAGGGAAAAGAAGGAGCGGAAAGGAGTAGTAAAATGAGGGAATTGGTCAATCGTTTAGGAAACTGGAGTGATGTGGTTGGCTGGAGGCGAAGGAAGAGGCAGGGCATGACATAGGAGGAGGAGGGAGTTGGTTACTTTTGGCGGAAACTGGAGTCATGTGGTTGGCTGGAGGAGAAGGAAGAGGAAGGTGGTGACATAAGAGGATAGAGGAGGAGGAGGTGGAAGGAAGGAAGGAGTTGGTTAGTCTTATCGGAAGCTAGAGTCTTACGGGTGGCTTGAAGAAGCGGAAGAGGGTGAGTGGCTTTGGTGGTTGGTAATGTATACAGTAGGGGCGTGTGTGAGGGTGTGGGTGAGAAATGATATAAGATGGAGCAGAAGTTTAGGTAGGTATCAAAATATGGGGATAGGATGATGTGACGAGACTCCTGCTGGTAAAAAGAGGAGAAACTATGACATCTCAAGTTGCCCTTTGATGTTATTTCTCTCAAATTTTGTTCTAAGTTGTAAAACGATTTTTTTTCAAACGGTGATGACCCGTGATGACTCTTGATGCCAAATGTTGTTATCCTTTTCGCTAGATTGTCACAACATATCTCACAAGGAATACTTTCATGTAAAGCTTTACCCACTTTAGATCTGGGTCATGATTATTGTCTGATAGCTTTTGGGTGTTTCATAATACTACACATTGTAATTTCCTTCTCTACATTGTTATCAAAGACATTGACCCAGATGTTGAAAATGATGCTCCGACTTTAAGTATCTTAAGCGGATGATAAGAGTAAGTATGTAATAATGAATTACTAATGAGCCAGTTGGCCCTCACTCTAGCTGTTCCCCCACGCCTGAAGAATAAATCATAAGTGAACGTTGCTGGCTCTCCGTCGTGTTAAAACCCGCCTGCGTGTACTGTACTGTGCCGTACTCCCTGTGCCGGTTGTACTACACGACTCGTGACACGCCGTCCGGTACACTATTACGGTACATTGTCATATAACTAATTTCCTCGAATGACCTTTTAATATTTTCTGCAGATAAAAAAAAAAAACAATGTCCTACTAGAAACACTCCTCCAGTCACACGTCGTCTATTAGTGTTTATATTATATAGTAGTAGATTATCTTTATTTCGTGTCCTTGTCTGGCTCTGTCTTTTCCTCACCAAGACACACTCCAAGAGGCTTTCGTGTTCACTTTACCAGAATGTGATGAATGACCATAATGATCACACCTGACAGCCGGCAACTAACACACTTGACAGTTGCTGTACCCTGGGGGAGGGCCTGAGTACCTGGAGGAACTACAGTGCTACGCCGCTCATGTCATTAAGAGAAATACTCCTCCTCTACAGAATACTATTCTAGACCTTAACGAACTCGTTCATTGAAGTTGTGAGAGACACTTTCTTCTCGGAAGTCGTTAATGACTATAAGGAATGTGGCAGTTTAGAGCGCAAGTTGATGGTTCCTTGTAGCGAGGGTCGTTTTGGGTACAGCACCACTACTATTGTCTGTATGTTTATGAGCTGTAAACAACCAAGAACTTTAAAGTAGGTTCATTAAGTCAGCTTGTGCACCAGACAACAGATGCTAAGATAAAAGAAATATACGTAAAACAGTGGGAGGTGTGAGTCTATGGCTTCACTAGGAGAAACTCATACTGGTGGGGGGCATGAATTAATGATTACAACACAGGAGGAAGTTTAATTTGTAAGAGAGTGATTCTGAATAGCTGGAGATGAGATTAAAGGTAAGAGGACTTAAATTTAACATGGAGGTTGAGAGAGAGTATGTTGGGGGTGTATGTTTTAAAGCGGGTTAAGAAGACTCAGCTCAGCCTCTTAGGTGGCCGTATTGCTCAATAATTTTATATTATTTGCCTATTTCTGGTGTTATTCAGTCTCCAATAACGATTAACTCGTTGTGCAATTAAGAAAACTTTATATATACAAGTATATACATGATGTATACTGTTAGTGGAGAGGTAACTTTGTCTCATATTTCGAGCATAACTTTGGATATATATTGATTAAAGTTTAACACACATTGCTCTACTGGGCCACAACAGAGGAATTTTGTTCTTGGATTCTCAACCCTTGTGTTTGTTCCACTATCTTTCTGGGTAGATTATCATCAATGTCCGTAAAATATTGTATCGGCGTCTGGGACTTAAATAATAAAAATGAGAAGAAAAAAACATATGTGGTAACAGCTGCAAAATATTCCGAATAAAAGAAATATATTGTGTGCCATTCTGGCCAAAAGTAATGTAGAAACCTGAGGAAATTTTGGTAGAAAATCCTCTAGTTTTAAGATGAATTGATAAAATGATTTTGATTATTGATGAGAAAGATATATTAGGTTTAAAGACACACAACAACACGTTTTTAAGTACATAATTTTTTAAAGCTGGTTTGTTAAAAAAATCTAAAGTTTGTTTTAGAAAATAGAATATTTATATGTTCAGACGTGAAATACAGTACAAGTGCCCATATTATACATAGACAGCGAAAATGGCTTCAACCACCAAAACACCACAACACGTGACTGAAACCCAAACTTGTTATAAAATCGGCATGATGGATATGCCACTTATGGGAGTATATAAGTTTCTCCATTATCTGTCATCCTCTTTATTTTCTTAAAGTCTTATCTCCTGACTGCCGTCGTTTTCTTTGAAGTCTTTTCTTCCCCTAATTTATCACTTCCGTCTTTGATGGGCAAGTGACACATCTATAGTTATTATAAATTTCAAACGGTACATTAGTAAATAAACAAGTGTTATAGCACACAATGCATGGTAGTGAGCATCTCTGAAGTTTGGCGTCCATAGTTGATACCTACAGTCAGCGAACTAATAATAACTAAATGAATAAATAAATAAAATACAGCCAGTTTTATATATATATTAAACTTACGGATACTGTTATGTTGTTCTGGGAAAGGTTATGATATATAGTGTTGTTTGTTTACGTGTGTGTGTGTGAGGGTGAGGCCCCGTGCGGGGTCACAAATACCTCTCGCCGTGTACCAGGTGCTGACGGATTTATACATTTTCTTACTCCGCTATATGTCACCATCCCCGAAGCATTAGTCTCTGTCCTTCCTAACGCAAAATACTTTCAATTGTTTTCATTTAGAGTGATTATGATAATGTTTTTTGGCTGGATAAATTCATGATGCATCTACTGAACTACAGAAGGTTGCAGCTCATCACGACACTGGACACACACATCCCGTTTTGTTATCACTTAAACACATATTTGGAAACATTTGGTTCACCTAAAGATGAGCCACCCCAAATTATTTCACTTGATTAAACACCCTAACGCTACCTGAGGAGGGTTAGATTAGATTAGGGTGTTTAACCATAAGATAAAATTAACTAGGGTGCCTAATATTCAGGTGTATGAGAGATGAGAGCAGGTGTGTTTCCCTGCCACTACCACAAAACAGTTGTAAGATCTTGCTGACTTCAGACTACCAGAGATGACGTAATAGACTAGCACGAGTCGTAACCATTACTTCCACGACGACTGCTTTGTCTGTCAGAGAATGGCCCGCTGATGGCATCTCCGATCTCGTCGTGGGTTCTCAATGGCCTCCAGAGAGGGACTACAATTGAGAGATAACATGTTGGATGACTGGTGCTCTGATGTAGAGGTGGTGAGTGTAGAAGAGAGACAAGGGGATGAGAGAAAAGAAAGAGGAAGGGATAAAAGAGAGAGAGAAAGAGGGGAGGGGTGGAAGAGAGTGTATGAGAGAGCCAGGGGCAAGAGAGAAAATAGAAGGTGAGAGAGAGAGAAGGTGAGGAGGCGTGAGTGAGAGACTTGGTGGGAGAAAGAGAGAGAAGGTGAGGAGGAGTGTGTGAGAGAGCCACGGGGAAAAAGAGAAAATAGAGGAAGAGAGAGAGAATGTGAGAAGTGTAGGTGAAAGACAAGGGGGAAGAGAGAAAATAGTTAAGAGAATGGGAGGAGGAGAATGTGTGAAAGAGCCACGGGGAAGGAGAGGAGAGTGGGAGAAAGATGGAGAATGTGAGAAAAAAGAGGGAGAAAGAAATAGACGGAAAATAAAATTGGATGCTGGAAAAGAGAGAGAGAGAGAGAGAGAGAGAGAGTTGAACAAAGACAAAGACAGTGGATAGATAATGTAATAACTCTAAAAACAAAAAG
>NW_024719600.1:0-9234 GCF_018991925.1 Homarus americanus
GTGATAGAAGGTAGAGGTTAATCTGCAGGTGATACAAGGTAGAGGTTAATCTACAGGTGATACAAGGAAGAGGTTAATCTTCAGGTGATAGAAGGTGAGGTTAATCTTCAGGTGATACAAGGTAGAGGTTAATCTTCAGGTGATAGAAGGTAGAGGTTAATTCAGGTGATACAAGGTAGAGGTTAATCTACAGGTGATACAAGGAAGAGGTTAATCTTCAGGTGATAGAAGGTAGGTTAATCTTCAGGTGATACAAGGAAGAGATTAATTCACAGGTGATACAAGGAAGAGGTTAATTTACAGGTGATACAAGGAAGAGGTTAATCTACAGGTGATACAAGGTAGAGGTTAATCTACAGGTGATACAAGGAAGAGGTTAATTCACAGGTGATAGAAGGAGGTTAATCTACAGGTGATACAAGGAAGAGGTTAATCTTCAGGTGATAAGGTAGAGGTTAATTTTCAGGTGATACAAGGAAGAGGTTAATTCCACAGGTGATAACAAGGTAGAGGTTAATCTACAGGTGATACAAGGAAGAGGTTAACTACAGGTGATACAAGGAAGAGGTTAATCTTCAGGTGATAGAAGGTAGAGGTTAATCTGCAGGTGATACAAGGAAGAGGTTAATCTTCAGGTGATAAAGGAAGAGGTTAATCTTCAGGTGATACGGTAGAGGTTAATCTACAGGTGATACAAGGTAGAGGTTAATCTTCAGGTGATACAAGGAAGAGGTTAATCTTCAGGTGATACAAGGAAGAGGTTAATCTACAGGTGATAGAAGGTAGAGGTTAATCTTCAGGTGATACAAGGAAGAGGTTAATCTTCAGGTGATAAAGGTAGGGATAACTACAGGTGAACAAGGTAGAGGTTAATCTCAGGTGATACAAGGTAGAGGTTAATCTGCAGGTGAAACAAGGTAGAGGTTAATCTACAGGTGATACAAGGTAGAGGTTAATCCACAGGTGATACAAGAGGTTAATCTTCAGGTGATACAAGGAAGAGCTAATTCAGGTGATAAAAAGGTAGAGGTTAATCTTCAGGTGATAGAAGGGAGAGGTTAATCTTCAGGTGATACAAGGAAGAGGTTAATTCAGGTGACAAGGTAGAGGTTAATCTACAGGTGATAGAAGGTAGAGGTTAATCTACAGGTGATAGAAGAAGAGGTCAATCTTCAGGTGATACAAGAAGAGGGGTCAATCTCAGGTGATACAAGGAAGAGGTTAATCTTCAGGTGATACAAGGAAGAGGTTAATCTACAGTATGGAAGGGAGGTCAATTCAGGTGATACAAGGTAGAGGTTAATCTTCAGGTGGTCTCATATTCTTGGAGTTTCTAATTCCGTAAATAATTTTCATCTATAATTAATGATTAACTCAGACACACCTTAAGAGGGTGTCAGCGTGAGGTAAAGATAATGGTGATGGCTCCTCCGACAGGTGTCAATTAGTGTGTGTGGTGGATGTGACATGTTGTACAGGGTGAGTGACCATGACGTTGCCAGGTGAGTGGCCGTGACGTGGCCAGGTGAGTGTGGATGTGGCCAGGTGGAGTGTGGTGGCCAGGTGAATGTAATTTGGCCAGGTGAGTTTGACGTGGCCAGGTGGAGTGTGTGATGTGGCCAGGTAGGTGCATGACTTGGCCAGGAGGACGAACAGAGGTGATGAACAGAAGATCAAGAGTGGACGTGGGCCAGAAAGTTATTAAGAGGTGTGACGCCAGGTGAGAGTGTGACGTTGCTAGAAAAGTATATGTGTGACGTGGCCAGGTGAGGACGTTAGTAGAAAAGTATTAAGAGTGTGTGACGTCCAGGATTACCAGTGCCTCGCCTTAACACACTCACTGGCTAAATACAATACACAGTCATCGAGGGCTGTCGCAAGAAGGCTGAGAGAGAGAGAGAGAGAGAGAGAGAGAGAGAGAGAGAGGAGAGAGAGAGAGAGAGAGAGAGAGAGAGAGAGAGAGAGAGAGAGAGAGAGAGAGTGTCTCAAAACTTGCTGCGTTGTCAGACCTGAAAAGAGAGCTGGTGGCAAGTCTGGTCAGTGTGGTGATCAGGTTGGCAGGCCTGACAGTGTACTGGGAGGGGTAGGGTTGGCAGGCCTGAACAGTGTGTTGGGAGGGGTAGGGCTGGCAGGCCTGGACAGTGTGTTGGGGAGGAGGGGGGTTGGCAGGCCTGGATAGTGTGCTGAAGGGGTAGGGGTTGGCAGGCCTGGACAGAGTGTTGGGAGGTGAAGGGCTGGCAGGCCTGACACTGCACTGGGAGGGAGTAAGGTTGGCAGGCCTGGACAGTGTGCTGGGAGGAGTAGGGTTGCAGGCCTGGTCAGTGCACGGAAGGGTAGGGCTGGCAGGCCTGGATAGCATTGGAAGTGTCGGCAGGCCTGTACAGTGTGTTGGAGGAAAGGTTGGCAGGCCTGATCAGCACGTGGAAGGGGAAGTTGGCAGGCCTGGATAGTACATTGAAGGGGTAGGGGTTGGCAGGCCTGTACAGTGTGTGGGGGAAGGTTGGCAGGCCTGGTCAGTGCACTGGGAAGGGTGGGGTTGACAGGCCTGAAGTGCGCTGGAGGGGTGAGGCTGGCACCTGTATAGTGCGCTGAGAGGGGCTGGGTTGGCAGACCCAGGCAGTGTGCTGGGAGGTAGGGTTGGCAGGCAAGAATAGTGCACTGGGAGGTGGAGTTGGCAGACCTGGGCAGTCTGCTGATGAGTAGGGGTTGGCAAACCTGATCGGTGTGCTGGGATGGGTAGGGTTGGCAGGCCTGGTCAGTGTGCTGGGAGGACTGCGGATGGCAGGCCTGGGTAGGGTGCTTTGACGGGTGGGGTTGGCAGGCTTGAGGAGGATGAGGAGGGGAGAGGTTAGTAGGCATGGGGAGGGTGAGGGGAGGGGTAGGGTTGGCAGGCCCGGGGAGGTGTTGCATAATGACGTGGTGGATCAGCTGACTGAGCTCATGGCCGCCGCAGTCTAGCTCATACTCTCTCTCTCTCTCTCTCTCTCTCTAACGTTTATTCGTGTATTAAATAAACTAATGAAAGCATACACTAAAAATCTACTGTACCAAATAATTATGAAATATACCAACACACGTAATATACCAGTACATTTAATATACTAGTACACATAATATACCAGTACATATAATATAACTAGCATATCATAATATACCAGTACACATAATATACCAGTACACATAATATACCAGTACACATAATATACCACAGTACACATAATATTCCGGTACACATAATATACCAGTACAAAACAGTATACCAGTACACCTAATATACCAGTACACATAATATTCCGGTACACATAATATACCAGTACGCCTAATATACCAGTACAATAATATACCAGTACACATAATATACCAGTATACATAATATACCAGTACATTTAATATACTAGTGCATATAATATAATGCATATATAATATACCAGTACACATAATATACCAGTAAACGTAATATACCAGTACACGTAATTTACCAGTACACGAAATATACCAGTACACGTAATATACCAGTACACATATACTAAATATACCAGTAAACATAATATACCAGCACACATAATATACCAGTACACATAATATTCCAGTACACATAATATACCAGTACACATAATATACCAGTACATACAATATACCAGCACACATAATATTCCAGTACACATAATATACCAGTACACATAATATACAGTACACATAATATACCAGTACACATAATATATCATATACATAATATACCAGTACACACAATGCACCAGTACACAAATATAAAGCACACACAATCCACCAGTTCACATAATATACCAGCACACACAATGCACATATTCCAGTACACATATATACCAGTACACACAATATACCAGTACACACAATGAACCAGTACACACAATATAAGTACACACAATGCATCAGTACACACAATATACCGGCACACACAGTCCAATAACACACATAACAATCGGTACACAAAATGCACCAGTACACACAATATACCGGTACACACAATGCACCAGTACACACACATACCGGTACACAATGCACCAGTACAATAATATACCAGTACACACAATGCACCAGTACACATAATATACCAGACACACACAATGTACCAGTACATTAAACAATATACCGGTACACAAGCAGCACCAATACACACAATATACCGGTACACAATGCACTAGGCATACATAATATACCAGCACACACAATGCACCAGTACACAATATACTAGCACACACAATATACCGGTAACACAATGCAATTAGTACACAATATACCGGTACAATACACTAATGGCAACACACAATATACTGTACACACAAACACCAGTACACAAAATAATACACTGGTCAATATTAAAGTAATACAATATACCGGAAACATAATGCACCTATATACATAATATCCGTACACACAATGCAACAGTACAAACAATATTCCAACACACACAATATACCAGTACACACACATACTATCATAATATACCGGTACAACAATGCACCACACAATATACTGGTACACAAACGCACTAGTACACACAATATACACACAATGCACCAGTACACACAATATACTAGCATACTATATAATAATACACACAATGCACCGGTACACATAATATAACCAGTAAACACAATGCACCAAAATAATATAACATACCAGTACACATGAACTAGTACAATGCAAGTACACAGAATAATGTGCACACACAATATACCAGTACACATATTATAAGTATACAATGCACTGGAATGACATAATATAAATGCACCAGATACACATAACATACCAGTACACACAATGCACCAGTACACACAATATACCGGTACAACTCAATGAACCAGTACACATATGTACAAATACACACAATGCACTATTGCACACAATATACTAGTACATATAGTATACACACACCCAATAAGTACACATAATGTACAAATACACAATGCACCAGTACACATAAATATAACCATACACATAATATACCAGTAATAATGCACTAGAAAATACACACAATGAACTATACACACAATACTACACATGCAATCAGTACACACATGCACCAGCACACACAATATACCGTTACATAATTATACACATAATGCACTGCAAAACATAATATACCGGTACACACAATGCACCAGTACACACAATATACCAAATACATAACAAACACAGCATATATACCTTTCCCGAACTAACAAAACAACATTAGTAAGGAGTATGAATATACATCCAATATAACCTTTAACGATATACCAAATATAACCTACTGCATATACCCGTTGGAGAATATACCCACATACAGTATCCTTCTGAATATTCTATAGTTATAAACAGATCGCATTTATAACCTAATTACATAAACACTTATATTATATTTTTACCACTTAGACAGACAGACAGATAGATAGATAGATAGATAGATAGACAGACGAGAAAAGGTCAACAGAGGTCATTGTGGGTCATGTGGTTGGTGTATCAAGGTCGGAATCAAAGTCAAATGTCATGGGTAGAGAGAGACGAAGGGGAGGGGTGTGGGTACTATGGTGGGGAGGCTTGTATATCAGTTCATGTAGCAGGTATGGTATAAAAAAAGCGGTAATGGTAGAAATTACAAATGAATGTCATTGGTAATCATTATGGTAGTTTTGACCATAATGAAGATCAGGAAGGGGAAGTTCATGGTAAGAGAAATCATCTGGATAACAGAGATCCAATTCCATGGCAGGACAATCATGGTAGTAGTGGTGGAGACAAGAAATAGTTCATGGTAGGGTATGGAAGGAGAACGGAGAGAAGAGAAAGGAGAGGAAGAGAGAAGAAAAGAAGAGAAAAGAGAGACGGGAGAAGGAGAGATAGGAGGAAAACAACAGAGAGAAGAGAAAAGAAAGAAGATCAAAATGAAGAGAAGAGAAGAGAGAAGAGGATGAAGGAAAAGGGTAAAGAAGGAAAATCGAGAGGACAGGAGAGGTATCCGGCTCTCTACAAAACAATAGCAGATAATTTATGCAGTAATATCAACACCTGCACAATCACAGGTAAGACAAAGTACAGGAGGTGACCTGTAGATCATATAGCCAAGGTAACCTTTAACGGAGATATGAACACAAATGTATCTTAAAATATATAATAAAATAAAAAACATTCCTCAACTGAGTCATGTACAGTGTGGAAGTGCTACCAGCAGACAACTTGCACAACCTCACCACCACTACCACCACCACCACTACCACCTCCTCCACCAACACCCCTGACAAAGCACAACACTGTCCTCAACAATGAATGGTTTATTATCTTCCCCATCAAGAGCCTGACTCCCTCCCTCTCTCTCCTTCCTCCCTCCCTCCATGTCTCTCTCCTTCCCTCCCCTGCATGTCTCTTCCTCCCTCCCTCCCTCCTCCTTCCCTCCTCCCCGTCCTGTTCTCCAGCATCTGTGTCATGACGTACTTATGACTGACTACTTAGTGGAAATTCTGCCACAGAGGAGTTTCCTCTCTCGGTTTAATGCAGTGCTGGCGAGACCAAGCAGGCTGAGAAGCAAGCAAGGCAAGCAGGCAGGCAGGCAGGCAGGCAGAAGAGGCAGGATGTCGACTAGTCGTTGAGTTTTCCGAAAGTTTGACCAACAGGTTATTGTCACATTGTTTTCCAAGTACACGTTGATTTCTTGTTTTCTAGGTGGAGTGGTGGATACCATCATAGGTGAAAGGTGTGTGTGTGTGTGTGTGTGTGTGTGTGTGTGTGTGGTGTCATGCGTATTTAAGAGGCCAACATCAGCCAACCTGGAAAATAGAAAAAGTCACAAGGTTAGATGAAACAGCTGCCATAGTGATGTTGAAGTGTCATGAGTATTCGAGGTAATCATCAGTGGTCGCCTGTCATAAATGTTTAAAGTAAATGCCACGAGAACTTGAAGTGACACAGCCACCACACGACACAAGCATTTCCTAACAACCTACTTAACATTTCACTTACAATTTAATATTCTAACCACATCCTGGCCATGACACACAACAACAACTGACACCAACATTTAATAACAATAAAAAGAATCGAAAAACGTTGCAGCAGACACTCTCAGAGCCATATGTCGTCACCATCACTGCTTGACTAACAAGTGAGACACACGACTGGCATCTTAAGCTCAACTCAACACCATTTAGTAATAGTAAATAATAATAATAATAAATAATAATAATAATAATAATAATAATAATAATAATAATAATAATACAAATAATAATAATCAGAGACCAACACACATACACACACCTCTTCACATCATTTATTCCAACATGATTTGCTGATGATTAAACTGGGAAAAAATTAACATAACTGAGTAACGTCCAAGCTTTGGTAAAATTATAAAAAATTACGAAATCCAGGATTGACGACAGTAGGAACACTTCCATACACCAAGTTACGCAACACTGGCTCATAGATGAGGACTTATTGAACCAAAAATAAAAAATTTGCATATTTATTCATCTCTAACCCGTTTAAAATCAAAAAATAAAACAAAACAACAAAACGAAATCTATTTTACAGTTATTTAATGGGTCATGGTGTAGGCATTCTCAGTAGACACCAGAAAGAGGTTGGGGACTTTTGAAATATTAAGAAGGCGAATGCTAAGAATAAGCTAAATTGACGGAAAACAATGGAAGAAATACTAAGATTAGCAAAAACTTCAAGAGAAACACTTGATACGTACAGAAAAAGAAAAATAAGATACCGTAATACACAATTAGGATGGAAGACTCACAAAAGTCAGTAGGTGCCAAGAATACCGGGCAGTCCGTTTAACCTATTGCTCATGTCATCGCCTATGTTTGAGCTATTCAGCGTGTTAGGTTTTATGATGTTGTTAACTTGTTCCATTTATCCCTCTGTTTTAAACCAGTGTTTACCTATTTCGGCTAAATCTAAATTTGTGTAATTTAAAACCATTGTTTTGATTAGCTCCTGGTTGGATAATTTGAGTACTTTGTATGTCCTTTGTGTTAGCCTGCCTTCATTATACACCTCTTCAGGTCGCCTCGCTCTACGTCTCTCAAGGGTGCAGGTTAAGTGCTTTAACCTGTCTCTATACTCAAGGTTCCTAATGCCCGGGATTAGTCTTGTCATTCTCCTCTGATTTCTTTCCAAGGATTCTATATCCATTCTGTGTTATAGTGAACTGAACTTAACTGTAATCAGGTGTGGTCTCTGAGCAGATACAGTTTTGGGTAGTCTTGTAACTAACACTCCTTTGTATGAACCGAAGTACTTTATGCTTGTTATGAGCAAAACACATTGTTTTGCTTGGCTTAAGTTCCTCTTATCATTACTCCTAAATCTCTCTCTCTTGTCGGATTTCTCTATGGCATCGTTGTTCATGCTGGTATCTGGTTTCCTGTTTATCTCTTATACTGAGTACTTTACATTTTGTCAACGTTGAATTTCATCTGTTTTCAGACTGGGCTTTAAAGTTTGTTTAGATCTTTCTGTTGTTTTGCCTAGTTAGTCCGTTTGATGTCGTCCTATTTTAGTGTGTCAGTAAATTTGTATGTTGTGTCTCTGCCGATATCTATGTCGTTTATGTATATAATAAATAATAATGGTCCAAGTACTGAGCCGTGGGAACTCAGCTTGGCGTTGCTCAATGGGACTTAGTGCGTTAATGCTCTTTCTGTTTCCTGCCCTGTAACCACGCCCTAATCCATTTAAGGATGTTGCAACTTTGATGCCATGGCTTCTACCTTTCTAATTAGTCTTGCGTGGGGACTCTGTCGGCTTTGCTAAAGGTGGATATGCCTAATTGTGCCTCTCGTCCACCTATTCGAAACTGATGAAAAGAATGTTAATTGATTGGTTTGGGCAGAACGTCAGCTTGTGAAATACTGGGAGTCATTGATCAATCTGTACTTCTCCGGGTGATTTCGAATAGAATTTGGAATGATTGTTAATGTATTTTGCCTACTGTTGATGTTAGACTGATTGGAGGTAGTTAGAGAGGTTAGTGATCTATCCCCTTCTTGAAAATCGGTTATTATCAGTTAGCTGTCTCTAAGGATTCTGGTACTACTGTTTTTAAGGACATGTTAGCAATTTGCTAAGGGTAATAAGCTCTTCCTTACATTCCTTTAATACTCTGGCAATATCTCGTCGGGACCAGGTGACATTAGGCTTTGGTTTGTCTATTTGCTTTTTTATCTGTTTACTAGTCACTACTATCTCCTTAATTTGTTTTTA